>NC_044390.1:8328209-8636998 GCF_006542625.1 Nomascus leucogenys | reverse complement strand
CTTGGGCAAGTCCCTTAAAGTCTCTAGGTCTCATGGGTGTGTATATTAGTTCATTCTCACACTGCTATAAAGATACTACCTGAAACTGGGTAATTTGTAAAGAAAGGAGGTTTAATTGACTCATAGTTCTGCATGGCTTGGGAGGCCTCAGGAAACTTACAATCATGGCGCAAGGCAAAGGGGAAGCAAGCAAGAGAGAGAGCATGGCAGCAGGCAAGAGAGAGAGCAAGCAGGGGAAATGCCAGACACTTATCGAGCAATCAGGTCTCCTGAGAACTCCCTCACTGTCAGGAGAGCAGCATGGAGGAAACCACCCCCGTGATCCAATCACCTCCCACCAGGTCCCTCCCTTGACAGGTGGTGATTACAATTTGAGATGAGGTTTGGGTGGGGACACAGAGCCAACCATATCAGTGTAAAAACCATATCACTTTGTAAAAATTTATGTGGGCTCACTTTAATACAGGTCCCGAAAGAAATACTTTACCTTTTAATGCTATCATTTTATTTGAAATTATGTAAATTTTATTATTATTTTTTTAATCCTGAACCCTCTGGGGAGAAGGTATAACTCTGACTTCCTAAAGCACATTCAGGTTCACTTAATATTTATGACATTGATGTGCTGTGACTATGAAATAAATTTAGCATTTTCATCTAACTTAACATTTTAAAAACTTGTCTTCATGATTTCGAAGGTAGTGGCTTTTTAATTTTTAATATTTAGTAAAATGTTTGCTTCATAAATGTATCCTGACCATATTTAGGTGGTTTCCTAATTCTAATTCTATTCCTAATTTAAGTAGCAGTTTTTCCAAATAATAAAGCTCATTATCTCCTCTGTGAATCCAGATTATTTTGAAAGTTTTAGCTCTTGTAATAAGGCAAGAGAATAAAATCTGTAAACGTAAATATTAAGAAATAACAGGCAAACATATTTGTAAATACTATCATTTTAAAACCCAAACCCAAGCATTTTTAGAAATGATTAGAACTAAGAGAATCTGATAAAGTGGCTGGATATAAAAATTAATAATTTCTTTCTTCTAGGAATAATAATAATAATTTCTTCTAATAATAATTTAAAATGGCAATTTTTAAAATAGTGGCAAAATTATAAAATGCCTAGGAATAAATTTAACAAAAATAGTACAGGATATAAGTAAAGATAAGGATGTAGTTTTAATAACAGACAACTTTTCTATACTATTCATTTAAAAAACCTTCCCATCTCCTGAATTGTAAAATCAACTAGTCATTTGTTAATAATACCCTATCATCACTTCTAATTAACATTGTATGGGAGTTCTTAGCCTGTGAAATAAAGGAAGAATTTTTAACAGGTGTAAGTATGGGAAAGAAAGAAAGCAAGCTTTCATTATTCACAGACATAGAAAATCCAAAATAGTCTTCAGAAAAACTCTTAGAATGAAAAAGTGAATTTAGCAAAGTTGCTGTCTGTACTATCACTGGAAATATAAATTTTATTTCTATATAACAGAAGCAATAATCAGAAATTTAAAAAAATTAAACTCTCATTTATAGTAGTACCGGAAAATTCACATGGACATACAAAGGACCTAGAATAGCTAAGACCATCTAAAAGGAACAAAGTGGAGGGACTTAAACTTCTACCTATCAAATCCCATTAAAGAGCTACAATAACACTGCATGAGATTGCAGTAAGTATAGATAAATAGAGTTAGAGAGGATAGGTACGTAGGTAGGTAGATAGTCTCTATACATTTATAGAATAGAGATGCTCTCGCTTCATCTATCTGAACTCTCTATTGTATTTATATATAATAAGTCCAGGAAGAGATCCATACATATGCAATCCCATGATTTATGACAGAGGTAACTCATCTTTTCAATAAATGAGTTGGGTCAATTGGATATCTAAAAATAATGCACCTCAACCCTTACTTTACAGAATATACAAAGTGAATTCCAAATTGATTGTGGCAATAAATGTGGAAGATAAAACAATAAAGCTAGAGGAAATAATAAGAGATTATCTTCATGACCTTGGTGTTAGCAAAGCTTTCATAAATAGGATGCACTTTTGAAAATACCAATCATAAAGAAAAGACTGATGGATTGGACTATATTTTAAGATACCATAAAGAGGGCAAAATGGCAAGCCACAGAGTGGGAGAAATTTTTATATATACCCCAACAAAGGACCTGTTTCTAGATTATATTAAGAATTCCTGTATATATGAATGAGAAAAAGACACCTCAATATAAATTGGACCAAAGACCTGTACTTCAAAAGAGACCTATACTTAAGTTCAGTGTTACTAGTTTTCAGGGATGTGACCTTAAAAACATAGTATGGTGGTATACGACACATGCAAAACATACCAGAACAGCCACAGCTTTAAACAGAAATTGTCAGAGTTTGTGAAGATGTGGAATAACTGGAGCTGGTGGAAAATATAAATTAGAAAATTGTTGAGGTGCATTATTTTTAGATATCCAATTATTTTTAGATATCAGCTTAAAGAGGAATATACATGTACCTGATGGCCCAGCAAATTCCATTTTCATGTATATGCCTAATAGAAATGTGACATATATGCATCAAAAGATATTTTTATTCATAACACCAAAAAATTGGAAGTAACTCAACTGGCCGTCAACTGGAAAAATGAATAAATTGTGTCACATTCATACAATGAAAACTATGTATCAATAAGAATGAACAAACTATTGCTTCATTCAACAACATGGATGAAACTCAAAAAAGCCAGACAGGAAAGATTACATATTGCAAGGTTCTATTCATATGCAGTAAAAACAAAGACATATATATACACACACCTGGTCAGTGACTAGGAGGTAGCACCAGGGAGACTCCTTGAGTGCTGACCATGTTCTATTTCTTGACCTGGGTGATGATTACATGAATATGTTCATTTTGAAAAAAAGTGTATATGCAAGTTGCACATTTCTGACTTCTCCTCCTTTTCTGTCTACGTTATAATTCAATCAGAAGAATTTTTACTTCAAAGAATTTTTGCTTTTTACTTGAAAGAATTGTGTTTGGCAAGAGGAAAATATAGAATGCTGTATTTTAGCATGATGGAAATAACTAAAATTTGAAGTATCTGACTTGTCTACCAACAGGCTTAAAATGCCTGGAATGTCTAGAAAGGAAGGCATAATAACACAAGGGTCGGTTCTGACATTTCAGGGTAGTTTGTGTTCTCCTGAGGACCAACAAGGATTAATAACTCCTGGGTGACAACTGCTTTATTTTCTCTTTCTAATCTGTTGCTTTCACTCGTGGCCTCCATAAATAAACTAAGCAATTAATCTTCATCCTTTGACAAATGACCACTTGTCTCTGGAGGCTCAATGACAAGGTCAGAGACCAAAATGCTCTATTTGTATCTAGTATATAAATTATGTCATGAAGATAACGCTAATGTTAAGTAAAATTAATGTAGCCACTTTATTTTTTTTTAAAAAAAAGCCATTCCTATCTTTAACATGGAAAGAATTCCACAATGAAAGCAATAGAGCACAACAGAAAATACAAATATATTAATGCTAATTATTATCTCTTTGTTTCCTACCTTGATTATCTGCTAAAAGGATTAAGTCAGACATGAGATAATGCATTACTATAAAATAGGTGGACTATTTAGTGCAGTTAAGTAGCAAAGAGATACAACCATAATAATCATGGTAAACACATATTGTTTCAACATATTAATAAACCAGTTAACATTAGCTTTCCAAAATGTTTCTTGTATTTTTCTGAATAAAAAATAGTAGCGAAATAGCAAAACAACAACAACAACAACAAAGATGTGTAACATTCTCTAATACATTACCTTGAGTGTAGGGAAACCCTCATATATTGCTGGTTGAAATGATAATTGCCCCAACATATTTGGAAAGTAATTCTGGCAATAAATGTTAAGGTGTAAAAGGTAAATGGCACATGACTAAATAAAATAACTTTAGAGAATCAATAATACAAAAATTGAAAGCACTTGTACACAAGAATATATATAAATAAGCAAGCATGTACAAAAACTAGAAAAAACCTCTACAGAGAATGATGGTATAAATCAGGATACAGCCAGTCCATGAAGTGTTAGGTAGCCATTTAAAAGGATGTGTTCAATAATGATAATCATATGTAGCCTTTATTGAGTCATCATTGTATGCCAGGTACCATTCTATGTTTTATTTGAATAAACTCATTTAATCCTTGTAAAAAGATGATATAGGAACTATTATAATTTCTTTTTTTTTAACTTTTATTTTAGGTTCGGGATACACGTGAAGGTTTGTTACATAGGTAAACTCGTGTCATGGGGCTTTGTTGTACAGATCATCACCCAGGAATTAAGCCTGTATTAGTATGTTCTAAATAAAGACATATCTAAGACTGGGTAATTTGTAAAGGAAAGAGGTTTAATTGACTCACAGTTCTGCAGAACCAGGGAGGCTGCAGGAAACTTACAATTGTGGCAGAAGGGGAAGCAAACTTGTCCTTCTTCACATGGGGGCAGCAAGGAGAAGTGTGGAGTGAAGTGGGGGAAAAGGCCCTTATAAAACCATCAGATCTCATGAGAACTCACTCACTATTACAAGAACAGTATGGTGGTAACTGCCCCCATCATTAAATTACCTCCCACCAGGTCCCTCTCACGACACATGGGGAATATGGGAACTATAGTTCAAGATGAGATTTGGGTGGGGACACAGCCAAACCATTTCATTCTGCCCCTGGCCCCTCCCAAATCTCATGTCCTCACAATTCAAAACACAATCAGGCCTGTCTAACAGTCCCCCAAAGTCTTAATTCATTCCAGCATTAACTCAAAAGTCCAACTCCAAAGTGTTATCTGAGACAAGGCAAGTCCCTTCCGCCTATAAACCTATAAAATCAAAAGCAGGTTAGTTACTTCCTAGATACAATGGGGGTACAGACATTGGATAAATATACCCCTTCCAAATGGGAGAACTTGGCCATAATAAAGGGGCCACAGGCCCCATGCAAGTTCAAAATCCAAAAGGGTGGTCATTAAAACTTAAAGTTCCAAAATGATCTCCTTTGACTCCATGTCACACACCCAGGGCTTGCTGATGCAAACCCACAGCCTTGGGCAGCTCTGCCCCTGTGGGTTTGCAGGGTATAGCCCCCCTCTTGGCTGCTTTCATGGGCTGGTGTTGAGTGTCTGTGGCTTTTCTAGGTGCACAGTATGAGCTGTCAGTGGATCTACCATTCTGGAGTCTGGAGGATGGTGGCCCTCTTCTCACAGTTCCACTAGGCAGTGCCCCAGTGGGGACTCTGTATGGGAGCTCTGACCCTACATTTTTTTTCTGTACTGCCCTAGCAGAGGTTCTCCATGAGGGCCCTGTCTCTGCAACATACTTCTGCCTAGACATCCAGGCATTTCCATATATCCTCTGAAATCTAGGTTGAGGTTCCCAAACCTCAATTCTTTAGTTCTGTGCACCCACAGGCACAACACCATGCGGAAGCTGCCAAGGCTTGGGGCTTTCACCTCTCTGATGCGATGGCCTGAGCTGTACCTTGGCCCCTTTTAGCCATGGCTGGAACAAGTGAGAGGCAGGACCCCAAGTCCCTAGGCTGCACACAAGAGGGGCCATCCTGGACCCAGCCCCTGAAACCATTTTTCCCTCCTAGGCCCTGGGCCTGCCCCGAAGGTCTCTGACTTGCCCTGGAGCATAAATTGTGATGTTTTCTCCATTGTCTTGGTGATTAACATTTGGCTCCTTGTTACTTATACAAATTTCTGCAGCAGGCTTGAATTTTTCCCCAGAAAATGAGTTTTTCTTTTCTATTGCATTGTCAGGCTGCAAATTTTCCAAACTTGTATGCTCTGCTTCCTCTTGAACACTTTGCTGCTTAGAATTTCTTCTGCCAGATACCCTTAATTATCTCTCTGAAGTTCAGAGTTCCACAGATCTCTAGGGAGGGCAGGGGCAAAATGCCGCCAGTCTCTTTGCTAAAGCATAACAAGAGTCACCTTTGCTCCAGTTTCCAACAAGTTCCTCATCTCCATCTGAGACCACCTCATCCTGGACTTTATTGTCCATATCACTATCAGCATTTTGGTCAAAGCCATTCAACAGGTCTCTAGGAACTTCCAAACTTTCTCACATCTTCCTGTCTTCTGAGCCCTCTAAGGCTCTAGGAAGTTCCTAACTTTCCCATATTTTCCTGTCCTCTTCTGAGCCCTCCAAACTGTCCCAACCTCTGCCTGTTACTCAGTTCCAAAGTCACTTCCACATTTTCAGGTATCTTTACAACAGTACCCCACTTCTGTTACCAACTTACTGTATTAGTCTGTTCTCACACTGCTAATAAAGACATACCTGATACTGGGTAATTTGTAAAGAAAAGAGGTTTAATATACTCAGTTCTGCAGGACTGGGGAGGCCTCAGGAAACTTACAATCATGGTGCGAGGGGAAGCAAACACATCCTTCTTCACGTGGCAGCAGCAAGGAGAAGTGCCGAGTGAGGTGAGGGAAAAGCCCCTTATGAAACCATCAGATCTCATGAGAACTCACTATCACAAGAACAGTATGGAGGTAGCTATCCCCATGATTCAATTGCCTCTCACCGGGTCCCTCCCGTGACACATGGGGATTATGGGAACTACAGTTCAAGATGAGATTTGAGTGGGGACACAGCCAAACCTTATCAAACCCAGTACCCAATAGTTATCTTTTCTGCTCCTCTCCCTCCTCCCACCTTCTACCCTCAAGTAGACCCTGGTGTTTGTTGTTTCCTTCTTTGTGTCCATAAGTTCTCATAATTTAGCTTCCACTTATAAGTGAAAATGTGGTATTTGGTTTTCTGTTCCTGCGTTAGTTTGCTGAGGATAATAGCCTCTAGCTTCATCCATATTCCACAAAAGACATGATCACGTTCTTTCTTTTATGGCTGCATAGTATTCCATGGTGTATATGTACGACATTTTCCTTATCCAATCTGTCGTTGATGGGCATTTAGGTTGATTCCATGTTGATATGGTTTGGCTCTGTGTCTCTACCCAAATCTCATCTCAAATTATAATTCCCATGTGTCAAGGAGGGACCTGGTAGGAGGTGATTGGATAATGGGAGTGGTTTCCCCCATGCTGTTCTTGTGATAGTGAGTTCTCATGAGATCTGATAGTTTAAAAGTGGCTCTTCCTCCTTGGTTCTCTCTTTCCTCCCACCCTGCGAAGAGGGTGCTTGCTTTCCCTTTGCTTTCTGCCATAATTATAAGTTTCCCGAGTCCTCCCCAGCCATGTGGAACTGTGAGTCAATTAAACCTCTTTTCTTATAAATCATCCAGTCTCAGGCAGCTCTTTACAGCTGTATGAAAACGGACCAATACACATGTCTTTGCTATTGTGAATAGTGTTGCAATGAACATTTGCGTGCACATGTCTGAAGTCTTAATGGTAGAATGATTTATATTTCTCTGGGTATATGACTAGTAATGGGATTACTGAGTCTAATGATAGTTCCACTTTTAGCTCTTTGAGGAATCACCGTACTGCTTTCCACAATGGTTGAACTAAGTTACACTCCCACCAACAGTGTATAATGTTCCCTTTTTCTCTGCAACCTTACTAGCATCTGTTATTTTTTGACTTTTTAATATAACAGGTGTGAGATGGTATCTCATTGTGGTTTTGATTTGCATTTCTCTAATGATCAGTGATATTGAGCTTTTACTCATATTCTTCTTGGGTGCATGTATGTCTTCTTTTGAAGTGTCTGTTCATATCCTTTGCCCGTTTTTTAGTGGGATTGTTTTTCTCTTGTAAATTTGGTTTCAGTTTCTCATAGATGCTGGATATTAGACATTCATCAGATGCATAGTTTGCAAATGTTGTCTCCCATTCTCTAGGTTGTCTGTTTACTCTTATAGTTTCTTTTGCTATGCAGAAGCTCTTAAGTTTAATTAGATCCCACTTGCCAATTTTTGCTTTTGTCGTGATTGTTTTTAGTGTCTTTGTCATGAGATCTTTGCTCATTCCCATGTCCAGCTTTGTATTGCCTAGGTTATCTTTCAAGGTTTGTATAGTTTTGGAAAGGCAATACTATTCACGATTGCCACAAAAAGAATAAAATACCTAGGAATACAGCTAACCATGGAGGTGAAAGATCCCTGCAATGAGAATTATGGAACACTGCTCAAAGAAATCAGGGAAGACACAAACAAATGGAAAAGCATCCCATGCTCATGGATATGAAGAATCAATATCATTAAAATGGCCATACTGTCCAGAGCAATTTACAGATTCAATGCTATTCTTATCAAACTACCAACATTCTTCACAGAACTAGAAAAAACTATTTTAAAATTAATGGAACTAAAATTATGGAACCAAAAGAGAGCCTAAATAGCCAAGGCAATCTTAAGCAAAAAGAACAAAACTAGAGGCATTATGTTACTTGACTTCAGACTACACTGTGGGACTACAATAACCACAACAGCATGGCACTGGTATAAAAACAGGCACATAGACCAATGGAACAGAATAGGGAACTGAGAAATGTTGCCACATACCTATGACCATCTGATTTTCAACAAAGGTGACAAAAACAAGTGATGGGGAAAAGGCTTCCTGTTCAATAAATGGTGCTGGGGTAGCTGGCTAGCCATAAGCAGAAGACTGAAGCTGGACCCCTTATTTATACCATATACAAAAATCAATTCAAAATAGATAATTTCTAGCTTATGCATGTGGAAATTAAAGTTCAAACAGATCAAACATTTTACCCAGTTTCACATAGCTGGTAAGTGGTGAGGTCTGAATTTGAAACAAGCAGTCCTACTCCAGAATGCACTTTTTTTTTTTTTTTTGAGATGGAGTTTTGCCCGGGCTGGAGTGCAATGGTGTGATCTCGGCTTGCTGCAACCTCTGCCTCCTGGGTTCAAGCAATTCTCCTGCCTCAGCCTTTCGAGTAGCTGGGATTATGGGCACCCACCACCATGCATGGTTAATTTTTTGTATTTTTAGTAGAGACAGGGTTTCACTGTGTTGGCCAGGCTGGTCGTGAACTCCTGACCTTGTGATCCTCCTTCCTCAGCCTCCCAAAGTGTTGGGATTACAGGCGTGAGCCACCGCACCCGACCCCAGGATGCACACTCTTAACACTATGTAGTTATTCTGTCTCCCTGAATTGATTAAGGAGGGATTTGTCTTACATATTGCTAACTGAAAAAGCAAATAATGGAAACCTAATAATTCCGTTTTTTTTTTAAAAAAGAAAAAAACCATCTGGAAGGATACCCTCCAATCTGGAAACATTGATTGTATTAGGATTGATCAAGGAAGGAAGAGATTATTAATTTTTTATTTATTCACCTCTCTATTGTTTGCAGTTATAGAAAACACTGGAATACTTTATCATTTTTTTAATCCAGGAAAGTGACAAAAAAGTTAACAAAAACCAGCCTTCAAATACAATATCCACATTTAGGTTCATTATGCTTTTTTAAGAATAAAATGAATGGCTGGCTCATTTAACAAGTAGTCAAGAAATTAATAAAAACTTGTTCTCTAATTTTTTTTTTTTCTTTACCAAGATTCAGACCCACAGGGCTGTAACTCATTGTGGTCATTCTACACAAGTATATACCTAGATGGGCATGAAGTGGGTCCCCAGCAAACATTTGTTTTCTTTCCTTCATTTTTGTTCTCTCTTCCCTGTCCTTCCCCCAATCAATGACCAGTGCTATGACCACAAAAGCAGTCTTTATTTTCCATTTTTCAGCCTGCCCAGGATGACTTTGGCTGTACTAGGTCTTGCTCTTGATAACACGGTGCCTCTTTCAGGTACACTGATCTCCAAACATAACTTCCTGGTGCATCCTTCTTCACTGTGTCAAGACTTATGCTCCAAATGAGAGAGGGAGATTTGCCAACTGGTCAACCTGTTATGCAGCAAAGCGTTGTATTAGGAGAAGGGCCAAAAGTCTTACATTTAGAACCATGTACAATGATTACCTAAATACAAATAGTCCATATTTTTAGAAGTGTTTGCTGTTTTATAGGCTCATGTATGAATCTTAATAGGATGTAGAATGATATATGTGCCATTTCAGCAGTTTAGAAGTATGAAACTTTGTGCCTTACCTGAGGCACACAAGTTAACTATCTTTCATATAAAATTATTAGAAATTGGTATTTGGGTATTTTGAAAACTTTGTCAACAGTTTGAAACAATGCATTTCATGAACACTTTTGTGTTTTTCCTCAGGTCCCATTTGATATCTCGCTGCCATCTATATTCAATCTTGAGAGACTTTTTGATCTGGCTAATGGTTGCATTTTATCAGGAGGAAGCCTTTTCAACTGGATTGTGTCAATTATTCCCTGAACATCCTATACACGGTAACCTTATAAAGGATTTAATTGTTGTTGTTTCTCTTGGTTTGAGCTAAGTTTTTGGAACGGTCCTCTTATAACAACAAACATAAAATTGTTTTTTTACACAAGCTAAATTTCTTTAAAATTATTTTGAGGAATGTCTTAAATTGTACTTCAATTAAATGACAGTGCTGCTGCTTATTAAAACTATCTTACAGAGCTATTCATAGAAAGCAAGTTTGTGCGCAGTGCAACTGTTTTCACGTTTGGAGTCATTTATGTTTAGGTTGTTTTTGGACAGGTCCATAAAGCAAGATTGGATTAAACCAGTGGTTCTCAATTGGGAGTGATTTTGTCCATTAGGTGACATTTGACAGTGTCTGGAGACATATTTGGTTGTTGTCTCTGGTAGAGTACTAGTGGCATCCAGTGAGTAAACATCCTACAATGCACAAGACGGCTCCCACAACAAAGAATTATCAAGCCCAAAATGTCACTAACACTAGTCTTGAAAAACCCTCGATTAAACCCCAACATGTGGTAATTTCAACTTTGGAAATTCTCTAAATGGCTTGGGAAAAAATCTGTAGCAAATGAGACCTTCCATATTTTATACTTCTGAGAGGCAATATTTCATAGAATTTTAGAGTGCCAGCTTTAGAATTGTATAGACCTGGGTTTAAATAGTAACTTTGCCATTTGCTAGCTTTGCTACTTTGGAGAATTAAATACTGTAAGTTTTTATTTCCTCATCTGTAAAATGGGGATGTTAGTATCTATCTCATAGGATTGCTGTGTGTATTAATTGGGTGAGTTGAAGTAATAAGGTGCTTAGCACAATGCCTGATGTAATAATAGAGTGCTGGGAGCATTGTTTCCCTGCCAAATTGGAAAAGGACCGTGCATTTCCGACTCATTTTGTCTAGCGTCTAAAAATGCCACATGTGAATGCTTCCCAGATGCTAGTCAGTGAATGAATACTCATGGTTTAAAAAAATAACAACACAAATGTGTTTTTCTAAAGCTGAATTGGTTTAATGTATCATCCTCTATTCTGAATTTCCTACTAGTATTAAAAAGGCCTTTAAAAAAAAAATGAAACAACGGTAATAGTAGCTGGCAATTGGCATTTTAAAATAGTCTCCTTTGATAATATAAGAAAAAGTAGAAATTTTATGTTACTCCCTAAGCTTTTAAATGTTGACATCTATGAAGTTCTAAAGTCTGGGAAGAGCAAAGGTAGAATTGTTCTAGAATACTATGTAGAGGAAACAAGCCTTTAGCAAAGCATTTAAGGATAGGAAGGATTTTCATAGTTGAAAATTTGCTAAAAAATTTTGCTAGAAGGGGGCACACTGGAGGAGAACAGAGGCATAAAAACAAAAATACATATGGTTTATATTCAAAGGACTTGACTGTGACTTCCCTGGAGTGTGCACAGTCATGATGGAAAATAAACTGTAAGGAGAAACTAGAATGAAGACTTCAGGATTGAATCAGTAGATGATAGGGTGCCATTACAAGTGACTGAGGAGAGAAGTGACAAGTTCCTGACACTAGTACGCATTTAATAAATATTGGAAGAATGAAAGGAATGAGTGGAACGAATGATGGCCTGGCCTCTAGGGCAGATAAGAATGCAAGATATAATGAAAGGGAAAGAAACAAAAGACAAGAAGACCGATAGGAAACCATGTTTTAATGAAAGAGAAAAAGAACCAAATATTTACTCATAAATTCAAAGGGAAAAATTGTTGCCTGATGTCTATACCCTCATGTGAAATAAAGTTTGATTCAAACAGAAAAGCCTTTTGGATGGTAATGGCTCTCATGTAAAGATGGCTTCTGAGTCCTTTGGTCTGAGGCTGGGGTTTACACATTTCTTTGCTGGGTTAGAGATCACTTTGAAGGGTTTGCATTTCTCAATGGTGAGAGTTTAATTTATTATGCAAAGCTAGTTATCAAGGTCAAGAAAGGTGCAACAAAGTACCTACACATTTAATACAGGTGTGGAAACAGCATGACTCATAACCAAGACAATTTACCTCAACCTCATGTTAATTTCCAAAGAATGCAAATGCCCATCTTCTGGTTTCTGTCACTAATAAGTTTTTACTAGTTAGATACTTTTCATTTTTCTTTACTTTAATGAACATAAGTGCTTGTACTCTTTTTATAGAACCCTAGAACAATACCTGGCACATAGGTCTATAATATTTGTTGGATGGATGGATGGATGGATGGGTGGATGGATGGATGGATGAATGGATGGATGGATATAATCCAGGAAAGATGGCACTATGGAGTTCTAAAAAAAAGGAGGGAGGCAGAGGTATCACCAACACTCCACCATCATTACCGCTAACATTATTGCCTACCCTTTCTGGAGCATTTACCTGCCAGGCACATGTTTGTAAGTGCTTCAGTGCATTTTCTCCCTCCTGTCTTCACAAGAATTATGACCACGATGCACATAGTATTACTGACCCTATATCACAGATGAGGAAACGAAAACATAAGGCAGTTAAATAACTTGGCTAACAATCACAGTTAGTCGGAAGTAGAGCCAGGATTTAAATCCTCCCGGAAGAATCTGAGCTCTTCATCGCTAAGCTGGCCTCCTCTGCCCTTCTACCCCCTCCATGGCTCTGGGAAATTGGATAGTAAAGGGAGAGGAAGACATAGTTGAGTTTCAAGCTAAAACTGGGACACTTGTTATCTGCCCTGGGGGCCGATTTTAAAAAATGACTTGCAGACCTTAATGGATGCCCCAATAATCCATGGAAGGGGGTCCCCAGTGTTATCAGTTATCTGTGCTAATATATTGGTTTCCTCTGGGGAAGGCAGATCTCTTCCAACTATTGCAGATAACATTTCAGCACTTTTTTTTTTTTTACTTTTTCTTCACTTTCAGTTCTTACAGATGCTGTTATTCTTGAGTGTTGTTTTGCCTGAGAGAAATACTGTCTAAAACTGCACCAGACCATACAGTAACAGTTTCCCCATTTTAAACCATCATTCCAAAATTCCCCATCTTTTCTAAAATAGGAGCAACACTCACTGGTTAAAGCTGTAACTTTCTGTGCAAGGCGGTAAGGAAATGATGATGAACTGGGCTGAAGTACAAACAAAAAGAAAATTCAAAATCTACAGGATGAAAGATGTGTTTATTTCCAGAAATGTCTTTCAGAGTTTTTTTTAAAGACCAGATTACACAATTTGCAGCTGGTTTTTGAAATTGTACAGTATCTGCAAATGCTTTATAGCAGACACCTGCAATGTTTTCTATTTGTTTTAATTATAACAGAGAATGACAGGAGGCAAACTGAAAGGGGGAGAAGAAGGGGAGCAGACACAGGCGAGGGAAGTCAGGAAGGAGGGAAGAGAAGCCCATGCCAGCAGCTAAGTGATAGCTAATAAAACTGCAGCACTTCCCATATCTTTCTCCATATCAACCTCCAAGAGATTGCTTTAGAAATTGACCACCTGCCAGCTATTCAGAGGCTTAAATGCGGTGGTCTTGGTTCACTTCACGCGTAGGCACTTTACACAGTCCCCAGCTCAGCCGACTTGTTCGTCACAGAATTGCAGGAGGGAAGTGGTAAATTTCTGGAGAGTAGAAATGTACTCTCCAGAAACTTGGTTTCTGCCTGCAGTCTGCATTGCCCTTCCTGCCCCTTTTGAGCAACATCATGCAAATCCCTCCATCCAGTTCAAATGACCATGCAGAAGGGTGTCTGCCTCCGAGGACTCCTAGAGCACTTCCAGGTGCCCTGCTCATTTGGCTCTTAAAAGTGTCCTTGGACACATAGTTTTTTATTGTATTTTCATATAACAGCCTTAAAACAGTAGCTCAAGGGTGTCATAAGTGTGCGAGCCTGCTCCACATTACTCTAGGTTACATTCAGTTTGAGACTGGGTACATTGTTTTTCCTAATGCATCATGGAACTTATAGGGTGCCCATAAAACCTGAAAACTTAAATGAAATATACATGTCATCCTACACATCTTCATCCCTAAAAAAGATTTAAATATTATTATTATTTATTTAATATTATCTATGTATGCATAGGATTGAACAAGCCCCTAAGGGGGTTAGGGGAGAAAACAGTGAACCCAGAAGTCTACTGCTTAACTAATCTTTGCCATTTTCTCTCATTTGAAATGCTATGGTATATTCTACAAAATGAGCTCCCACCCATTTGCCTAACAAGACTTGTGCAAATTTCTGATGCATTGATTATAATAGTCAAAACAAAGGAAAACCTATGAAATATCCATCAGGTGGAATGGATAAAGAAATAGTGGCATAGTCATACAAGAGAATATTTTATAGAAGTTACAAATAAGTAAATAATGAATAACTAAACAACATTCGTAAATGGATTAATAACAGAGATATATATCAATCTGGATTCATCTAAAAAGCAGGTTTAGCAAAAGAAAATCAAGTGTTGCAGGATATATGTAAGAAGATACCGTTGTATACCATTTGTATAAAGCTTAAACACAGGCAAAATAACATAATATAGTATTTATGGATGAGTACATATATACTAAAAATACTTTTAACACAAGTTCATTAATGATTGACACCAAATTCAGGTTTGTGGTCACCTCTTGGATAAAGGAGGGAGGATGAAATCTAGGGAAAATGCTCAGGAGGTTTCATTTGTCTTGGTAAAATTTTCTGTCTTAAGCTGAATGTTTGTTATATTAGTCTCTACTTCTTTTGCATACATAATGTGTTTCATAAATTAAAAACACATCAATTCCCTTCCTCATCTTGTTGGCTGGCAAGCTTTGTATAGTTACTGGCTCGCCTATCAGTAAATAACTAATAAATTGAACTATGATTCTCATCTCATTATATGACTGGAACTAAGTAGTTCACATCTGGTTTCATTATTTTGGGTTTTAATGACAACTAAAACTCATTTTGAAACTAATGTTAAACTATATACATATGCCCAATTTTAGAAAACTCAATCCATGAAAATATTAAATTTCAATATAAGATAGGAGAGCCTTAATAAATGTTTGATTAAATTGAGTCAGATTCCCTGTTCAATTCCTATCCATTTTAAGTTCCTCATTATACTTTAAATTATTTGATTTTCCAAAATTAGATATATGCAGAACTTTTTACATGACTGTTACGCAAAATGAGATTTACTTGTAAAATCCATCTATCATCCATAATTTTGATGTTTAAAAATATATTAAGAAAGAAGTTTCTCTTTACTAACACTCATTTTCTATTTCTACTTTCCACTTCAGTAGAGCCTTATGAATTGCAACTTTGACTCTAAAATTTCCGTAGCAACAGATATTTTTTGTCATAAGTACAGGCATGATTAAGAAGAAGATTTCAGTGACAGCAGTTTTCTTCATAATTAAATTCATTAGTTAAAAAGCTGGGTTCAGAGGCATGGGAACTTTTTTACAACAAGTAATAATTTGTAACATAACCTGTAATATATAAACCCTGTAAAATAACCATTTTCAACTGGAACTTTAGAGACTATTCAAAATTAATTGCGAATGAATTGCTTTTGTTCCTGTTTGATATTTAAGATAACTTTCATACATTTTGTATTTAACAGCTTAGAATGGAATAGGTCTAAAACCAGATTCTGCCCAAGTACAAACCACCCTGAACCATCCCTTTAAATTGTACATGATGTGAAAACCGAATAGATTTCTAAGAAATTCAAAGATTTCTAAGTAGTTTCACAACTTGCCTAATTTAATTTTTCCCCACAAGATTCACAAGAATTTATTGGACTGATTTCTTTTCTTATCATTATAAATGCAATTCGGAACTAATGTAGAAAATCTACAAAATATTGAAAGGTGAAAATAAGTTACCCAGAAGTCAACCACTGTAAAATAACCATTGTTAATATTTAACTACATTTTCTATAGCCTATCTAATTATTTTCCCTCATAGCCAGAAATAAAACAAAACAATGTTCAGAAAAGCATTGAGATTCAAGTCAACTGTTTATATTCCCTAAGTGTAACATAGACAGGCCTTTTCAGAGCTTATTGGCTGGGAAAATGCTCAAGTTGAAAATGTTTAGACCTGCTGGGGTTTGGATGAAATGCAGTTAGAATGATCAAGATGTAATTAGGGCCAAAGGAATTGTCCAGAGTTTGTTTTCCTAGTAATAAAGTATATGTAATGATCCATAGGAGGGAAAAAAATTAAATCTTCATTTTGTCCTTTGGAGGCTGGTCATTTAATCTCTTTTTCATAGATACATTAGTATTTCTCTGACAAACTGAGCTCATTCATTCAAGCATACATTTGTTCATTTGATAGATCTTATTCATTAGTCTGGTCCTCTGCTTCCTGGCAAAAATGTCCTTTCTCTTTATTTAAAAAAATATTTATCAAATTCTAGTACTATGCCAGGAACTGTGCACACAAGCAGTGGCACTTAGGCAGTCCTTTCCTTCAAAAAGCTCACATCTGATCCAGCAATCTAACTACTGGCTATATATCCAAAGGAAATGAAATCAACATGTCTAAGAGATATCTGCCCTCCTGTGTTCATTGCAGCATTACTCTCAATAGCCAGGATATGGAATCAACCTAAGTCTCCATCAATGAATGAATGGCTAAATAAAATGTGGAATGTGTGTGTATATGTAATGAAATATTATTCCGCCTTAAAAAGTAAGGAAATTATGTCATTTGCCACAACGTGGATGAACCTGGAGGACATTATGCTAAGTTAAATAAGGCAGGCACAGAAAGACAAATACTGCATGATCTCACTTATGTATGGAATCTAAAAAAGTTAAACTCGTAGAAGCAGAGAGTGGTTACCAGGGACTAGGGGAGGGGCTGTTGAGGAGATGTTGGTCAAAAATACAAAATTTCAATTTAGCAAGAAGAATGTGTTCAAGAGTTCTATTGCACAAAATAATGACTATGGTTGGTAACAATGTGTTGTACACTCAAAAATTGCTGAGAGAAGATCTTAACTGTTCTCACCACAAAAAATAAGTATGTGAGGACATGCATATATTAATTGGCTCAATTTACCTATTCTATAATAATAATCAATGTATATATATTTCAGAATAACATGTTTGTACATGATAAATATATACAATTTTTATTCATCAATTTAAATAAAGACTCATACCTATGGCCTCAAGTCTTCATTCCGGACTCAACCCAGGCGTCTCCTCCACCATGGAGCCTGTCCGTACCACTTCCTCCCTGGTGTCTCCATGTAACACATAGGTGCTCTTATCACACTCATTCTATTTTGCATGTGCTTGTTTGCATATCTGTCCTCTCCTTGAGGTCAGGCACCAAAGTAGGTAGATTTCAAGGAAACAAATAAATTTATGTTCCCACTTTGTACAAAAATTTATTCTTAAGTTTAGATTTATATTTATTTGACTCCTATTGAGGTTGAATGTTTTTCACATTTTTTGGTCCACTGTATATTTTTCTGTTGTCATGCTTCTTCAGGATCTTTGCTCAATTTTTTACTTGTATGTTCATCTTTTTTTTTTTTTGAGATTTCCAAGATCCCTCAATAACAGGAATACAAACTGTTTTTATATGTTTTTGTGATTTTTTTTTTGCATTCTCGTTTTCCTTTCCATTTTTGTTTATGGTTCAATGGTTCTTATTTTTTAAATTTTGGCAGTCTAATCTAGACCATTTAGTTATTCATATTTGAACTTGCTCAAAAAAATTTAAGGTAGCTTATAAGTATGCATTCAAAATAATGGTAAGATTAATTAAAACCAGACAAGAAAAATTAGCAAAGAAGACATGGTAGAAAAGTAAGATGGAGCCAGGAGTTGAGCCCTTTTTTTTCTTTTAATTTTTTTAACGTGCCATTCACCCTTTATGTTCACTGGGAGTCAACCATAGATTGGCTGTATGCTTTCCTGCAGCACTTGCTAACAAGTAAATACAGTGCTTTACAAGATCAACAGCATTTTAAGGGAAAAATGGACCACATACTTAGGAGATGCATTGCTATTACTGATCCTGGTACTCATTCCAGAAAATAAGTTTTCCTGTGAATCCTGATAATAACATCCCATAAAAAAAACTGTCTTCAATAGCAGCCCACAGGAAAATAAAACACATTTTATAGATCATTTCAAGGACTGTAGACTTTTCTTTCAAGGATTTGTCATTTAGTTTATTTTTGCAAAACAATGTCAATTTCTGACTAATTAGTTTTAAACAATTTGGGAGACATGTAGCAAGGGAAGGGTATCAAGGAAAGGAATGTTTTTATTGACCTTAAAAATAGTTTAATTTTTCTTTGAGGAGAAAAATAATATGTTTTTTTTTCTTAGAACAATTTTGCTGGTTAAAAATATTTTTCAAATATATTTTGGGTTGTAGGGAAAAAACACACCAAAACGGCTATTTCTCAAGACTTCAAAGGCTGATTCTTTGAACTGCTTGAAATAAGTTGGTTGATCAATCTTGACATTGCATCCAGAATGAATACAATATACAAGTAGTGCTTCAGCAATTCAGATAACCACAAGTACATAGTTCCGCCTGAGGTGCTAGAAGTCAAATTCAAAAGTAGAGAAGAGAAATAGTTCTGCAGGAGCTGAGTCGATATGGGAATACTATTTGATGTATACATTTCTGGATTGGTGATTGAGGAAAATTAATTTCTCTGACATGAAAATTAATACTTTTAGTTGAGTTGGAATTATAATTTTTGTAAGAAAATAGATTATTATGGGCCGGGAGTGGTGGCTCATGCCTGTAATCCCAGCACTTTGGGAGGCCGAGGCGGGTGGATCACCTGAGATCGGGAGTTGGAGACCAGCCTGACCAACATGGCGAAACCCTATCGCTACTAAAAATACAAAATTAGCCGAGTGTGGTGGTGCATGCCTGTAATCCCAACTACTTGGGAGGCTGAGGCAGGAGAATCGCTTGAAACTGGGAGGCAGAGGTTGCAGAGAGCCGAGATTATGCCATTGCACTCCAGCCTGGGCAACAAGAACAAAACTCCATCAACCAGAAATGGAAGGAAGGAAAGAAGGAAGGAAGGAAGGACGGACGGAAGGACGGAAGGAAGGAAGGTTATTACATTTAGGCCGGGCATGGTGGCTCACGCCTTTAATCCCAGCACTTGTGGATGCCGAGGTGGGCGGATCACAAGGTCAAGAGATTGAGACCATCCTGGCCAACATGGTGAAACCCCATCTCTACTAAAAATACAAAAATTAGCTGAGTGTGGTGGTGCATGCCTGTAGTCCCAGCTACTCCGGAGGCTGAGACAGGAGAATCTCTTGAACCTGGGAGGTGGAAGTTGCAGTTAGCCCAGATCGCACCACTGCACTCCAGCCTGGCGACAGAGTGAGACTCCGTCTCAAAGAAAAAAAAAAGAAAACAGATTATTACATTTAAAGGAACTATAAAAGCTATTTAGTTGAATTCTCTTCTACAAGCTTAAGTCTCTTCTAAGTTGTTTCCATCAAGGAACAACTACCCTATGTTTGAATAGCAGCATAGTATCATGGGTGAGGGAGTCAGCTATGACATGGGATAGTCCTGGCTTTCGTTTTACCACCTGCATGAATTTGGCCAAGTTCCTTAACTTCTCTGTACTTCAGTTTTCTCATCTGTAAATTTAGGATACATAAAGCACCTAGAACAATGTCCAACACATACTGGATGCTCAATAACAGGTAGCTCTTAACCATTATTACATTCTTATATTATTACATACATCTTCGGGGGAAGTTCATTTCTGTCTAGAAGGATCAGAGGTTATTGTTTTGTTTTGGTTTGGTTTGGTTTTTTTATGGTAATGATAGGAGTTCATTTCTGGTGATAGCAGAGTGGCTTTTATTGAACTACCATTTGCCAATAACAATTTTGAACTCTGGATCAAAAAACAGTGCAAACAATCATAAAATCAGAATTAAAACGACGTTTGAAGTCCCTGGGGAATGACTAAAAATAGGCAGAAACCAGAGGAATGGTAATCCTTGAAATATGGAAACAAACTAGGTGAGGTCCACATTTAAACAGCCTTTTGTCTGAGGACACACCTCATTTTGCAAAATACGTAAGGGACAGAGTGCAATCAAGAAGAGGCTGAATGACTGAACTGAGGATTCAGAAGTCAGGGTGTGGGTCTGCCAGAGTAGTTAGAAATTAAGGAGGGAATGTTTCAACAAGGAGGGAGACAATGTGGGGAGCCCTAAAATCTGTGCACAAATTCTCCTAAAACTGTTGGCTGACTACCAACAACACATGCACATGATGAGACTCCAGAGAATCCAATGGAAAGTCATAGCTGAAAGGCTCAAAGAACGAAGCCTCAGAGATTTCAACAGCTGCATGGTACTGGAGAGACAAATTTTGTAATTCAAGTCCAGTCGAGGAAAAGGGACTTAATACATTATTTGTGCTTTTCATTAAAACCCTAGGAGGGAAATACCTTAAGAATAAGGATTTTAGAACCAAGGACTACAAATGAGGCCTAACAGCAAAGCAAAAATAAGCCCACCCATCAAACCTCCATAAGATAAAAGCAGTTGTCAGTAATTTAACTGTATGCTAGAACAAAACTCAACGATGTTGCCCACAATGCACAGTAAATAATTAAAAATTACTTTATATACAAAGAAGCAGGAAAATATCATCCAGAATCTAGGAAAAAAGCAGTCAACACATTTCCAGAAGTTCCAGGTGTTAGAATTAGCAGATGGAGACTTTAAAATAACTATAATATACATGTAAAATAATCTATTGAAAAAGATTGCTATAATGGATAAAGAGATGGGGGATATGAGGATACATGCGGAAATAGAAAAAGAACCAAATGGAAATCCTTAAACTGGAAAAATATATCTGAAATTTAAAAATTCATTGAATGGACTTAGCAAATTAGGTGCTACAGAATTTTTTTTAAAAAAACAGTACACTTCCGGACAGATCAGTAGAAATGATCTAAGCACTGAGAAAAAAAAGGATTTTCAAAAATTTCAGAGCTATGACGGCCCATTCATGTTTCAACATGTGTGAAACTGAAGTCTAAGACAGGAAGGGAAGTTAGGAACGAGTCCCAGATAGGAAGAAAATTGAAGTCATACATAGGAAGGAAAGAGTCCTTTGAAAAAAGGATGGCAAAATTTTTTCAAATTTGATTTAAAATATTAACCGCCTTTGGATTTAGGAAGTTCAATGAACTCCAAGCATGATAAATAAAAAGAAAACCACACCCAAGCAAATCATAGTCACAGTTCTGAAAATCAAAAATAGGAAAAACATATTAAAATCAACCGGAAGAAAAAAAAAAAACAACACAAAGTCCTAAGGAAGGGGGCAATAAGAGTAAAGGCTGACTTCTCATCAGAAACATTGGAGACCAAGTGATAATGGGTTGCCTTCTTAAAAGTGCTGAAAGAAAAAAAAAGTCAGCCTATTAATCTAGATGACTTACACTAGACTTACATTTAACCATATTATTAACTATATTAAGTGTAAATGGACCAAAACTTTCACTTAAAAACAGAGATTGTTCTATTTTAAATAAAAGACACCAACAGATTGAAAATAGAGGGATGGAGAAGTGGAGACCACGTAAACACTGAACATAAGAAAGCTGGTGTCGCTATATTGTCATTAAGGTATATTTCAAAAATGGATACTGCCAGAGGTGAAATACAACATTTTATAATGATGAAAGCATCATTTCGTTAAGATGACATAGTTCTAAATGTGTTTGCATTTAATGATGAGACATTTTATTTTTTAAACATCTAGTACAGTAATTCCCTTTAAGCACAGAGGTGCCTTGATTAGAAAGGTATTTTGATAAGTCTGTTGGAGTAGGTGGTCTCTATGAGCCATTGATGTGGGGTAGCTTTGATGCTTCAGAGGAGCAGGTAGAATTACTTGAGACCAGAGATAGGGTCACAAATCTTCCCAGTTTTTCCAGAACTGAGATTGACTTTCAGTGCAAAATCTGGGACTATCCCCAAACTAAGACAGCTCCAGGTAAACTGGAATGGCTGCCTATCCTACAAAGAGAGGAATTTATTTACTTTGAAAACTGGAGAAGTAAAAGAGAAAGAGAAGAAAAGAATAGATAGCCATCAGATGACAGAAGGTTGTATAGTGGATTAAGTGACACCTTACAGTGATCCCTCAAACATTAAGTAAAATTACTAAACTCACAAAAATGATAGTCGTAAAATGTGTTTATACGTTTGAGAAGCTACTGATGAGGTAGAATGGTTGAAAAGTTGCATGCATCATGAACATGGTATTTCTGGAACAAGGATCATGAGAACATAAGTTTTGGGGAATTTGTAGGAATCATGGGAATAGTTTTAGACTTTCATAGGTTAGGAAATGGGAGGTTTGAGTCAAGCTTGGGGATATTAAGGGCAAAAAGAGCTGAGATTATATCTGGATCTTACAACTGTGTTAGTTAAGAATCATTTGGTTTTGGATAATAGAAATTCTACCTTTAACTGGGTCATACACTAAAGGAAATTTATGTGTTTATGTAACTGAAGATTCTGGAGGTAAGGTGAGCTTCTGGCTCGACTCAATCCAGAGGTTCATGATTCACATCTGAGCTGTCATTCATTTCTCAGCAGTTATATCAGCAGACCCCTTCCTTGTGACATTTTGTCTTCAGTCTAGTTTTCCTGTTGGCAGCAACAGTGGCCATAGCGGTTCCAAGACACATTCTCACACAATACATGGGTCTTCAAACTTTTTCTATAAAGGGCAAGATAGTAAATCTAGCTTTATGTCTCTATTGCAAATAGCCAGCTCTGCCATTACAGTGCAAAAGCAGCCATACACAACATATAAACAAAAGGCATAGATGTGTTCCAATAAAACTTTTAAAAATCAATTTGAATTTCTTATAATTTTCATGTGCCATGAAATATTATTATTTGTATTTTTCTCCCTACCATAAAAATATGAAATTATTGGCCGGGCGCGGTGGCTCACACTTGTAATCCCAGCACTTTGGGAGGCCGAGGTGGGCGGATCACGAGGTCAACAGATCGAGACCACGGTGAAACCCCGTCTCTACTAAAAATACAAAAAAATTAGCCGGACGTGGTGGCGGGTGCCTGTAGTCCCAGCTACTCGGAGAGGCTGAGGCAGGAGAATGGCGGGAACCCGGGAGGCAGAGCTTGCAGTGAGCCGAGATTGTGCCACTGCGCTCCAGCCTGGGCGACAGAGCAAGACTCCGTCTCAAAAAAAAAAAAAAAATATGAAATTATTTTTATTCTTAGTTCAGGAACTGCACAAAAATCAGGCAGTGGTCCAAATTTTACCTGGGGGCTATGATTTGCTGACCCAAGACTTCAAAGATTACCTGACTAGAGTGTTAATCAAAAAATTCGGTTCTCCATAGCATATGTTCTCTTTTGTCTTCTCCATATTCTCACTCAAGATAACCCTATCCAGTACCATTTATATGCCAAAATCCTCCAGTCTTTTATCTCCAACCCAGCATACTCTCCTATCTCCAGATTCCTGTAGCCACCTGCCTACTTAACATCTCCATTTAGAAGTTTAATCGAATCTTAAACTTAACATGATCAAAATCCTCTAGAGAACTCTTCTTCCTTAAAATGGGTCCAGCTCCAAGCAGCCAACGGGACACATTGACAGTCCCATGGAATTGATCTCAATTCCACAGGATGATATTTCAACATTCTTTACATTTCTAATATGCATATAGTGTCAAAAGACAAAATTCCAACAAAGTGAGTTATAGATGGAATTTGCTTTTATTTGCAATTCATGAATCAGGGACAGCCTCCATTCTGCAGAACAGAATGAGAGCTCCTGCTGGACAATGGCACAACAGTGAGTTTTGCAAGGTAGGAACAAGAAAACGGAAGAACAGAAAAGAAAACCTGATTGGTTAATATCAGGTTGCTTTTTTGTAAGAGTTAAAACAGAGGGACTTCCTTATTACACTCACTCAGGTAAACTGGAATCTTCTGTTTTCAGGAAAAATTGTTCTATTCTGTTTTGGGATCTCTGCTTTTTTAAAGTTTTGGTTTGATGATGTGGCATTCAGCATGAGAGACTCCAGTATGGTTTGGTCAGGTCTGCTGAGGACTAGTGCAGGAGCATAATTTTTGTTTAACAGGTGAGGTGAAATGAAGTATGCACTTTCTGAAATGAGGAAAATTATATGAAATTCAAGGTATTACTCTTTTTTCCTCCTCTAGGGATGATAAAACTGAGAAATAAATCAAGAGTATGACAACAGACTGAGGAATTTTTCAGCAATATCTGTCAGCCTTTGGAAATTTGGTGAGAAGAAGTAGTCATGATTCAATGTCTTGCTTGCACAGAAGCCTCCGGTTCAAACTTGGATCTTGCACCATCTGATATATACAAATACTCTAGATATTGCTTTGAGATTTCGCTGTTTATCAACTGGCCTCCTGCAGCTTCATAGGTGTTTTAGCTCCCAGTAGGGCAGTTTAACTGCTGTCTTCTCTGTGAGTTCCAGGTCTGTATATCTCCTCAGCTTGCTCTCAATTTGTCCAGCTTACCTATTTCTTTATCAAGTTGCTTTGGCTTCCCTACTGTCTCCTGTGTTTTGAAAAGAACAAATTCTCAAGTAAATTAAAACTACATTCTGGTAAAAATGAGCATGCATGTGTATTTATCCTTCATTTATTCAATATGCATTTTTGGAGCTTTGCTCTATATTAGACATAGTTCCAGGCTCTAAAAACACAAAGATCCATGAGCTGTGGCTCATCCCTTAAGATGCTGATAGTATATTAAAGGCAACAAAATGTAAACTTACAATTCACAATACAACAATGCAGATAGATGTTAACGTGAAGCCTCCACAAAATGTTTTAGGAAGGCAGGGAAATAGCAAGGATTCACAGAGGAGATGATGCAGTAACTATATTGGGGGGGCGGGAAGAGGGTAGGAAGACAAAAACAAGAATCCCTAGTCCAAAATATTGTTAGTTGAGCCACGAGATGATTACTTCCAGGAAGAAATATTGAAAAGATGTATTGGGTAGATGAAATACCTAATGAGACCATAAATGAGGAGAATTGCCTCTTATAGCATATGAGAAGATAATTTTTATCAGATAATGAAATTGTTTTCAGTCTTCAGAATGAAAATGAATCCCTTGCTAATGCAGATCATGCTAATAAAGGAAGTAAAAGAGAATCTTAGAATTATACTTGGCTCATGATAGGCAGAAACCAACCTAAATAGCCTAGGAAAAAAAGGAAAGATAAAGTAATCAAAATAATTGCTTAATAGGGAATGTGAAAGATCTGCAATGTTAAATTCTAAATGTACGTTTTCATGAAAAATGAGGTGACCTTAAGGAAAAGATTAGAAACCCACACATGCCAGTTAGAAGCAATGCTTTTCATTAGCGAAGCTGAGGATTAATTAAATCTAGGGAAATTCTTTGAAATCCACAAATGTGAGTTACATTTGAATACAATACAACGGGTGTATTGGTATCATAATTAATGATTAGCATAGACTTCTTTATTAAATGTATGTGGAATAGTTCAAGTGGCAAATGTGAAATAAAGAGGACGAAAACGTGTTACTTAAAACCAAAATTGTCTTAGCATTGTCTGCTTTCAAAAGTGTGGGAGTGGGAAAGTTAGTTTATCTAGTGGGTAAACAAATAGATTGTTCCCCTTCCCCTTTGAGGTCTCCTAAAGACCCATCCTAAGCATAATGGGGTCACCATGCCCCCTCACCAACCTCTCCAGGAAGTTAGGGAGGGTGAAAGAGGGGAGCGGCTTATCCATTATTTTTCCATTATCTCTGAATGTTTTGCTTCAGCTGAGTGATTTTAGAGACTGGTAGCAGAGAAAAGGAGAAGGAAGCTGAAGTTGCAAAGCCTCTAACAGTTCTTAGTGCTGCTCAAGGGTGAAGTTTTGGACAAAATGGTCATTATTGACAGAGCACCTTATGTATAGGTAAGTGGAAGCTCTGAGCAAGTGGAAGGTGGTAAGTCTACATTGTTTTATAGGACAAGGTAAAGGGAAATTAATTTCTTGGGGAGACTCATGGAGAAGGCCAATGGAAAAAGGAAGAGCTTGGAGGGAAAATAGATGAGAAGCAACCGAGAGGCATAAAGCCCCCTTCCTCTGCTACACGCAGATGCCTTCTGAGAGAAACAGACACACGGCTGGTCCATGTTTAGGGTGAGTCAGGGAAGAGCCTGAGTGAGGAAGGATGACCCATATACTGAACCAATTGAGACTCATAGAGGCTCTGAGTCAAAGGTGATATAAAAATGCCAAACCACATTTCAATCCCAGAGTGTCAGAATTACACAGGGCATGCAGTAGGCAGAAAACAACCTGCAGAGTCTGGCGGGGAGGGCAGGTGACAGTGATCCTGCTGTGTGCTGGATGGAACTGCAACCAAGTCTACTCCTTAATGATGGGTTCACTCATCTAATATTGCATACTGAAATACGGTTTTTAATTTTGGCTTGGCCTTTACTTTAGTGTGACATATAGATTTTAAATATGAGTTTGGTTATGCTGCACAAGGACCATTTAGAGATGCTGTTCTCAGTCAAATTTAAAAGATGTATATAAATTTTACAGAGCAAACACCAAAGTACCTTATCAAAACTCTACAACTTCAAAAGATTCTATTCTGAAAATCTTTGCAGAAGACAGGAATGGAAACATATATAATTTTTTAAATGTGTTTTTTAAATGCAATGGGAAGTTATTTTCTGACAGCTAGAATGGAAATTTGCATAGTGATTTCATTTGTTTAAATATTTTATTTTTCTCACTATTCTCTTATCCCCCTAACCTGTTATTTTAATCCAACCACTACCTTTGGTTGAGCTCTGTCCAATCTCCCTTCTTTACTGTGGATATTTTCTTGCCAGGATATTTTCATTGCCCCATAATGTTTTCCAGTCACTTTCAATATATGGACAAGTCCCATTTTGGGAGTTAGATTTACTTCCAATTATTATGAGGTCTAGTCCAGTATAAATCAAAATTTCAATCTTACATCCAATTCAAAGATTTTTTTTTTTTCGCATTTGTGAGGCCCAGGAGGACACAAGCCACATGAGATAAGGGTAAAAGTCTCACATGACTTATGCCCTTAGAGCTTGCTTGTGCCCTCTGTGTGCACAGTGTGGATCCCTCCCATGGCCTCTCCCTGGTCTTCATCGCAATCCTAGGTGCCCCCCAACCAATGGTCCTGGGAGAGCCAGGGAGAATCTTTGAGTCCATCCAGAACTGGATGTGCTGGGACGTGGGCATGTGTCCTGAAAGGAAGAGTGCACTTCCAGCTGACCTCCTGCAATCCCTCCTCAGCTTCTACATCCCTGCCCTGTAATACACCCATAGCCTCTTACTGTGGGGTCCCCTAGCTCCAGAAGGCTGCCCTCTTGAGTGGGGTTCCTTCAAGATGCTCAGAGCTGGTGTCCCTTCTGTGGCATCCTATCCCACCAAACACTGAGTGTGCAGGTTGCTCACACCACTGCCTTCTATCCTTGCCTTGGGCAGTCTTCCACCTTCAGAATTCTGCAGGCAGGAAGCACACACTCCATGTTCACATACAGCCCCAACCTCAAGAGATAAAAAATCCTTCTTCCCAACATCTCTGCCCACACCTGATGGCCCCAGATGAAGCTGACAAGTGACTATAGTCTTTCCCCATTGCCAGCACTCTGATCTCTACCGTGCTACCCTCTAGAGCCCTCAGTTTTGCAGAGAGAATACTCTTCTCCATCACCCGCAACCCATGGGGAGAGAAGAGAAGAACAAAAAGCCATAGCACTCCACTCCCAACAAATTCCCTTGTTAAATGAGCTCTCATTTGCTTGCATAGGATGTGTGGGGTGGCAGGAATGAGTGAGGTGGGAGAGCGAGTATGCCATTTTTTGGCAAGTCTTGGAAGGGGGTGATGGGAAGCTCTTTTTCTGCATTCTTTAGAGTGGGAATGGAATAGAATGTGATTAACCACTACTCTTATCTTTGGGGCTTAGTAAAAATTCTGAGAATACAGAAATTCCATTGCACATGTTTTTATATTCTTATACCTCATAGCCTCTAAATGTGACTCATTTTAAAGACAGTGAATGTTAGGTATAAAACAGTTTGCAGATCATCGCACAGCCTTTAAAGTGTGAGCAGCAGAGACCAGAGAGTCTGCCTCTCATCTGTTCAACTCTGATGTACCGCTTCTGAGGACCATGAACAAGATAGATGTGGCCCCTGCCCTCTTAGAGCTTATACTTTCGGGAATGACTGCTAATAAATACACAATTACAATAAAGTATAATAATGCTTTGATAGAAGAATCACAGCACAAACTAGGAGCCCCTAACTTAGGATGAAAGATTAGTATGCATGAGGGCAGGCTTCCTAGAGGAGTCGCCTTGACTCTTGTGTCAAATACAGATCCTGGTTTGTCACCTCAGGTTCTCTCAGTCTTTACCCTGGACTGTGCTGCCAATGCCAGGGACCCACCACTCAGTGGCCCTGAGAGTGCCAGGCCCTCCCTCTTGGCCTCTGCCACTCACCTAGAGATTGCAGCTCTTTGTGGTGACCAGGAAATGCACCACTCAGATCTCAGGCTGAGGGGAATGGAAGTGACATGACTCCAGCTTCTGCATTCTGAAACCCCACTGCGTTAGTACTGATGCCTGCCTCCACAGTCTGTGCCCAGCCAGGGTCTAAGTGGTGCAGGGATAGCAAAGCAGGCCCATATCTGTGAGATGTGGGACCCTTCTGCGGGGTGATTTGGGCACTATGCTTCCCCATCAGCCTAGTGCCCCAGGGAACTTCCTTCCCTGTCTCTATCATAGTTTGACTTTCCCTGCTTTCTCAAGTTCCTTCCCCTTTCTCCCTTGCAGTTGTTTCACCAAGTAAATCTCTTAGATATTTAATCTATTTTTTTTTTTTTTTGAGATGGGGTCTTGCTCTGTCACCCAGGCTGGAGTGCAGTGGCGTGTGTGATCACAGCTCACAGCAGCCTGGAACTCCTGGGCTCAATTGATCCTCCCACCTCAGCCTCTCAAATACCTGGGACTACAGGCATGCACCACCATGCCAGGCTAAGTTTTTGTATTTTTTTGTAGAGAGAGAGTTTTGCTATGTTGCCCAGGCTGGTCTCAAACACCTGGGCTCAAATCATTCTTCCCACCTCGGCTCCTAAAGTGCTGGGATTATAGGCGCGAGCCACAGTGCCAGGCCTTTAATCCAGTCTTGATGTCTGCTTCTCAGAGGACGCGAACCAACACATTTTACCACTCACTTTGGGAACATTTGTAGGGAAAGAAAAAAAAACATTTCTTCTATCCTCCTATGTTCTCCAAGGGCTCGGGCCCTGCAAATTAGACTGACAAAAGACACAATAACGAGAAAAATAACAAAGTTTATTAATGCATGTAGAGTGAATACATACAAGAGAAACACAGTGATGAGTCGCTGACAGATTGTGGAGGCCAAAACAACTCCATCTTGGATGCTAATCTGCCATGTTCACTTCTGATTTCCAGTTCCTCGAAGGCCTCTAAGATTTCTAGTGTATCTATTGTTCCTTGGGTTACTTTGCCCTTAGGTCAGACAACCTTAATGTTATCAGACTTCAATTGTCCCACACATCCCTTCAGATTCACCCCTTTCCTATGCTCTCTAAGCCCCAGGTTTGGGAGGTGATGGCACAGGGATCCACCATCTTGTCTTGAAGCCAGTCAAGACACAGACATGGCTTCTGTTTATAAGTCCTTAATAAATGTTTCTTTCTGAGAAAATGGATAGGTCAGGCTCTTTGGGTGGCCTCTCAGCTTCCTTGGACTTTGGGGGCATGATTCTATAGGCCTGCCCCCCACAGAACAGATGTGGTTAGAATGTGGGTATATATAGCATCTTAATGAAGAACAATAAATCTGTAGAGAGGTGACAAGACAAAGGAAAAGGTTTTAGGCTTCCAAGGCTGGCAAACTGTGGGAAGATAAATATACGGGAAAACTCATGGAGCAACATTTATTTGTGTGGGGCCATCTCTCAGCACTGACTTTCCATCTTCTTCTTGGACATAAAACTTTCATGAGAGAGATTTATGGCAGCTTCTCATTTCTCAGAAATTTCTACTTTCAGCCAAATAAAGAAGCTCCAGGAAGGCTTCTTTCTGTATCTGTTGAATATCAAGTCTTCAGCTCAAAATAATCCTTATGCCAAGGTGCCAATTTTGATTCCTTACATGCTACACTGTTGGATGTAGGATCTGGTATCCTGAGAGGCTGCAGGAAGGATCAGATGGCATGACCTTGAGGAATAAAGGATTTAACTCCACATGGATGAATTCTGTCCAGTGGGACACAAGAGACAGGAAGGATCAGGGCAAATAGATTCCTTTTCTCCATTCCTCCCATTCTGAGGCATGGTTTCTCTGTACAGTTACCCTGAGAAGTTCTGAGTACCCAACATCTGATGAGAAAACTTGTGTATCTCTTCAAGGCATGTCATGAAACAGTGGCAAGTGTGGTAACACATTTCACATCCTTTCTTGAGTCTCTCAATTTTCTCTCACATTTGCTTGCCCTGGGATTACATACACCTGCCCTCTTCATAAAGCACCACATTGATTTCATGCCTTAGGCTCTGTTGTCTAGGAAACTTGGGCTAAAACACCAATTTTTAAATTAATACCAGATACATAAATAATAAATAACCTGGTGAAACTGGAGGAAAATATCCTAAGCCTGCAGAATAGTATATCTGGAGACCTAAAGGCAAAGTGGAGTGTGGGTTTTTATATTAGTCTGTTCAGGTTGCTATGACAAAATACCATAAACTGGATAGCTTGTAAACAACAGAAATTGATTTCTCACAGTTCTGAAGGCTGGGAAGTCCAAGATCAAAGTGCCAGCAGATTCAGTGTCTGGTAAGAGCATGTTTCCTGGTTCATAGATGGGAACTTTTAGCAGTGTCCTCACTTGGTGGAAGGGACTACTTAGCTCTCTAGGGTCTCTTTTTTAGGTCATTAATCCAATCACGTTGGCTCTACCCTTATGACTTAATCACTTCCCGCGAGCCCCACCTCCTAGTGCCATTGCCTTGGGGGTTAGGATTTCGGCGTATGAATTTTGGAAGGACATAAACACTTAGTTCATTGCACTGGAACTTCAAGAAATGGGAAGTTCACTTTGGCTAGAGAATAAACCTAGGCTGATAGTGTAGGGGTTGTGAAAGAAGAGGGTAGAGGTGTATCTGCTCACAAAGAACTGAGTAGGCCATGAGAAGGAGGCTTGGAAGCTACAGAAGGATTTGAAGCTAAAGAGTGATAAGGTCATATTTGCATTTAAGATCACACTGGCTGCAATAGGGAGGTTGGACTGAAAGTGAGCAGGGAAGATGTAGTAATCTTTGCAAATGCACACTAAGGTTGTGGTATTGGTGTTAATTGTTATGATAGAATGGAAGTAGCCTATTATACATTAGCTATACCAATTTTAGTTAAGTAGCCTAATCATATTATTTCTTACTACCAATTCAAGTATAATTATCTTTAAAGTTACTATGAGACTGACTCAAAATTACAACAAAGGGCTAATTTTGGTGTTAATAAATATTGAAATGGAATTTATTGGGAGTCTTTCTAACCCTATAGGGGTGTTAGGAATTATCTGAAATGTTGAAACAGGCAAAATGGATTACTGGAAATCCTTTCAGTTTAGTACTTGGCATTGTCTAACTTGCTGAGGGAAGGATGTACTAGTGACTGTTGTCCACAGAAACAGAACCAATAAGATGTGAGGGTGTATACAGTCATGCAATGCTTAGCACATCCTGAGAAATGCATCATTAGCCAGTTCCATCATGGAGGGTATGTAGACAAACCTAGATGGTATAGCCTACTACACACTTAGGCTCTGTGGTATAGCCTATTACTCTGAGGCTGCAAACCTGCACAGCATGTTGCTGTACTGAATACTGTAGGCAATTGTAACACAATGGTAAGTACTTGTGTATCTAAACATATACATATACATAGAGAAGGTACAGTAAAAATCTGATATAAAAGATAAAAAATGGTATGCCTGTTACAGGGCACTGACCATGAACAGAACTTGCATGACTAGTGCTTGCTCTGGATGAGTCACTGAGTGAGTGGGAAGTGTAATGTGAAGTCCTGGGACATTACTGTACACTTCTATAGACTTTATAAACACTGTACACTAAGGCTACACTAAGTTTATAAAAAGTATTTTTCTTCAATAATAAATTAACCTCAGCTGACTAATTTTTGTACTTTTTAGACTTCTTTTTTTTTTAACTTTTTGGCTCTTTTGTAATAACATATAGCTTAAAACACAGATACATTATACAGCTGTGCAAAAAATATTTTCTTTCCTTGTTTCCTTATCCTGTAAGCTTTTACTTTTAATTTTTTCTTTTACTTTTTCAACTCTTTTGTTTAAAACTAAGACATAAACATATACATTATTCTAGGCCTACACAGGGTCAGGATCATCCATATCACTGTCTTCCAACGCCTCCTCTTGTTCGCCTGAAAGATCATCGGGGCAATAACATGTGTTGAGCTGTTATCTCCTATGATAATAACACTTTCTTCTGGAATACCTCCTGAAGTGCCTGCCAGAGGCTGTTTTACAGTTAACTTTTCTTTTTTAGTAGAAGGAGTACACTCTAAAATAACAATAAAAAATATACCATAGTAAATACATAAACTAGTAACATATTATCATTAGCAAGTATTATGCACTGTATAAAATTGCATGTGCTTTTATACAACTGGCAGTGCAGTAGATTTGTTTACACCAGCATCACCACATCACCACAAACATGTGAGTAATGTGTTGCCCTATGATTTTACAATGGCTACAGTATCACTAAGGGATAAGAATTTTTTAGCTCCCTTATAATCTTATGGAAACATCATTGTGTATGCAGTTCATCATTGACCAAAATGTTGTTATATCGTTCATAACTGTGTGGGTGCATGTGTGTAGGTATATATATATAATATTTTATATACATATATAATATATATATAATATATATATTATATATATATATATATACACACAAACACATATATGAGAGGCTGAGAGAGAGAAAATTAGCTCATGCAATTGTGAGGACCGATGAACCTGAAATCTACAGAGCAGGTTGGCAGTCTGGAGACCCAGGGAAGAGTTCACACTGCAGCTCAAACCCAAAGGCAATCTGGAGGCAGAATTCCCTCTTCCCTGGGCAATCTCAGTCCTTTCTATGATGGCCTTCAACCAATTAGATGAGATCCACTCATGTAGAAAAATATACTTCACTGAAAGACTTTTGATTTAATTGTTAATTTCATCTAAAAATACCTTCACAGCAACATCTACACTAATGTTTGACCAAATATCTTTGTACCAGAGCCTGGCCAAGTTGACACATAAAGTTAACCATTACAAGGGGACTACCTGATTCCCAAACTTTGGTTTGACATTTTATTTGCTATTGATTAGGAAATCTTACATCTCTTTAAGGACAGAGGTAAGCTTGTAAAAAAAACTGATGACAATTCAAGTGATTCTTTTTCAATAATAATATAAACAAATTTTGTCCCAAAGAGATGCAAGTGATGTGAATACAACCCAAAGATTATCATTGGCCGGGCGCGGTGGCTCACGCCTGTAATCCCAGCACTTTGGGAGGCCGAGGTGGGCAGATCACAAGGTTAGGACATCGAGACCATCCTGGCTAACACAGTGAAACCCTGTCTCTACTAAAAATACAAAAAATTAGCTGGGCGAGGTGGCGGGTGCCTGTAGTCCCAGCTACTCGGGAGGCTGAGGCAGGAGAATGGCGTGAACCCCGGGTGGCAGAGCCTGCAGTGAGCTGAGATCGCGCCACTGCACTCTAGCCTGGGCGACAGCGAGACTCTGTCTCAAAAAAAAAAAAAGATTTTCATTTATTGTAGGTTTTGTGTCTAACCTACTATCATTATTCTAACACTTAAAAAAATGCTGTTTCAATAAACCTTACCATTTACAAGTTCACTGATTAATGAGCTGAATAAAACTTTTAACCCATATTTATTTTATGTTTTAAAAAGTATCATGTTTTTAGCTTTTGAAAATTATACTTTGACAGGGAATAAACACACAGTATGCAATATAGAATAGAAAGAGCATAATTATTCAATTTATAGTTTTATTATATAATTTAATCATGCATGTCAAGAGACTGTTACCATCTGATTTTCTTCATTGGTCTCTAATTGATATGGCTGTTGGAGTTAAGACATACAACAAGCTCTCCAAATATTCTTTCTCCCCCATTCACTCTATTCTCTCCTCTGGGGACTCTTATTACATATGTTTTGGATGTTCTCATTGTATTCTCTCTGTTCCTTAATTTTTTTTTTGTTTTTAGACAGAATTTCACTCTGTCGCCCAGGCTAGAGTGCAGTGGGCACAATCTCGGCTCACTGCAACCTCTGACTCCCAGGGTAAAGTAATCCTCCTGCCTCAGCCTCCTGAGTAGCTGGAATTACAGGTGTGTGCCACCACGCCTGGATAATTTTTGTATTTATAGTGGAGTCAGGGTTTCACCATGTTGGCAGGGCTGGTCTCCAACTCCTGACCTCAGGTGATCCACCTGCCTCAGCCTCTCAAAGTGCTGGGATTACAGGCATGAGCCACCGCACCGGCCCTCTGTTTCTTAATCTTTCTTTTATTATCCATCCCTTTTTTCCCCTGTCAGGCTGCATTCTGGATAGTGACTTCTAACTTATCTTTCAGTTTGATGATTTTCCTTTTTATTCTATCAAATCTGCTATTTAATCTATTCATAGAATGTTTTGTTTCAAAGGCTTCACTTTTTATTTCTGGAATTTCTATTTCCTTCTCCACTAAATCTGCCCATTTTTTTCTCACTGTGTCTTGTTTGGTGATTTGGATTATTTATTTTATGCTGCCAATCATTTAAAACACACTAATTTTCTTTCCCTGTCATATTTTTCTATAATATGATACTTTTGGGATAATGATCTTGCTGTTTATTATGTCTGCTCAATCTGGTTTATGCTGAATTATTCTTCTCCTCCTCTTTTCCCTCCTCCTCCTCTTCCTTCTTCTTTTTCTTCCTTCCTCCTCCTCCTTCTCCCCTCCTTCCTTCTTTCCTTCCTCCCTCTCTCTTTTCTCTCTCTTATTCCTTCCTCCCTCTTTCTTTCATTCATTCATTCTTTCTCTTTCTTTCTTTCTTTTTCTTTCTCTCTTCTTTCTCCTTTCTTTCTCTCTTCTATATTTTTCTTCTTTCTTTCTTTCTTTCTTTCTTTCTTTCTTTCTTTCTTTCTTTTTCTTTCTTTTCTTTCTTTTCTTTCTATGGAGGATCAAGTCTATCTATATTAGTTTCCCATTGCTGTGGTCATAAATTAGCATGAACTATTTGGCTTCAAACACCACAAATTTGTTATCTAATGGTTCTATAGATTACAGATCCAAAATGTGTCTAATTGGGCTAAAACCAGGTATTGACAGGGCTGGTTCCTTCTGGATGCTCTAGGGGAGAATACATTTCCTTATGTTTTCCAGCCTCTAGCTCTCATTCCCTAGATGGTGACTTCATTGTCTTCAAAGCCAACACTGATGGTTTACATCAGAGTCACATCCCATGACTCTGAGCTCTTTGGTCTTTCCCTGTCACTTTTGAGTACCCTTGTGATGACATTGGGACCACCAGAATAACCCAGGATAATCTCATTATTATCTAGTCAACTGATTAGCAACCTTCATTCCATCTGTAATCTTAATTCCTTTTTGCCACATGTGATACCATATTCACAGTTCCTAGGGATTGAGATTTGGATGTCTTTGGGGAGCCATTATTCTACCTATCTTACAGCCTCTTGAGGATCTCAGCTTTATGCAAAAACCTCAGTTCTAACTTGCAACCTCTGTTGTACCAGGGCTCAAGGTACTAAAACCTAGGCCCTTAGGTTAACAAAACCAAAATCTTCATCCAGTGAAGCTGCAGTACTAGTTCATAAGGTCACCACCTTGGATTTTATTTCTTCCTTTCTTTCATTGGGGATTTCTTTTTCTTTCTTACAAGCTCAGCTATAAGTTAAAGGAATATTTGTTATATTTCTCCAGTATTTCTAGGGGTTTGTAGTGTGCAAATTTGGGAATTAACTAGCCAACAATGTGGCCAGAAAATACATCTCCGGTATGATCCCATTGGATCAACCAGGGCGCAAACGAGGCATATAAAATGTGTATCCAAATGCTTAAAAGTTACAAAGGAAGCTCTAATGATTTTTAACCAAAATGTATTCAGTCCTCCTAACTTAACAAATGCACTTCATAATGACCTGGAAGGCCAGATTATAATGTCAGGTTCTCACATTCCTTGGTGTTCTGCAGAGGACTAGGTTACATGAGGAGAGATGGCGCCCAGCTGTGGCCTGTTTTCTTTCTCTTTTTACCACTGGCTCCTTCCAGCACTGTGAGGCCTACACATGCATGTGGACCTCCCACCGTTCTCCCAGTGTTAAACTCTGTCCAAACCCTTGGCAAACAGCCACCCTTGGCTACTCCTCAGGCCTCAGAGCTGTGTGTACAAATAGCAAGTCTGGCCTCTGCAGGGAAAATCTAAGAATCCTGTGGCAGTCTGGGCAGGGAATTCCAGGAATTTAGGTACCTGAGTTTAAAAAAGGCAGAGTGTGGGCTCCAGGCAGGCCAATCCCCTTAGACCTATGGACCTGGTTCTGTGGGAAGGACAGCAGTGGCCAGAACACAGCCTTCTAAAGCACTGTGCCTCGGGCCAGACACTCTCTTATCTGGCTCTCAGGGTGGCCCCACAACCAACTGCCAAAATATTTCCGCTTCTGCTACCTGTGCTATAAGTTGGAACTTCCCCAAGTTATTTTTTACTTGAGCTATTGCTATAGCTTCCTAATTGATATTCTGGCCACCAGTGTCACTGCTGGTCGTTAGAAACTGGTTCCAAATCCTAGTCTGACTACTTATTAGCAGTATAACTTTGAGCAAGTGACTTAACTTTTTGGAACCTTCATTTGCTCAGCAAAATTGCTGTTATGTTTCAAACTCACAGAAACTATGAGAGATAAATGTTTGTGGTTGTTTTGAGCCATTATGGTTTGGAGTAACTTGTTATACATAAATGAATAATATATTATCACCCCACCCCACTTTTGAAATCACGGTATAATATACATTATTCCAGAGGGACTTTCTAAAACCTAATAGAATAGAAAACAATAGTAAAGGTCATTAACTAGAAATATTTTAAAGCATTCTACTTGTTCTGTTGGTTCCTTAATAGTACAAGCACCAATTATTTTAAGACAATGACTGAAAAAAACTTACAGGCTAACTAAAGTGGACACATGTCATGTCAGGTCCCTCTCTCATGGCATACGTGCAGATTCTACATGGAGGGGGAGGCTGTGCCGTGTCCTCCACTCCAGCACTAACCCCTTCTAACCCTACAGCAGCGTGATTCCAACAATCCTTAAAGTCTATCGCTAAGTCATAGAGACCTTACTCTTCTTGATATTTATTTGGTAACATTGAGGAATAGGCTGGTTTGGTTGGTCAAACATTATATTTAATACTTAACCAGCATTACTGGCTGGGTGCAGTGGCTCATGCCTGTAACCCCAGAACTTTGGGAGGCCGAGGTGGGCAGATCACGAGGTCAGGAGTTCGAGATCAGCCTGTCCAACATGGTGAAACCCAGTCTCTACTAAAAATACAAAAATCAGCCTGCTACTCTGGAGGCTGAGGCAGAAGAATTGCTTGAACCTGGAGGCAGACATTGCAGCGAGCCGAGATTGCAATGCTGCACTCCAGCCTGGGTGACAGAGCAAGACTCTGTCTCAAAAAATAATAATAAAAATAAAAATAAATAATAAAATAAAAATGAAAATATTTAACCAGGATTATGAAATTCAAACTGCCTATTGAACCTGGCCAACAACTAAGATAGACATGAACATAATTGTTGTTACAATGTAGAGAATACTAATTTACTATATTTCTATTCTGAGTCACTAAAATCTGTTTCTAATTTCTTTAGTTTTGTCATTTATATCAGCAGGCCCCAACGTTTTTGGCACCAGGGACCAGTTTCGTGGAAGACTGTTTTTCCATGGACCAGGGTGGGGATGGTTTCAGAATGAAACTGCTCCACCTCAGATCATCAGGCATTAGATTCTCATAAGGAGTGTGCAACCTATATTCCTCGCATGCACAGTTCACAATAGGGTTCACGCTCCTCTGAGAATCTAATGCCATGGATCTGACAGGAAATGGAGCTCAGGTGGAAATGCTTGCTCCTCTTCCACTCACCTCCTACTGTGCAGCCTGGTTCCTAACAGGCCATGGACCAATACTAGTCCACAGCCTGGGGGTTGGGAACCCCTGATGTATATTTTTTTTTGCTCACTCATTCAGCGTATATTTATGAAGTATTTTCTATGTGCTAGTTCCAATAGACAGAACAAACTAAATAAGACATTTGCCCTAGAGTCTAATGAAAAAGAGAGAATTTATAGTCTAAATTGAGATAAGTCTAGGCACAGTGGCTCATGACTGTAATCCCAGCACTTTGGGAAGCTGAGGCAGGAGGATTGCTTGAGTCCAGTAGTTTGAGACAAGCCTGGGCAACATAGCAAGACCTTGTTCTATTAAAACTAAAAAATATTTAATAAAACAAAAAGCTGCTTTTAAAAACATAAACCCTTTGCATGAAGGGGAAGCATGTATGTGTGCATGTGTGTATATACACACATAGGTCTATTCATCCTCCAGGTGAAGAGGGAGTGCTATAGTTTTTAAAAAGTACTGAAGTAGAACATGTGCAGAGAATTGCACAAATCCTAAGTGCATGGCTCAATGAATTTATTATAATTGAAATCACTTAATAACCAGCACCCAGATTAAAAAAACAGAATTTTACTAGCACTCAAGAATCCCTTTTCTTGTCTACACTTTGGCAGAGGGGAGGAAATATATCAAACAATTTTTTCTCTTTCAACAGTCTGCTTAACACATACCTTCCTGCATCATGAGTCACTCAGACCATTATTAGTCAGCCTTCAAAAATAGTTTCTCTGAGACAATTCTCTCCCTCCTCACAAGCTAAACAGTGATTAACGTCCAGGTGAATCAGAGTGAAAATTTCCAGCTGTCAAATTAACAGCCAGAAAACATTTTTTTTCTTCACAAAGGATGTGTCTAGACTCGTGAAAATTAGAAAGAAAAAATATTCATTAGTTCATCACGTAAAGGGTTATTCCCTCTAATATAATTCCTAGGCTTTCTCTAGTTTAAAATGAGTTTGGCTGTTCTTATTTAAAGTCAAGTCATACACAGAAAGCAAACCTAATGCAGTCTTTATTACAGGAGTAGACAGGAAGCACGCACCACGCCAATTATATACTACAGCCCCATAAGGTTGCATCAAAGCTGTGGCATGTTATTAGAGACCAAGTGATGTACGGCATCTTTTATTTTGTGTTTAGAAAGCATAGGACAGCTATCTGACCCAAGGGTGAACCAATGTGGATACCGACAGGCAAAGCATCCATTGAGGTATAGGAATCCAGAAGAATGGTGTTTAAATCTCCTTGAGATGCTAAAGATACTTTTGCGCTAGGTCCTCCTTTAATCTTTCTGAGAAAATCCTCATCACAGTTTAAACAGAATGAGTAAAAGTAAGAGTGGGTCTTCAGTAGGCAAAGAACTCAGACTGGGACCCCCCCACAGATCATCTATTTGATGCTGTTTTTCCGTAGAATTAGAAATGGTAAAGAAAGCTTGAATCACAGCATTTGTGTTGCCAATTTCAATAAACTCTCCATTGTTTCACAACTTTCTCTGAAGAATCTGAAACCTATTTCCACATAAGCATAACTAGGAGCTTTTTTAGGTAAAAACCACGGGTTGTTTTGTTTTCTCTAACAATGGCATCTCCCACCACTTGGGACAGTGTAATTGATTAATAAATATTTCATAAATGAATGAATGACTGTGTGGAACTTTCTCCTAAAAATGATGAGGAACCATTGAAGCATGTTCATGAGAGGACTGACATGACCAGATTTCCTCTATAGGCAACTCCTTCTGGCAATAGTATGGAGCATATATTAGAGAGACAGACCAGGAGGTATTACTGCGAGGCAATAGTCCTACTCCAGGTTAGAATAAGTGATAGTCTGAACTAAGGTTGAGCAGATTAAGATGAAAAGTAGAAACTGACTTGAAGGATACTTAAAAAGTAAAATCTATGTGATCTAGTCATTGAGGGAATGTGAAGGGAGAGAGAAAATACTAGATGAGGACTCTAAAAATGATTCTTGGGATTCTGGTATGGTCTTTTGAATGAATGATGGGACAGATGGTTGAGGTAAAAAATACAGTAGTGGGAGGAACAGATTAGGTATCAAATACAGTGAGTTTACAGTAGCTTCTTTAGGTTTGAGGTGACTGTGGGGTGTCTGATTTAGAATCAATAGAGTGGAAACAGTTATTAAAGCCATGGGTTTTGATGGGTTTTTTTTTTTTGCAGAAAAAAAAAGGCATAGCATGAAAATCCAGAAGGCTGAGGGCAGAACCACAGGGAATACAGACATTTAGAGATTGAGCAGAGGACAAAAATGCTGACACAAGGAGCAGGATTGCCCACAAATGACCCTGGGTATTTATTCTAGGATAACTGGATACCAAGCTAGCTGGGATCAGGGACCCATGTACCCCATCTCCCAGAACAGGAACTGAACCTAAACTTTTCTCTGCTTGGCAGGGGAAGCTGCAGCATTCATAGACCCTAAGCTCTCTAGAAACTGAGCTGCTGGTGTACCCCTAAACTAACTAGACATATGTATTAAGATGTATGCATTTCCTACAAGCCACACATAAGAAAGGCAGAATTTCTTCTCCCTTATGATAATTTAACTTTGTTTTTGGTATCTGATAAGATTATCAACTGACTCATTTTTTAAAAGAACAAAGTAAAGGAATTTTTTTAAATAATAAAAGAATAAAATAAAAACAGGAGACTTGCAAAGGTATTCACTTTGGGAGGCTGTACATCTATCCTAGCAGGGATGTTACTGAACAAGACATTTTGGAAGATTCTCTTTTGAATTTGCCTCAGCTTGAAAGGGTAAAAATTCATATTTTTAAGGACAAATTTAAGTTTTGGAAACAATCCAAGTTGTTGTTTGTAGTAAAGTTTGGTGGAAAAAGTAAATGACAATAAGGAAACACAATCATGTCATGCTATAATGAAATGGATTGTTTTGCCTCTTTAGGAGCCTAATGATCTGCTCCATTTTCCTGCCTTTCTCTCATTCCCTCCCTTTCTTTCCAGGAGCTCTTGCATAGTCCAGCCAGACTAATCTTCATGAAGCATCATTACAATCATGTCACTATCTTTTTCAAAACTTGTCAGTGACTTCTGGGTACTCACATAAAAATGTCTAAACCCTTTGATCTGGAAGTCTAGGTTCTTTCCAGTCTTACTGAAACTTGTTACTTGTTCTCCCTTTCAGCCCAATAAACTGAACTCTTGAATGTTTTCTGTTCATTCTCTATGGTTTTTGATAGGGTTTGGCTGTGTCCCCACACAAATCTCAACTTGAATTATAACTCTCAGAATTCCCACGTGTTGTGGGAGGGACCCAGTGGGGAGGTAATTGAGTCATGAGGGCCAGTCTTTCCCATGCTATTCTCGTGATAGTGAAGAGGTCTCACAAGATCTGATGGGTTTATCAGGGGTTTCTGCTTTTGCATCTTTCTCATTTTCTCTTGCTCCTGCCATGTAAGAAGTGCCTTTCTCCTCCTGCCATGATTCTGAGGCCTCCCCAGCCATGTGGAACTGTAAGTCCAATTAAACCTCTTTTTCTTCCCAGTCTCGGGTATCTCTTTATAAGCAGTGTGAAAACAGACTAATACAATAAATTGGCACCAGTAGAGTGGGGTGTTGCTGAAAAGATACTAAAAAATGTGGAAGCGACTTTGGAACTGGGTAACAGGCAGAGGTTGGAACAGTTTGGAGGGCTCAGAAGAAGACAGGAAAAAGTGCAAAAGTTTGGAACTCCCTAGAGACTTGTTGAATGGCTTTGCCTAAAATGCTGATAGCAATATGGACAATAAAGTCTAGGCTCAGGTAGTCTCAGATGGAGATGAGGAACTTTTTGGGAACTGGAGTAAAGGTAACTCTGGCTATGTTTTAGCATAGAGACTGGCAGCATTTTGCCCCTGCCCTCCCTAGAGATCTGTGGAACTTTGAACTTGAGAAAGATGATTTAGGGTATCTGGTGGAAGAAATTTCTCAGCAGCAAAGCATTCAAGAAGTGACTTGGGCTCTTTTAAAGGCATTCAGTTTTATAAAGGAAGCAGAGCATTAAACTTTGGAAAATTTTCAGGCTGACTATGCAATAGAAAGGGAAAACCCATTTTCTGGGGAGAAATTCAAGCCAGCTGCAGAAATTTGCATGAGTAGCAAGGACTCTTATGTTGATCTCCAAGATCTTTCGGAAGATGTCTTCAGGCCATGTCAGAAACCTTTACAGCAGGGCCTACCATCACAGGCCCGGAGGCCCAGGAGGAAAAAGTGGTTTCATAGGCTGGGCCCAGGATCTCTGTGCTGTATGCAGCTTAGGGACGTGGTGCCCTGTGTCCCAGCCATTCCAGCCATGGCTGAAAGGGGCCAACATACAGCTCGGGCTGTGGCTTCAGAGGGTGAAAGCCCCAAGCCTTGGCAGCTTTCATGTGGTGTTGAGCCTGTCGGTGCACAGAAGTCAAGAATTGAGGTTTGGGAACCACCACCTAGATTTCAAAAGATGCATGGAAACACCTCGATGCCCAAGCAAAAGTTTGCTGCAAGGGTGGGGCCCTCATGGAGAACCTCTGCTAGGACAGTGTGTAAGGGAAATGTGGAGTTGGAGCCCCCATGCAGAGTCCCTAGTGAGGCATTGCTTAGTGGAGCTGTGAGAAGAGGGCCATCATCCTCCAGACCTCAGAATGGTAGATCCACTGACAGCTTGCACTGTGCACCTGGAAAAGCCATAGACACCCAATGCCAGCCTGTGAAAGCAACTGGGAGGGAGGCTGTACCCTGCAAAGCCACAGGGGTGGAGCTGCCCAAGACACCAGGAGCCCACCTCTTGCATTAGTATGACCTGGATGTGAGACCTGGAGTCAAAGGAGATCATTTTGGAGCTTTAAAATTTGACTGCCCTGCTGGATTTTGGATTTGCATGGGCCCTGTAACCCCTTTGTTTTGGCCAATTTGTCCTATTTGGAATGGCTGTATTTACCCAATACCAGGACCCCTATTGTATCTAGGAAGTAACTAGCTTGCTTTTGATTTTACAGGCTCATAGGCAGAAGGTACTTGCCTTGTCTCAGATGAAACTTTGGGCCATGGACTTTTGGGTTAATGCTGAATTAAGACTTTGGGGGACTGTTGGGAAGGCATGATTGGTTTTGAAATGTGAGGACATGAGATCTGGAGGGGCCAGGGTGGAATGATATGGTTTGGCTGTGTCCCCACCCGAATCTTAACTTGAATTGTATCTCCCAGAGTTCCCACATGTTGTGGGAGGGACCCAGGGGAGGTAATTGAATCATAGGGGCCGGCCTTCCTTGAGCTATTCTCATGATACTGAATAAGTCTCACAAGATCTGATGCGTTTATCAGGGGTTTCCACTTTTGCTTCTTTCTTATTGTCTCTTGCCACTGCCATGTAAGAAGTGCCTTTCCCCTCCTGCCATGATTCTGAGGTCTCCCCAGCCATGCAAAACTGTAAGTCCAATTAAACCTCTTTTTGTTCCCAGTTTCAGGTATGTCTTTATCAGCAATGTGAAAACGGACTAATACAGTTTTTTATTTTTTTGTTTTCTCTCCATGTCCAATTTCTACCTTTCTTTTAAGACAGTGAGTGAATGTCCTCAAGCCCATGTGTTAGCCTTCCCTGATTGCTGCAATCCTGTCCAATATCTTTGGCTTCTTCTACCCAAGATAAACCCATCACCTTCCTGCCATGGGAATGCCCAAACTGCTCATTTCGATTATGTAGGGTTTTGTGGGAATATGGTGTCAGTATTAATGCCATGTTTTAGTTATTAATAGCAATGATATATTTAATATAATACAAGGAATTTTTAGAAGTGGACAATAATAAGACACCTAACACAGGTTACATTGATTATAGTGTAGTCAAAAGAGCACACAATCTTTAGAATTTGACAAACTGTATTTGAATCCTAGCTCTACTGTTTATTAGCTGGTCTCTTTAGGCAGCTTATTTAATATCTCTAAGAACCTACTCTTTCATCTGCAAAGTGAAAAATAATGACATCAGTTTCATAACTTTATTCTGAGGATCAGAAGAAAGTCATGGAAAAGACTTTCTAATGATCTTAGAGAGCGGAAGCCCTCTATAAATGTGACAAGACCTGGAAGCCATAAAATATTGCTATTTTGACTGCATAAAATGTAAACATTTTTGCATGACAAAATAATGCCATAACCAAAGCCATAAGAGGGTAAACTGAAAAAATTTTTGTAGCATTTATGACACATAAATTATTTTCATTCTCCCATATATCAATGAAGAAAAAGACCAATTTATTGAAAAAATGGACAGAAGACATAAAATATTCCAAAAAAATGAAATACAAATAGCTTGTAAACATATAAAAAGATGCTCAACCTCCGGCCAGGCGCAGTGGCTCATGCCTATAATCCCAGCACTTTTGGAGGCTGAGGCGGGCTGATCACGAGGTCAGGAGATCGAGACCATCCTGGCTAATATGGTGAAACCCCGTCTATACTAAAAGTGCAAAAAAATTAGCTGGGCATGGTGGCGGGCGCCTGTAGTCCCAGCTACCCGGGAGGCTAGGAGAATGGCATGAACCTGGGAGGCGGAGCTCACAGTCAGCCAAGATAATGTCACTGCACTCCTTCTCAAAAAAAAAAAAAAAAAAAAAATGCTCAACCTCACTTGTAACATAACATAAATGCAAAGTAAAACTCAATAATAGACTATTTTCACCTAACTGGTAAATGATAGGGGAAGTAAGCATATTATTAAGGGAAGTGTAAATTGGTACAACTTTTTCTGAAAAGCAATTTGGCAGCAGCAATTTTTTAAATAAAAATTTAACCATATACTACTCCTCTGAGCAGTTTCCCATCTGGGAATGTATACACCTATGCTCTCCAGTATAGTAGCCAGTGACCACATATGGTTACTGATTACTTGAAATGTGGCATATCTGAAATGATATGTAATTTAAGTGTAAAATACACACCGAATTTTAAAGCCTTAGTATAAGTAAAATAATGTAAAATATTTCATTTTTTAATTGATTACATGTCGAAATGACATATTTTGGATATAATATACTGTGAAGATTAATTTTACTTATTTCTTTTACTTTTAAAAATGTGGCTGCTAGAACTTTGAAACTTACATATGTTGTTCACATTATCTTCCTTTTGAAGCTTGTTAGCATATACAGTTCTACTTGCATGCATAAGAAATTATGTATGTATAAAGAATATCTGAAAAACATCTTTAATATTCACCAATAGAGTCTTTGCTAAATAAAACATGATACATCCAGACAATAGAATATTATGTGGACCGAAAAAAGAATCAGACCAAACTGCCCTAAGATGGGGAGATTTCCGCTAGATATCACTAAGTAAAAAAAATAAAATAAAGCATGGAATAGATGTGTAGTGAGCTAATGTTGGTGTTCAGTGTAAATTGAATAAATTTTGAATGAATTATGTAAATTGTACTTATGCATAGAATATTCCTGGAAGATGCACAAGAAATCGTTTTTAGTTATTGTCCTAGAGAGGAAATTGTGGTTCATCAGGGGCTGGAGAAGATTTATTTTTAACTCTACTTTTTTGTATTGATTAAATGTTTTGCAACATGTATTCATTACCTATTTAGAAAAAAACCTGTATTTAAAAGTTTTCATTGTCTTTGAAGAAAACAATCCTTATAAAGAATTTCCTGAAGTCAGCTGTGTGAAGGTGGGAGACGGATGTAAAATCACAAGGCTTTACACGGCAGTAGGTTCCTAAGAAATATCTGTGTCTTTCCCTTCCCCACACTTTGGCTAAGAGCACAGATGTCATAATAGAATCTTTCTGAATTTCAGAGATCCCTTAAGCATCCCTATCACATTATGGCTCTAGAGATGTCAAATGTAAATGGGATGAGGCTACACTGATCCTATGGCATGCCCTGGAAGTTAGTTATTTCCCCCCAATAAATCCCAGAAACTTGCCTGCTTACTTTTATATATGTCTCATCAAAATGGAAGGGAGCTTGTATAATGTATAACTTCCCAGTCAGTGTAATATTGTAGGCTGTCTGCAAATTTTATTACTATATTAAGGGCTGAAGCAAACTTTTCCAGTTATTACATCCTCGGCACCAAAATCTTCACTTTCCTTGTCAGTCTCTTGATTCTTCGGCAGTTAAAGCACTCTATTTTATTTCTGTATCAGAAACTCTATGTGCTTCCCTAACCTCTTTGTCTTCTTCAATCACCTCTTCTCACTTTGATGAAGTTTGTTGATTGATTGCTTCTCAGGGGTACGACTGGCTTTCCGGCCCTTTGTCTAAATTTAAAACACTGGAGCCATCCTTCAGAAAATACACAGTACTCAATCAATTGCATTTGCTCATAAAATATCTTTTTTTCTAAACAAAAGTCTCTTGATTCTGCTTCCTCATTTCCATTCCCATTGCCTCTGCCTGAGTCCAGGCCCTCTTCATCTTGTCTAGAATATGTCAATTATCTCTTAACTAGTCCGTGTGCTTTCAGACTCCCCACTGGCAATCCATTTTCTACTTTACTGCTAAATTCTAAAAACGGATTCATGCCTCCATTACTCATTCATCAGACATTCATTAAGTATCTCCTTTGTGTTGGGCATCATGCTAGGAACTGGGGACACAAAGACTAAATGTTCATAGGCAGACACTACGTTTCTGGAGCTTAGAGTTCAGTGCAGGAAGCCAACGAGTAGACACATGGTTTACAGTGTACAGGGGTGGGCACAGGATGCCCTGGCAGCATCCATCAGGGAAGGAAATTTCCCCAGGGTCCTTGCTACCTGGTCCAACTGTTAAGAGCCAGGAGGAGATGTTCTAAGCAGAGGGAGCAGCAAGGGCCAAGGCTAAGCAGGGTGGTACATGGTGTGTGTGGTGAGTGTGATTGGCCAGGGGGTCAGAGAAGATTTAGAGGAGTCAGCACCAGGTAGTGGCAAAGGGCCTAGGGGGGCCATGCAAAGGAGTTCAGACTTTATTCTGAGGGCATACGTTTTAAGAACAGCGGTCATGAGATTGGATTTGCATTTTATGGAGAAGCTTATGGTAGGAGTTTGGAGGAGAGCTGGAGGGATGAAAGACTGGAGACTGGAAAGAAGATTACGAAGTGGCTGTTTCAACTATCTGGTCACGATGATAACCTAAATCAAGGTAAGAGCAGTAGGGGTGCTGAGCAGCAGACAGATTTGAAAGATACTCAACAATAAAATGGACTGGGATTAGTGATTGCCTATTTAGATTTTTATGAGAAGGAAGGAAGGGGAAAAAGTCAGAATTGACTCACAAATGTCTGGCTTGAGCCCTTGGGAGGCTATGAGAGGTTATGGAAGGGGAAATGGCTTGGCAGAGAGAAGATGGTAGCAGTTGAGTACATGGGTCTGCATTCAGGTGAGAGATTTGGATTGGAGACATTCATTCTTCATCCATTTACTCATTTAGTTAATAGGTGTTGAGTGCCTACTACATGCCAGGCACTGTTCCAAGCACAGGGATAGTGGCAACCAAACAGGACAAAATTCCTGTTCTGTGGCACCTTCATTCTAGTGAAGAAACTAAACAAACCTTACAAGTAAATCAATGCATAATGTCCTGTAGATTTGTGCTTTGAAGACAAATACATTAGGGTAGGCCAAGGAAACAAAGTGTGATGGGATGTGAGGGATATTTTAGATAAGGGTGCCCATGGAAAAGCATCTTTCAAGAGGTGATATTTGAGCACAAACCTGAACGAAGTGCCAGAGGGAGCCATGGGAATGTTCAAGGGAAAAATATGGAAGGAAGAACCATATGGGACAGCAGGCTCCCTAAGCAATGGGTAGCAGATGCTGTGGGAAAGAGGGGGAGGGGAAAGGGATGCAGATGTTCGCATAATAGGACCTCTAACAGTACCTGAAAACCTCGATTTCTTGAGTGTATATCATCTTGCTTCCTCTTGAAGCCAACCCTAGAACTAATTCCTTCCTCCACCATCACTCCCCAGCCTCTGATAAATATCATAGCACTGGCAGCTTTGTATCACTGGTATTTGTTACCTTGGTATAATCTGAGCTTCTCCAAGTTAGGGATGGGGTTCATCTTTGTCACTGCAATACTAAGCACAGTGTGTCAGGAGCCGGTCCACAAATGCGTGTTGACAGAACAATAATGACAAACAACAGGACACAGCGAAAGTAAAACTGACGTCTAGGGGAGTGGTAAGTGGTTGGTGATAAGTAGGAACAAGGGATTGCTTTTTTAAAAAACAACTTTATATTTTAAAGCCCTGTAGTTTTACATATTTCTCTTTGACATCTTTTGGTATTTATTTCCATCTCTCTGACTAATAACTTAATTTGTGATTTTTTTTTCAATTTTAGGCTTTATCTATTGACTTTCCATCATAGAAGATGAAGAATCAGTTCTCTCTGCACCTTACTCCACCTGAACTACACACACATACACACTGCCCCTATCCCTACCAACCCATTATAGCTGTGTCATAATTTTGGTTAAATTAACATTGCATATTCACATTTTAATGACTACATAAATAGTATTCATACCAGGTTATGTGGTATATTATGGTTGTTATTACCACTTTTCCTTTCTTGCACAACTTTTTGTTTCCCTGGTGGTGGTATTATTTATTTATTGATTTTGTCATTTGGTTAGTTGGTTGGTTTTCTAGTTTTCTGTGTCTAGTCATGAATTAAGCTCCAAATCTACTGTTTCCCAGTTCTGTAACCTCTTCTCAATACAATTAGACATGCGAGGTGTGTGTGCGTGACTCTTTCTGATGATAGCACTACTGGAATCTTTTGATCTGCTGCTTGCCCTGGTTTGCTCTTTGGGCCCAATGCTCACCTGTGATCCTGGGATTTTTCTTTACCTTTCTGAGACTGGATGTCCTGTCTTCCTGTTTTGGTTTACTCCTTTGTTTTGGTGTATCAGTTCCTCAAGTAGCTTTTTTGCTTCTTTTCATTAGAGATATGGTCTCACCATGTTGCCTAGGCTGGTCTCAAATTCCTGGCTCCAGCAATTCTCCCAGCTCAGCCTCCTGAGCGGTGGGGAGTACAGGTATGAGCCACCACTCCTGGCCTCAAGTAGCTCCTTGATAAGGTGCATGGGAGGAAAAGTTATTGAGACTTTACATGTCTGAAAATGTTTTTATTCTTTCTTGACACTTGAATGATAAGACAGCTAGATAATTTTAGAGTAGTAATCATTTTTGCTCAGAAATGTGGAAGTATTGTTCTACCATCTTGTAAATTCTAGTGTTACTGTTAAGAATGGAAATCATTCTTATTCTTTTTTTCTCATTAAACTTTGTTTTAATGGGTCTTAAAATTCTGTGACAGCTTTTTAGTCAAGTTGTTTCCATTAAAAATTACTGATTTTAAAAACTAATGTCTTAAAACTGCCACACACACAAAATAGAAGAAACAAAAAAACACACAAACCCAAACACGGTCCACAAAACATTCTCCTTTCCTTCTGAAGGTTTTGCAATGCATTGTTATCATTAACCAGTCTTTTACTATTAAACTTAAATGGCCAATTGAAACAAACAGTTCTGACACTGTTCTTCCACCACTGATTAAGACTGGAGTGGCAGGTCTTACGGATAATATTCATTTAGCTTTCCGAGGTTTCTGGGCAGACTTGGTAACCTTGCCAGCTCCAGCAGCCTTCTGGTCCACTGTTTTTTGTTTACTTGTTTTGTTTTGTTTTGTTTTTTTAGACAGTGCCTTGCTCTGTCGCCCAGGCTGGAGTGCAGTGGCACAATCTCCACTCACTGCAAGCTCCGCCTCCAGGGTTCACGCCATTCTCCTGCCTCAGTCTCCCGAGTAGGTGGGACTACAGGTGCCCGCCACCAGGCTTGGCTAATTTTTTTTGTATTTTTAATAGAGATGGGGTTTCACCGTGTTAGCCAGTTTTGTCTGGATCACCTGACCTTGTGATCTGCCCACCTCGGCCTCCCAAAGTGCTGAGGTTACAGGCATGAGCCATGGCGCCTGGCCTGGTCCACTGTTTTGAGGACATCCACGGCAACTGTCTGTCTCATATCACAAACAGCAAAACGACCCAGAGGAGGATTGTCCAAGAAATTCTCAACACACATGGGCTTGCCAGGAACCATAACAACAGTGGCAACATCATCAGACTTCAAGAATTTAGGGCTATCTTCCAGCTTATTACCATAACAGCAATCAATCTTTTCCTTCAGCTCAGCAAACTTGCAAGCAATGTGAAATGTGTGACAATTCATTAGAGGGGCATGGTCAGCACCAATATGGCCTGCACGGCTCAGGATGATCACCTGAGCAATGAAGCCAGATGCTTCCATTGGTGGGCCATTTTTGCTGTCACTAGCAACTTTGCCACAACAAACATCTTTGACAGACACATTCTTGACATTGAAGCCCACATTGTCCCCAGGAAGAGCTTCACTCAAAGCTTTATGGTGCATTTCTTTTTTTCTTTTTTTGAGATGGAGTCTCACTCTGTCACCCAGGCTGGAGTGCAGTGGTGTGATCTCAGCTCACTGCAACCTCCGCTTCCCGGGCTCAAGCCATCCTCCCACTTCAGCCTCCCAAGTAGCTGGGATTACAGGCATGCCTCACCATGTCTGGCTAATTTTTGTATTTTTAGTAGAGTCAGGGTTTCACCATGTTGGCCAGGCTGGTCTCAAACTCCTGGCCTTATGTGATCTGCCCTCCTCGGCCTCCCAAGTGCTGGGATTACAGGTGTGAGTCACCACGCCCGGCCCGTGGTGCATTTCAACAGACTTTTACTTCAGTTATAATATTGACTGGAGCAAGGGTGACCACCATATTTGGTTTGAGAACCCCAGTCTCCACTCGGCCCACAAGTGTAGTACCATTACCATCAGTTTTGTAGACATCCTGGAGAGGTAGACACAAGGACTTCTTAGTTGGATGAGTGGTGGTAGGATGCAGTCTAGAGTGTCAAGCAGGATGGTTCCACTGGCATTGCCATCTTTATGGGTAAATTCCATCCCTTGAACCAATGCATGTTAGCATGTAACTCAGGCATGTTGTCACTATTCCAACCAGAAATTGGCACAAATGTTACTGTGTCCGGGTTGCAGCCAATTTGCTTAATATAAGTGCTGTCGTTTTTTGCAATTTCCTCTTCTGGCCATAGGGTGGCTCAGAGGAATTCATTTTGTTAACACCAACAATTGGTTGCTTCATACCCAGTGTATAAGCAAGAACACCATGATCATGGGTCTGCCCATTCTTGAAGATGCCACTTTCAAATTCACCAATGTCAGCAGCAACAATCAGGACAGGAAAGTCAGCCTGAGATGTGTCTGGATTCATGTTTGCAATAAAATCTCTGTGTCCTGAAACATCAAATTTCCATGGGGAGGTATCAATGGTGATACCACGTTCAGTCTCAGCTTTCCGTTTATCCAAGACGCAGGCATGGGAAGGAGCCCTTTCCCATCTCGGCAGCTTCCTTCTCCGATTTTTCAATGGTTCTTTTGTTGATTGTACCCTATTTGTTGATCAGATGATCCGTGGTGGACTTGCCCAAATCTATGTGTCCAATGACGACGATGTTGATATGAGTCTTTTCCTTTCCCATTTTAGCCTTTAGGAGTGGTTTTCACGACAGCTGTGTTCTGGCAGGAAACCTATTGTGCAAAAGCCATTCTGATATTTGAAACTTTAGTAACTTTTTTTTTTTTTGAGAATATTTAAGGCCTTTCAAGCCAGTGTTATTAAATTTGACAATTTTTGTTTTGTTGTGTCTTTCTTTTTAAGACTTAACTTTGTTTTTCTCTTACAAGTGAAGAACATCACTTTATTTCTTAATAATTAGGAAGTCTTTGCTCCTGAGATCTTTTTAAAAATAAAGTTATTGGTGCATAATATACAAACAACAAATTGCATTATTCAAACCTGATATCTTAATAATATTGAGTCTTCTATCTCATGAACATGATACAGCTCTTCATTATTTAGGTCTTTAACTTCTCTCAGTAATGTTTGGTAGTTTTCAATGCATAATTATTGAACATATTTTAGCACATTTATGTATAAATATTTCATACTTTTGGATGTTGTTGGAAATGAAATTGTAATTTTTATTTTTCTGGTTGTTTATTGATAGTTTATAGAATTCTATTTTTGTATATTGACCTTGCATAGGACTTGCTGAGTTCACGTAGCTCTAGGAGTTTTTTTTCTGGATTCCTTATGATTTTACAGTACACAATCATGCTGTCTGCAATAAAGAGAGTTTTACTTCTTCCCTTCCATTCTGTATACTTGTTGTTTTCTTCTTCCCCTCTCCTTTCTCCTCCTCCTTTCTCCTCTTCCTATTTCCTCTTCTCTTTCTTTTCATCTTCTTGTCCTATTGCACTGCCTAGGGCCTCCAGAAGAATGTTGAATAGGAGTACTAGTAAGACTAGGTATTCTTGTGTTAATCTTAGGAGAAGACATTTCATCATTAACTAAGGTGCTCTCTGTAGGCTTTTTGTAGACACCCTTGAACCAGTTGAGGATGTTTCCTTCCTTTGTTTTTTACAGTTTGTTGAGCATTTTAAATCATGGATAGATGTTAATTTTTAAAAAAATGTTTTTGCTTCATCTATTGATATAATTATATGGGCTTTCTCCCTCATTTTGTTAATATGGTGAATTATGTTAATTGATTTTTCAGTGTTAAACCAATCTTGGATTTCTCGAATAAATCTCACTTGACCATAATCCTTTTTATAAATTACTGGATTTACTTTGCATATATATGTGTATCTATATAATTTTGTCTCCATGCGTAAGGGATATGAGTTATAGATATTTCTTATAATGTTTTTTTCTGGTTGAGTATCAGAGTAATACTGCCTCTAAAAAATGGGTTTAGCAAATATTCTCTTCTTTTCTGTTTTCCTAAAATGTTGTATTATTTCTTCATGTGTTTGATAGAATTCAACAGTAAAGCCATCTGATCCTGGGGTTCCTTTGTGAGATGGCCTTCTTAATTTTGAATTCAATTTTTATGGTACATATAGGGCTATCATATTATCTATTGCTTCTTGTGTCAGTTTTAATATTTGTCTTACAAGGTATTCATTTGTTTTAGTTGTGACCAAATTTATTGACATGGAGTTTTATATCCTATTCCCTTATTTTTGTAAATATCCTTTGGATTTGTATTGATGGCTGCTGTTTCAATCTTGATATTGGTAATTTGTGTTTTCTCTTTCTTATTGATAAATCTAGCTAGAGATTTCTCAATTTTATTAATCGTTTCAAAAATCAGCTTTTGGTTTCATTGATTTTTCTCTATTGTTCATTTTTTTTCAATTTCATTGTTCTGTACTCTAATCTTTACTTTGTGTTTAATTTGTTCTCTTTCTAAGTTTCTTAAGAGAGAGCACCGATCATTGATTTTGGACTTTTCTTTTTTTCATAATATAAACACTGATTTCATAATAGAAGCACTGATTTAGCTGTTTCCATGAATTTTTATTGTATTTTACTTATCACTCAGTTAAAATATTTTCTGTTATTATTAATATTTGTGATTTGATTTTTTCCTTCACCTATGGGTTATTAGAAGTAAGATTGTTTTATTTCATGTTTGGGGCTTTTCTAGATGTGTTATTGTTTTTTATTTATATTTAATACTGTTGTTATCAGAGAGCATGGTCTGTAAGATTTATTCCGTTAAAAATCAATTGACTTGTTTTATAGCCCAATATATACTCCATCTTCATGTGTATTTGAAAAGAATGTTTATCCTGCAGTAGCTGACTACAGTGTTCTATAAATGTCAGTTAAAATAGTTGATAGTGCACAGATCTTCTACATCTTTTCTGGTTTGTTTTTCTTATCTGGATGTTCTATGAATTACTGAGAAAATTCTGTCAGTCTCCAACAATGACTGTGGGTATGCCTTTTTCCTCCTTTAGCTTTGATACTTATTCTTCATATATTTCAAAATTCTCTTATGCTCACATATACACTTAAAATTGATAATGGCTTGCGGTTATTTGCCATTTTATCATTATGAAATATTTCTCTTTGTCTCTAGAAATATTCTTTGTTGTGATGGCTACTTTTGGAAATCTGTATATGTTTATATAATTCATATATTAGCAAGGCTTCTAACATTTGGCATCTATTGTTCATGAAACTATTATACAGAACTGAGGAAACAGTGTGTACATAGGCACAGAGGCACGGGCAAAAATGACAGGACTGTTCCAGGGCCAGTAAGATTTGATGAGGCTGCAGCATCCGTGAGGACAGAGTAATGGAGGTTTCCATTTGGCCCTTTACGCTGTGTTATGGCTCTTGACTGTATAGCATAAAGGTTTGGGACAGTCTTTGCAGTCTCATGGTCCCAGGTTTAACTTCTGAATCTACCATTTATTAAACTTGTGACCTTGGGCAAGTTACTTAACCTCTATTTCCTCATATGTAAAGTGGGGACAAATAATAGCACATACTTCATGTGTTTTTAGAAAGATGAAATTATATATATATTGCATACATACACATTACATCTATATACACAAATACAGTGCTTAGTAAAGTGTTCAATAAATATCCATTTTTATATGTATAACTAGTATTATATCATATAATATGTATATATTACGTGTATTATTATATATATTTTCATATAGTGTACTCTCAATTTTTCTGCTGGCTGCAATTTTCAGAGATTTAATTAATTGCCCTTTTTGTTTGAAGTTTTCTTTTCTCTATTTGCTCCCATTCTCCCTGCCCCCACTCCCTTACTCTACTTTCTTAGTTTCCAACTTTCTGGGCCTCCTCCCTGCCCAAATTGGATTTCGTAGCCTCAAGAACTGCAGACTGTACAATTAAGGTAGTTGCTGCTTGCTATCTTTCTCCTTTTGCCACTCCCCCATGAACCTCAATAACTTGGCTATGATTTCAATTTCTGCTCTGAAAAAAATGCACTTATTAGAATTTTCCAATTGTCTGCAATATGAATGCAGATAACTGGGGCTTATGTACCTAATTCAGAAACACACCCCATGTAGTTGTGATGAAAGAATAACACTGTTTGCAGAAGAAATGCTCTGTATTTATGATAAATATTCTCAGCAAAAATTGTCAGTAGAGCTATAAAAGGACCTTTGGAAGGGGCACTTGAAAACTCGGCTCAGCAACTTCCTTTTCCACCTTGAAGCATCCCCTTCAAAAGAATTCCCAACCAGATGATGTTTGATGTTCCTGACCTCGCAGCATGATGCGAAAGAAAGATCATGGGTTTTGAAGTAGGATAGTGCAGACGCCTACTCTTTGGGTTATTTCTCAGCCCGAGCGAGTTTCCTGGCTTGTAAATTGCATGTAGGAATCCTTTCCTAAATCCACATCCACAATAGTTTCCCTTATTATTGGTCTTCGTGCATCTTATACCTTTCATTATCATAGTTTCACTTTCCATTTAAATATCTAATAACGTCAGCTTCCTATAGTGGAGTGTAAGCTCCACAAGGCCAAGGACCACGAAAATTCACTGTACTCCTCTATCCCCAGGCTAAACCATCACTGTACACCCTAGAGTCTAGCACAGTGCCTGGCACACAGTAAACAGCAAGTGAATGACAAAGGAGCAGTTGACAGTGGCCGGAGCTCCGTCGCTGGGGCGTGCAGAGAGTCGCCCCGGCCCGCAGTTCCTGCCCTGGCACTGGGATAACTTCCCTCGCGGGTGCCCAGCGCCGCCCTGGCCAGACCCTCTGTATCCCCGGTTCTGTCCGGCCAGGAGCCACGGCCGCACGCAGCGCCTCGCCCCCATGACGTCACTCGGGCGGGACTTCCGGCCGCCGAAGTTTAACAGTCCAGGCGGGAGCCGGAAGCCCAGCGCGGAGCGGGCCGCGGCCCCCTGTTGTGTTGCGGCGGGGAGGTGAGGTTCCGGAGGCCCTGAGGTCAGCGGGCCCCCGCCCGCCGCGTCCGTGCACCCTCCCTATCCTAAGACGCGCTCCGTCCCCCTCAGGGGGCGGAGCGGAGGTCCTTGGGCTTCGCGCGCGCGGAGCGGTTGCTGGGCGGGGGTGCGGCGGCGCGCTGGGTTGGGAAGTGTCCGGGGAGGCGCGGGCCGGGGTCGCGCACCTCCCGGAGCCTTGTAGGGTGTGCTGCCTCCGAAAAGTTTGCCTCGTCTCCACAAGTCTGTCTCCTTTTTTTGTCAACCTCAAGTACTTTTCTTTTGGCAGGTACTCGGATGCATTTTACAGGGTAGCCTCAGTTGAGCTGTTGTCCTGCAAGTAAAGTGTATTTTTGGTGATTGAAAGTTGGAGAACTTTCATTTCAGCTGAGTGGTGTCGTTGAATTGGTTCCTGGGTTTAGTAGCCGCTGTCCCTAAACCCAGGCCGACGTTACCGCCTTGTGTCCTGACTGCTAGCTTTCGACGGAACCCTCTTTGAGGGACTGATGTAAAGTCTCTCCCTTAAATGTGCTCAGTTCTCAGAAGACCGAGGTAGGTGGGCAGATGGTCCTCTTCCCCGCCCCTCTTTAAGAGCAGAAAACAAACATTAAATCACCCGGCGAGGCGAGTTGTGTTTCCTAAGTTGGAGCAGGTCGTTTGAACCCAGTTTTTCTGAGCCCAGGCCTCAGTGATCTACCCACTACACCCCGCAGCTCAACAGGCCTGGTGTAAGATGCAGGTAGACACAGCTTACAGTTGTGGTTACAGGGCTTAGAGATCGCTTTTCCAGCAATTCATTAGTTGTTCCTTAACTTGGGAACCAAGGGGGCACGTGTTACACATGTTTAAGGCTCCAAATACAAACATTGTGTTACATCTCGACAGGTGACTTTAATGGCTTTTAGTCGCACTGTATCGGATGAATGGAGCATAAGGAAGCACATGAGTGAATTACGTTAACTTTTTGTCTCGAGAATGAAACGTTTCTATAATTCTGTCTTTAACTTGTCCTCTGAAATGGCTTATACTAGACGTAGGTGTGCTGTTGTATTGGTGACTCGGGGACCTGCCTGTGACATCACTAATGCTGTGCAGTAGTCTTGCACCTTCCATACTAAGAAGGTGTGGGAGGTATAATTCTGTGCCCTCTCCCTTTCCTTTTCTCCCATGTACTTTGGAGCATCTTTTTTCTCACCTATCGTTCGTTACTACCTGTTGCTATTTAAAGTGCCTGCCTAGAGCAGCTTCTTTGCCTTCTGTTTTCTAGACTTCCTTGGTTTGTGAAATCACCTTGTTAGAATTACGTGTTTCAGCTGTGTACTCTGAATAAATGATTGAAGGCATTGTAGTCCAAGCATTGGTATAGGGACTTAGTGGTATCTCATTTGACCATATTGCTAATCTTAGAGTTTTGGAAAAACTGGTGTGACTGGATTCTGACCTGCAGAAATGCTAGTTTATCATACATTTTTTTAAAATTTAGGAAGTTACTTATTAGTAGTTATTTGTTGAGAAACTGCTGTGTGCCAGGAATGTTTCAAGACTCTGGTGTGGGGAGACAGACATTATTATGAGAACAAATAAAAATTTTAGATAGTGGCTGGGTGCGGTGGCTCACGCCCGTGGTCCCAGCACTTTGGGAGGCTGAGGCGGGCAGATCACCTGAGGTCAGTTGGAGACCAGCCTGACCAACATGGAGAAACCCCGTCTCTACTAAAAATACAAAATTAGCCTGGTGTGGTGGTGCATGCTGGTAATACCAGCTACTCGGGAGGCTGAGGCAGGAGAATCACTTGAACCTGGAAGGTGGAGGTTGCGGTGAGCTGAGATCGCACCATTGCACTCCACCCTGGACAACAAGAGTGAAACTCCGTCTCAAAAAAAAAAAAAATTCAGATATTAGGAAGTTCTATGAAAAAAAATGAAATCAGGTATCGGGATATGGGGTAAACTGGTAAGTCCCTTACCACGTAAGGAAAGGACTGCTTTAGCCAGGGTGGTCAGGAAAGGCCTTTCATAGGAGGAAACATTTGAGCTAAGACCTGAATGATGAGAAGGAGATGACCGTGGGAATCTGGGGAGAACATCTTAGGCACAGGGAGCAGCAAATCAAAAGACACTGAGGTGAGAATGACCTTGCCTTTGCATGAGGCAGAGAGAAGGCCAGTGAAAGAGGAGAGTTACATGGGGGCCAGGACATGTAAGGCAGGCTAAGGAGGCTGGATTTCATTATCATTACTGTGAGGAGCCATTGGAAGGCTCAGCTAAGAGAATGCGACCTGGCTTGTTTTAGGAAAATCACTTCAACTACTTTGGTGAGTGCACTGTTTGGAACAAAAATGAATGAGTTAGAGCCACTTGTTTTAGATTAGATTTTGACCTTTTTTTGAGTATGTCTATTCTTAAATGTTTTTAAAATATATTGTTTTAAACTATTTGTAGGTGCAGTCATGCAGGAAAACCTCAGATTTGCTTCATCAGGAGATGATATTAAAATATGGGATGCTTCATCTATGACATTGGTGGATAAATTCAACCCACACACATCACCACATGGAATCAGCTCAATATGTTGGAGCAGCAATAGTATCCTTAAAAAAAAAACCACATAAACCACTTATTAGGTTAAACAACCACTGTCAATGAAACTTTTGCATGTGCCTCATACTGAGTAATGTATTTTGCATTGCTACCAAGGATAGATAACGTAAAATAGTAATTTACAAAACAATATATCATATGAGTGCACTCTGATTTTATCTGTTGCGTTCATTTAAAAAAAATTTAGCTACAACCCACTTCATTTGAAAACACTGCTATTAAAAAAAGTATATTATGTCTACACCATAGAATTAGTTATCAAAAGTTTCTTATTGAACCAAATGGAATAAGGTTGGTAGTTGTGGAAATAATTCCAAAAGGTTTTGGAATGAGTTTTTGCATCTACATTTGGGTATTTGTGGATCTGAACTGAAAATTAAAGACAGAACTTGAAGGCAGAAGCAAGTTGGAGAGGAGGTAAAAAATTGCCCAATATCTCCATCTTACTAATGTACTCTCCATATCTTCCTTCCTCTCTGTGTGTGTGATGAAAATTACATTATTTCCTAAACAGACATAGTAAAGTTACCTAGATTGAATTTTTCTAAGCTTTTTGTGTTTCTGATTGACACCTTCCCTGTCTTGGTGAGCTCCTCAATGTGGATAAAATAAAATGAGGGAGTGAAGACTGTAAACTAGGGTTTCTGAAACCTGTGCTATTGACTTTTTGGGGCAGAAAATTTGTTGTGGACCTTTCCTGTATGTTGTACCATGTGGAGAAGGTTTATTGGTCTTCACCCCTTAGGTACCAATAGCCTCTAGTTGTGACAACCAAAAATGTTTCCAAAATTGCCTGAATCACTCCCAGTAGAGAACCACTGCTGTAACCACAGTACTCCTATCACCTTTTATATGAAAATGTTTTATGTGATTGGTATGTTAGAAATTTTCTTTTGTGAAACTCATACGCTATTTCTTAACAAATTAAGATTTAACATTTGATTTTTATCAACACCAAAGTATTCTATTTTCTGATGAAAAAAATCAAAGGTTTAAAATGTGACTGGTTCAGGAACAAAAATATTAAAAGTTTTATATGAGCCTTACTATTCTTGCATGTATATAACAACAAGGACAAATTTTCTTACTGAATTAAATTTACCTCCTTATCATTCCTTGATTTTGCAGTAAGACAAATTACTTTGATACTCTGTTAATCAAACTCATGGTGAAGTGACTACATTTTTGAAGGACTTTCCAGATGTGTAGTAGGGAAAATATTTTAAAGAGAGCGACAAGTATATGAAGTTGCTGTTCTCTATTTTTAGATTTTCATTATGTTTAGAGCTCAATTTTCCCTCTTACTATATAAGAGAAAAGTAGCAATTTGTAGTAAGATTATTTTTTGGTTGACTTTTGTTTTACGTTTTACTAGGAGTTGGCATTTACTGATGTGCTACTTAATAGTCTAACAACAAAACTGAGGTAGCTATGAGATAGTGTTGTATGACTTTTGGAAATTGGTTTTACAGTTTTCTTGCATGAGCAGATGTGCACTGGAAGCCTTAATATAGTCTTATTCTTAATAAGGCTTTGATCACTTCCGTGGAGGTTAATTACTGAAGAAGAGTTCCCAGCCTTAGCAACTTGGGGTCCACATAGTATAGATTCCAAGAATGGGGTTAATGTGAGACACCAGAGAGATTAGTTTTTTGTTTCTTGTCCTTTAACTTATGTTCCTCACTTTCTCATGATTTCTAAAACTACAAGAGAAATAAAAAAGTAACTAGATTACCCACCCACATTATGTTTCAGTCCTTTTTTTTCTATATTCTAAGGAGAAAAGTAGTGGTAAACAGGAAGAAGTCAAGGAAAGGGAAATGGTTTTTCTCGCTATGGTAATACCTAGGTAGAAATGATTTGATTTGCATCATGTATCATAATAAAATTACAGTCTATGCTCTGTTTACAAAATACCTGAAAGTTATGCAGAACATTCAAAAGTTAATGCAGTTAGGGATTCTGAGTGTCTAATTAACCTTTCTCCATTGCTTTTACTCACAGATTTTAATTGCTAAAAAGCACAGATTTAAACTTCTGATGTTTTAATTTGTTATGGCTCTCAAAGTCAGACTCTTATTCTTAGTTATATTATTGTATTTAATCGTTTTAGTTTTAAAATACTTATTGTTTTGTGTTTACTGATTGTTCCACTTACAATTCATGTAAAAGAAGGTAAATAAAATTACATTTTATTTAAAAATTAAAACTCATAACACAATTCCTATTTGACCATACATATTTATAAAATATTTGCAAGTTACTATAATATTCATTCTTAATTTAAGATTGAAACATTCTATCACAAAAATTCATGTTCTGGGAAAATATCAGGCCTTTTTTTTTTTTAAATAGAAAAATAGGAGACTAGTGTGGACGTTTGCTTCCTAGTTTAGATTGTTACCAAGCACTAGGTTAATAAATATCTTGAACAGTTTCTGTAGATGAAAAGGTTGATTGATATTTGCTGATGCTGCTTTTATCATGCTCTCATTCTTGAAGGATAAAATTAGCCCTTCTGGCCTACTCTTTGAAAACAGAGTAGTATTTCACGTGGGTTAAATAGCTTTTGAGTGATAGCAGAGCCAGAAAGAAGGCTAGTTCTTCCCTGCAGTAGTAGCAAAGAGAATTAGTCTCAGTAATTATTAATAGTAATGTGAGCCATTTTTGAAAGCTATTCTGTAAGCTATACTCATAGCTTGTCTTCTTAGTGTGTTTGCTTTTATAATTGCAATTCTTATAATAGTCTAGTGCTGTAGATGTTCATGGATTGTTTGATGCTCCATAACTCTTTATTTAGATAACTTTTTAGTAACAGCATCTTCCAGTGGCGACAAAATAGTTGTCTCAAGTTGCAAATGTAAACCTGTTCCACTTTTAGAGCTTGCTGAAGGGGTAAGTGATTTTTTTTTTTTAAACTTTTAAAAATGTTAGTTTTGCTTGACTAGCAATTGCTTGTTTATTGTCGTGCTTGCGACTAAATATAAAGGTTTTTAAAAGCATTATTTTTAACTTAAGCTCAAAATAATATAGTAACACTTAAAAATGAGATATGTGTACTTACTGAAGTATTTTTAGGTAAAATAGTTTTGAATATAGGGGAACAATTGAAGACTTGAATTTTGTTGACTAGGCACTTCATTTCTCCATTTTCCTTCAGTGGGAGAGGATCCCTGTTGCTGCTATTTTAGGACAATGTCCCACATAGGTTACTAGGTTGACCTGAGCATATAAACTCTAATGACACAGCACTGCTTTACTGATCTTGGGCTCAGGACCATCAGGAACAGACTCATAGCTGATGGTAGCCCTCTGCTTCAGATTCTGTCTACCTGTACTGAGGGGCCTGTCTGAGCCTCCCCCATCCTCTCCCTAAACAGGTTGGCTTTGTCAAAATGAGCTTAGGTCCCAGGGCGTTTAAATGAAGCTCTCACTGCGTACTGTTGCTTTATCCTTTTTTTTTTTCTTTTGAGATGGAGTCTTGCTGTGTTGCCCAGGCTGGAGTGCAATGGTGCAATCTTGGCTCACTGCAACCTCCGCCTCCCCAGTTCAAGCGATTCTCCTGCCTCAGCCTCTCAAGTAGCAGGGATTACAGGTGCCCACCACCACGCCTGGCTAATTTTTGTATTTTTAGTGGAGATGGGGTTTCACCATGTTGGCCAGGCTGGTCTTGAACTCCTGACCTCATGATCCGCCCGCCTTGGCCTCCCAAAGTGCTGGGATTACAGGCATGAGCCACCGCACCCAGCCTATCCTTTTGTTTTAAAAATTAATCCCTCTGATTAAGGATAATACTGGCTTCTTCTTTTCTGGTCACACATTCTTTGAAAGCTATTTCTTTTTTAAATAAGATAAGATTTAAATAAAAAGGTATGAGTAGTTGATAGCTTGTTTTTTTTTTTTGGTTTCAAAGTTTTTCTAGCAGATCTTAAATTATTATGAATTGTCATAATTTTACACACTGGGATAGGTAAAGTAGCCCAATTAGAAAGAAAACAGCAGGACAACTGAATAAAAGCTCAACTAATTTAAAGAGGATGCATGATTTTTATCAATCCTCTCCTAAAGGTATCTGGTGGGATTGACCTGAACTTCAGTTCTAACCCACAGAAGTTGGAGACTGGGACAGAGGGAACAACTGCTAACAGTAGAAATGGAGTTTGAGGCACTCTGTTTAACCTGACTTAAGCAAAATCAAGGCATAGAATGTCTCTGGTTGATAAAAGGCAGACTGAAGTCTTCAAGAGCAGGCAAAACATCTTAACCATCTTTGGATCTTTGTATCCTAAGATGTTCAAAAAACGTTTGTTAATGTCAACATCAAAACAATTTCAACTTCTACTCTACCACTATATATATGTACTACTGTTATGCATTATGCCTTAGAATCAGTGAATCAGTATTTGGGAGCTTTTTTTTTTAAAGTATAAAAATAACAGATGGTATTTACAAGTGTGACATAATTCTAAGAGTTTTGTGAATATTCCAAATTAGTTGCTATGATTCTTAGCCCTCTTTCCCATAGTTAACAAATTGTATCATAATGCTGTTGGATAAAAGTAAGATTAGTTGAGCTCAAATTTTCAATCTGTTTTAATTTAGTTATGAAAATATTTGCAAACATTGGTTTTTTAGCTTTTACTAGTAATGTTTAAAGTAACATATTAATGTGCTAATAACCTTTTTTTAACTTCCAAGTCCTTTTACTTGTGTATTATTTGAGGCATTAGACCTTTTCTACTTGAGAAAATAAATTATGATCCTACTCATTTTAAAATTTTAGAGTAGAACTTTAAGTTCATGTTTATTTTCTTTGATTTTGTATTTCACCTCTTTAAAGTAGAATGTACCTTTGCCTTGCACCTTGAGCAGTATAGGATTCCTGTAATAACCACACAATTTTCATTAATTATTTAAGTTCATTAGTTGCATTAATAATACATTATCATAAAAAAGACCTATCAACAGGGTAAGCCAGCTCTAAATATAATTTTTATTTTGAGCCCTTAAGAGTAATCGTAGTTGTTGCGATGATTGGAATCCCAATATATTGATCTTCAATGGACGCCATCTTTTTCTATTTTATTTAAAGGCTGTTTTGATAGTTCTTAGAAAACTGTCCTGATTTGCAGTGACAACTAGATTCTAGATCTTCTTAGTCTTCCTCAACCAAAGTCAATTCCTAGAATGGTATCTGCAGGAGAATTACAGCAACTATACTGAAACATTGATGTTGTGTGCATCTTGCTATTTTTATATGTTAGTTGATACTCTTGGTCAAAATTTCAGAGCTAGAAGGAACCCTGGGGTCCACAGAAGTGAACACAAATCTATTGGATTTCCTTGAAGCGTTTTTGACCCCCTTAAAAGCTGTTGGATCCAGGTGGAAGAAAGACAGTAAGAGAGTGGCTCTTTAATACAAGATTAGCATGCTTATAGTACTTAAACGTGCAATGGGGGAAGGGCTAGAGGAAGGGGACCATATGCACCCTTTAAAGAATCTCTTGAGCAGAGGATATTTCTGAGAAGCATGGATTCTCAAAGTAAGAACAGTAGATCTAGTCTTCACCTTTCGTTTCTCAAATGCAGAAACATAGGCTGAGAAAGTTGAGATGATTTGCCTAAACCTACATAGATTGCCTTTTAACTTTTATTGAAGTCATAAAATGTCTCCTTTGAATTTGAAGAATCCAAGGATGCACTGTGGAAGTTACAACTAATGTAACTTCGTAGTGCATCTAAAGGTTACATAGGAAAAAAATGCCACATTGTGTTCTGTGTAGCATAGTTACTGATGGCACCACCAAATTGGTGACACTCAAAGATACTCATTGAGAAGAACTTGACAGCATCTGTATTTTAGCCATTCTATAAAGATGGAGCATGGATATGGGCCTTGTGCTAGTGAAACTGACATTCTGGCAGGGGACAGGCAGTAAACTAGTAAACAAAAAATACCCAGATATTGGTAAGTTATCATGCCGATAACTAAAATAAGATATTGTGATAGCAAGTTACATTAGGTAGCCAATGGAGGTCCCTTGAAGTGTGGTGGCACTTAAGTTGATATCTGTTGACCAGAAAGTCTTCCAAACAGGGTTCAGCGAATTTAGTTTTCTAGGCAAGGAGAATAGCTGTGTAGAAGCCTTGAGGCAAATATAGGGTTGTATATTTAAGGAATGGAAGGTCAGTATGGCTGGAGAATTAGTGGATGAGGAAGAAAATGGTAACAGATGAGGTAGGGCCCAGATAATAGGACTTCGAAAACCAGGTAAATGTTTGGAGTTTATTCTTGGTGTGATTGGAAGCCCTTGAAGATTTTTAAACAGGAAGGAGACATGATCTGATTTACATTTTTAAAGTCCACCCTACTTATCAAGGATGGAATATAGGAAAGCAGGAGTGGAAACAGGGAAACCAATTAGGAAGCTGCTGTCATAGTTTGGCAAGGTTTGGGTTAGCTATAGATAAAGGGGAGCCCATGTGGGATTCATTCTTGGGTTGGAGTTTAGAGAGCTTACTGATAGATTGGAGGGGAGGGAGAACAACAAATCAAGGATTATTCTGGGTTTTTATCTTGAGAAACTGGATGGTGTCTTTACAAAGATGGGGAACAGTTGAGGTCAGGCTTCGATGACCTGATGTCCAAGACTTGGTCTCCTTAACAGGGAGATTTGCTGGAAGACTTAGGGCAAGTATCTTGACTTCTTTAAAAAAAACTTACCCCATTGGTAAGGTAAAATGAGGGCTGTACACTGGAAATTCTTTTCAAGTCTCTTCTATTTTTAGCATTTTTGAGCTGGGGATTGATTTTAATGTAGGATATTCTGTGGAAATACAAGAGCAGGCTTTATCAAGGGGAGACAGGATGGGCAAACAAGCCCTGATGGGAGACCAGGACTGCCAGTGTTTTCTAAGCTTCCTGTGTCGTCACCGGTCCACAGAAGTGAACACAAATCTATTTGATTTCCTTGAAGCATTTTTGACCCCCTTAAAAGCTGTTGGATCCATGTGGAAGAAAGACAATGAGAGAGTGGCTCTTTAGTACAAGATTAGCATGTTTATAGTATTTAATTTAACCAATATTTATCATATGCTTACTAAGTGTTGGATGAGACCTGAAAGTCAGTTCTGGGCTCTGTTAAATTAAGGTAACTTTTTTTTTTTTTTTTAATAGCAAAAGCAGACATGTGTCAATTTAAATTCTACATCTATGTATTTGGTAAGCGGAGGCCTAAATAACACTGTTAATATTTGGGATTTAAAATCAAAAAGAGTTCATCGATCTCTTAAGGTAAGCAATTTAAAAAAAATCTCCATAAAAAAATGGATATCTTAATGCATTTAGAGTACTTACCAAGCTTTTATTTTTGAGCTTTTATGATACAAATAAGAGGCTTCAGAATTGAACTAAGATTTGTTAGGAAAAATAAAGGTGCTATTTAGCCAAAAACTTGTTTTTATGTCTTTTTTCTTACATGTATAGCATTAATGCATATGATCAACGTTTAAAACTTTTTTCTTGTTTTTTCATTTAGTTCTACTCTTATTTGAATGAACCACTTCACTCATTTTTTTCTAAACTATGGTTTGTGGTCATCAGGGATCTTTCCTTAGGGCAAGTTGGAAAAAATGAGTTGTTTTGTGATGATAGTATTCAATATAGTAATCAGAGTTGGGCGGTCAGCTTTTTAGTTACGTAGTATATTTGGCTGCTCTTGTTTGTGTTTTTTTTTGTGTGTGTGTGTGTTTGTATTTTTAACTTGGTAATATTTTGTAGACTAATTTACTATTTACAATTAATGTTTCTTTAATAATTAGCTTTTTGTAGTTTCAGAAAATAAAAATATTCAGCACAAGAAAGTCTATGGTTTTTTTGGAATTCTACTTTTCATTATATTGTCTTTTTAATATTTAGAAGTTGATCTTAAAATTAATTTTTGTCTTAAAGTTTTAAGACAAAAAATATAAACAAATTTATATCTACACACATACACAGAGGAAGAACTTTCTTTAACCCATCACCCATGTAAGCTTCACTTACCCCATCCCTGCATGGCAAAATTTGATGAATTTTTCCATTTTCAGCTTTCCCAATTACTCTGGATGGTTTTCTGTCTTTTCGGTGTGAAATTTGTAATGTTTAGCTCCCTCATTCATTCTGTTAATGAATATTTTGACTACTTGTGATAGTGGGAAATCTAATCTTTTACCTTTGGATCTCTACAGTCCTCTCCCTGGTGATTAACACAATTTCTGGCACTTGGTAGGTTCTTAGTAAATGTTTGCTGAATGACTTATTCTCCACAGTTGAAATTAGGAAGACACCTGCCTGTTTATAAAGTCATAGAAATTACATTGGACCCCATGTTCTTAATTTCCCAAATGGGAACGATACCCAAAGTGTCTGCTTTTCCTTTTTTCTTTTCATCAAACATTTTTTCCTCAAGATAGCAAGTGTTCTTTGGTTTTAGGAAAGGAATAATAGGTAAAGAAATCTCTGAAAATACTTGAAGGACCACTTGAAGAAGTTGTAATAAATGGAATATCATAGCTATTATTCTTGCTATTACATAAATATTATTAGATACAGGGCTTAGTTTATTGAGATATGGCATCTTCCTGTTAACAACTCTTCTCCCAATTTTGGTCACTTTTCTCTGCTCCTGCTAGACATCTCTAATTTGATGTTGGAAAACATAGTCCTTGTGAACTCAGTTTGTTTAAAACCTGAAAGTTTTACCTCCTCAAAGTGTATTCCTAATTGGATTTGAGAGGCAGCCTGGTATAGTGGAAGGGAGAGAGGCTTTGGAGTTTGACATGGAATTGAATCTTGGCCCTGTCACTTAGCAGTTACGTGAGCTTGCACAGGTTTCTTAACCTCTCAGTGTCTCATGTACTTCGTTTATAAAATGGGCAAAATGACCTTGCCCCTCAGGCTTTTCTAAGCATTAAATAATATATAAAGCTCCCAGCACTAGTAGGTTCTCAGCAAATGGAAGCAGCTTCTGTTATCTCACAGATGCCTTGCTCACTTGTTTTTCCCACTCCGTTTTGCAATATCTGGTTTCTTTCCCCTTCCCATGATTTTTCTCTTTTCTTTAAGGTTGAAGTCCAGCTTTGTGTCTTCCATAAAGCTTCCTCTGCCAACTTCATTCACAATAGCTCTTTCTCTTTCCTCTGACACTTTGCTTCCATCATTCATTTAGCATATTCTCTGCCATTTTCATGTTAAAGCAGAAACTCAAAATAGCCAACTTGCAATACCTGTTATTTGTCAGAGGAAGTGAATTCTTTAAGGAAGATATAATGCCATGTAGAAAATTACCTGTCCATAATCTCTCTCTCTCTCTCGTAAAGTGCCTGGACCATTTTTATCATTATTGAAAATAATTCTCTGTATATTTGAGGAAAATGTTAAAGCAAATATTAGATTGACAAATACATAATGTATTTGCAGAAACCTGAAAATGGGCTGTTCGAGGATTATGGGGCAGTGTACTTACTTTCATTTCTCTCTTTCAGGATCATAAAGATCAAGTAACTTGTGTAACATACAATTGGAATGATTGCTACATTGCTTCTGGATCTCTTAGTGGTGAAATTATTTTACACAGTGTAACCACTAATTTATCTAGTACTCCTTTTGGCCATGGTAGTAACCAGGTACAGTATGAGTTTATTCAGAGTAAAATTGGTGAGATAGACTTTGAATTGTATCTTACATAAGACTGTGAATTTAAGTTTTTGAAATGCTTGATTGAAAAACTTTAGCTATTTTTAAATGGTAGTGTTTTAAAATATTCAGATAGCAAGCTAATTCATACTAGATTATGGTGCTTATACAAATTTGATTATGTAATCAAATAGTCACATCCTTCTAGACTATAACTATATATGGCATAATAAAATACAAATAGTTGTTAATAGGTTAAATGTAAAAAAACGGATATTAATCTTTCTACAGCATTACTGTTGGAGAAATGTGTCACATAGCTCAGACTTTGTCAGCTGCAAGACAGATACACTCATAAGTACTGTTTTGTGGACATGGAATGATTGAGTGTGTTTAGGCAGAGAGTAATTTAAGTTTTGTATTTTTGTTTTTGTAGGTATATGATAAAGTATCGAAGCTTATATATTTCTTATAAGAGTGTTTTGGGAAACTTTTTAAAAGGAAAATAAGTCAATTTTTTTCCTCTATAAAAAATGTTCAAAAGAATAAATTCAGTTTTTCAAGGAACCTAACTCTTGGTTAACTTTCCATAAAATTCGCCATAGAAATTTCCCATGAGGTGCAAGTTCTTTTAATTTTTACTTAATTGTAATCTCTTTGGCCATAACTATTATCAGATAAAATATGGGAGATCTTCACTTTTGGGAGGTAGTTTTTTAAATTATTACTTAAATAGTATTTAGTGCTTAAAAAATTTAGTGGATATGAAAAGTATACAGGAAAAAGTCGTTTTTAAGTTTCATATATATTGGGGAATAATACAGATATATAAATGGTATTATGAGTAAGTGATATAAAACAGTCTTATGGTGATTCAGAACAGCTGAGAGAAGACTATCTGGGAATAAAATAGGGAAAATTGAAAGGGTTGGGGAGTTTCAACCACGTCTAAGGCTTATTGATTTTGTTTTTACTATGACAATATAAACTGGCCTCTTTGCCAATTATTTATTTCTAACTTGTGTTAGGATTACTCTTTTTTTGCTTGTTTGTTTTTTTGAGATGGAGTCTCGCTCAGCTGCCCAGGCTGGAGTGCAGTGGCGCAATCTCAGCTCACTGCAACCACTATCTCCCAGGTTCAAGCGATTCTCTTGTCTCAGTCTCCCAAGTAAGTGGGATTACAGGCACCCACCATCATGTCCAGCTAATTTTTGTATTTTAGTAGAGATGGGGTTTCACCATGTTGGCCAGGCTGGTCTTGGACTCCTGACCTCAGGTGATCCACCTCCCTCAGCCTCCCAAAGTGCTAGGATTACAGGTGTGAGCCACTGCACCCGGCCAGGGTTAGTCTTTTTTACGTGTCCACATTACTGGTGGAATCATGGCCTGTTTCTTTGTCCTCAGTCTATTTTCTAGTTTCTTGCCTTACATGGAGAAGATGTATAATAAATATTTGAATGTATGAATATTTTTAGAGATGACAAAGATTTTGTTAGGCAAATATAAAGCTTTAGAAGAGGATTTTTTTTTTCTTTCTTAGAGACAGAGTCTTACTCTGTTGCCCACGCTGGAGTGCAGGGGAATGATCATGGCTCACTGCAGCCCCAACTCCTGGGCTCAAGCGGGAGCCTGGTTAATTTTTTTTTTTTTTAATATTAGAGACGGGGTCTCAGTATGTTGTCCAGGCAGGTCTTTAACTCCTGGCCTCAAGTGATCCTCCTGCCTCAATCTCCCAAAGTGCTGGGATTACAGGCATGAGCCACCACACCCAGCTGGGAGAGGGATGTTTTATATGGAGGAAATCACATTAACAAAAATAAGGAGAAAGAAAATTGCATGGGCTTTATATAGGACCAATGTGAGAAAAGATTGGAAAAGGGTAAATGTGAATATAGTATTGATGTAAGACTGAATGTCACACAAAAGACTTGTTTTGGAAGGTATTTAGGGAAACTAATAGAGTTTTTAATTAGTTGAATGTCAGAATCATAGAATCCTTGAACATTAAAAATAGCCTTTAGAGGTAATCTCGCTTTCTGCATTTTATGGATGAAAATAAATGATTTGCCAAAGGGATGCTCTTTAGAATGTGCTAATATTGTCATAATAGCAGGAACTTATATTTTGTTTTGGTGATTTCTTTTTTATTTATATTTTGATAAAGGAGAGACATAAAGTCTAAGGCTATAAACTTTGGAACTATTGTGAAAAAAATCATTAATGTTCAAATATCTTTTTTAAGGATGTAGAGTAACTTTCTTTTTTGTGTGTGTTAGAAGCATGACAAACTTATAAATTTTGGACTGACTTTTCAATACCATAAAAATTAGACCAGATACTACTATGTATATTCTTATACTTCAATTTTTATGTTTATTGTATCTTGCTAGAGAGTTTTCTTACTAAAATCAGACATGAAGGAATATTCCTGAAAACATTAGGTTTGACTGTACCTTTTGGCCTAATTTTGTGTAAAAGATTTAAATTTTTTAAAACAATTGAGGTGTAACTTATAATAAAGTGCAATGCATATATCTTAAGTGTACAGCTTGTTGAATTTTTATGTATACGTAAATACATTGGTGTAACTACCAACAAAATCAAGATATGGAACATTGCCAGCACACCAGAGGACCTGATTTTGCCTTTTCCAGTCACTACCTCATATTTTATAAAAGGAATCATGTGGGTCAGATGCAGTGGCTGCCTGTAATCTCAGCACTTTGGGAGGCTGAGGCAGGCAGATCGCTTGAGCCCAGGGGTTCAAGACCACCTTGGGCAATGTGGCAAAACCTCATCTCTATTAAAAATATAAAGAAATTCACCAGGCATGATGGTGCCTGCCAGTAGTCCCAGCTGCTTGGGAGGCTGAAGCAGGATGATCACTTGAGCCTGGGAGGTTGAGGCTGCGGTGAGTTCTGATTGTGCCACTGCACTCCAGCCTGAGTGACAGAGTGAGACCCTGTCTCAAAAGAAAAAAAATAACAAGGAATCATATGTGTCTGGTTTCTTTTAGTCATAATTACATTTGCTTTGTTGCACAGAATAGTAGTTCATACTGTATTAATACTGTGTAGTGTTTCCTTATATGAATGGGCCACCATTTATCCATTCTATTGTTGATGAGCAGTGAATTGTCTTGTTTTAGCTGTTACAAGGTAGCTACCATGAATATTTTTGTACAAGTCTTTTCTTTAAGATATATGTTTTTATTTCTTTTGAGTAAATACTTAAGAGTGGAATTGCAGGATTGTAGCATAGGCATACAGTTTTACTTTATGAAAAATTGCCAAAACATTTTCTAAAGTGAAATCCAGCTGGCTGTGAGATCCAGTTGCTCCACATTTTTGCTAATACTTGGCATTATCTGTCTTATTTTTGCCACTTTGATGATTATGTAGTGCTGTATCATGGTGGTTTTAATTTGCATTTGTCCATGTTGAATGATGTTAAGTATATTTTTATATGCCTTTTGTGAAGTGACTGTTCAAGTCTGTTGCCCATTTTTATGTTGGGTTATTTGTGTTTTTAAAATTTATTTATAATTTCTTATGTATTGCGGGTAGATTCATTTTGGGGATATGCATGTTGCAAATATCTTCAGCCATGGCTTGCTGTTTTACTTCTTAATACCTGTGTGTGTGTGTGTGTGTGTGTGTGTGTGTGTGTGTGTGTGTTTTAGTGAATGGAAGTTCTTAAATTTAATGAAGTTAAGTCTCATATGTCAGTCTTTTCTTTTATGTTTGTTGCTTTTTGTGTTCTCTTGAAGAATCTTGCCTGCGCCAAGATTTTGAAGATACTATTCTGTGTTTTCTTTAGAAGCTTTGTTGTTTTATCTTTCTTGTTTATGTTTGTTATGATCCATTTCAAGTTAATTTTTGTGTATTGTGTGAGAGAGGGTCCTACATTCCATATAGATATCTAATTGTTCCATTGTTATTTATTACGAAGACCAACCTATCCCCACTGAATTACATTAATGCCTTCTTGAAAAACTGGCAACTGTATATGTTAGTTTGTAGTCCTTCTATTTTGTTCCATTGGTCTAGTTTGACTGTTACTAGTTTTGCTTATTGTAGCTTTATGGTAAATTGTGATATTTTTAACTTCACTTTGACTACTGTGGGCCTTTTGCATTTCTAGCTGAATTTTAGAATCAGCTTGCCCATTTCTAACAAAAAATCTGCTTCATTTTGATTAAGATTATATTGGATCTATGGACCAATTTAGGAACAACTACTGTCTTAACAATATTGATTCTTCCACAAACATGGTATAACTATCTATTTATCTAAGCCTTTAATTTTTCTTAGCAGTGCTTTGTTTTTACTGTAGAAGGCTTGCATATCTTTTAGTAGATTTATTACCATGCATTTGATTTTTTGATGATACATTTTTAATTGCCTTTTTTGTTAAATTTTATTTTCCAATTCTTTGTGGCTTGTGGAGAGAAACGCAGTTGATATTTGTCTTTTGTCATTTTATCCAAAAATTCTGCTAAATTCACTTAATAGTTTGGATAGTCTTGATTCTTTTGAAAGAATTTGTAGTTTTTTTTTTTTTTTTGCATTTACAGTTTATACACTATCGTGGTGTCATTTGTGAATAATAAGTTTTTATTTCTTATTCCCTAATCTTTATATATGTTATTACTTTTTCTTTATTGCATTGACTAGGCTCTCCAATCCAGTGTTGAATAGAAGTGATGATAGTGGACATCTTTATTTTGTCCCCAAATTCTGGAAGAAGCATTCACAGTTTACTACCAAGCATGATAGTAATTGTAAGGTTTGTTTTGTAGATATCCTTTATCTTATTAGGGTGCTGTATATTGTGGGCAAATTTTACTATTTATGTTGGAAGTTTTACATCATTTAGCTCCTATAATACATATTTATTCATCCTAGATGAAAGTAGCAATAAGCAATAAGTATACAGTTAACCAAACAGAATATTGAGTGCTGTGAAAGCAATAAACTGCAGAGTTCCAAGGGAACCTAAAGGAGAGACACCTAAGCCATTTGGGAAGAATGGAAAAGCATTTTAAAGGAAATGATGTCTCAGTGGCAGCTTGAGGAAAAGTCCAAGTTATTCAGACCTGGGTTTTTGGGGAGGGACCAGAGAATGTGGTGAGAGGATTTGGAGAGCATTGTAAGCAGAGGTTATCACAGGTAGAATGCTTACCACCATTTATTGTGTTTCAGCACTGTGATCATTGCATTGAATTACATTGTCTCGTTTAGTCTTTGCTACTAACTTGTAAGGTATATGTTCTCATTTTACAAATGAGAAAACAGATTCCAGGACTTTCAGATCATACAACTCTTAATTGACTATTTTACGTATCAGCTCTTCAGAAGTGGTAGCATTTTCTTTTGTATATCTAGCTCAGGAGCAGCTGAATGTATAAGGGTTTGAGGATGAAAAGCTTCTGGAAACTTTACACTATTTTATTGTTTATTGTCTCTTTGTGCAGGAGTCCAACATGTACCTATACCTCTTCCTCACACAAGTATCTTTTAAAATTCTACGTGATAGGTTGCTGTATTGTTAATTTTGAAAGGATTTTCATTGATACTTTGCACAGGGAACTGAATTAAATATATCTTTTAGTTTAGGAAAACAGTAAGGCTCAAAGCTTATCTCTTATCTAAGGTCAAATAAACTAGAACTTGAGATCTTCATGGGCCTGCTGCCTCCTGCTTGGGCATTCTGCATCTCTGTAGGATCTTCTGATGTAGCTTTATGTGGTAAGTCCCACATTTATTTGGAGAGCACTAGGAGTAAAGCACTTTAGCTAGCTGAGTGAACTTGAACAAGTTACTTAAGTCTCAAGCCTCCTTTTCCTTATCTGTCAAGTGAGAATAGTATACTTTCAATGGGATTTTTTTTTTTTTTGATGGCTAAGTGAGATGGTGAGTGTGTTTATCACATTGCCTACCGTTTGGTAAGAAGTCAGTGAATGTTAGCTGTTATTGTGAGCTTTTAATGAATACCAATCCATTAAAATAACTTCTGTGATTTACTTCTCTAAAATGGTTTGAACATCTTTAGATTTAATGTGTTCCCTCCAAACCCAGTTGCAACTTGACCCCAGTGATCATATTTTGTGTTTTAGACTGATTTAAAAATGAGAGCATTAAAGAGGGTGAAAATTTGACTAGAGTCTGTTGGTTTTTTTCCCCTTTCCCTGGAACAAATGGTTATATTTGTTTTGTGTACCATTTTATTTCGTTTTTCTTCAGTAAGTTATACCATTAAATAGAATACATGGCCTAGGAAATGCAAGTTGGCTTCTGCTGGTAAGGATGCAGTCCCAGTTTTCTTAGTGAGGAAAGACAGTTTTCATGATTTTACATACTTACGTTTTCCTTTTATGGGCAGCATAATTTAAACCTTTGGAATTTTTTTTTTTTTTTTTTCAAATTAGTTTTTTTTCCTGCAAGCAGTACTGCCTGTTTTATCTGATTATGGCCCAAAGCATCGAATTGCTACTTAATGTTTATTCATTAAAAAAACTTTTATTAAGATTTCTCAAAATTCAGTTCAGTTTAAAAATATTGTGGCCAGGCACAGTGGTTCACACCTAGAATCCCAGCACTTTGGGAGGCCAAGGCAGGCAGATCACTTGAGCACAGGAGACCAGCCTGGGCAACATGGTGAAATGCCATCTCTACAAGAAATACAAAAATTAGCTAGGTGTGGTGGTGCGCGCCTATAGTCCTAGCTAATGAGGAGGCTGATGTGAGAGGAGGGATTGAGTCTGGAGGTTGAGGCTGCAGTGAGCCATGACTGTGCCACTGCACTCCAGCCTGGGTGACAGAGTGAAAAAAAAAAATTTTGTGTGTGTATGTGTGTGTATAATATATATCATGTTCATTTAAACAATGTTCATAAAAATGTCAAATCTGTCAAAAAGTTGACATAATTGAATTCAGTCTGTTACTTAAGCCCAATTTCTTGTTGATCAATTTTACTTATTGAGAAAAATGGTAAATAGGGCACATCTATGATTAAATTAAAATTTTTTCTATTTTTGCTTCTATGAACAATCATGAATTTCAAATATTTAAAAATGATCAAATTAGTGTCTTCATGAAAGTGATAGGAATGTGGAATCTCACAGAATCTGCATCATGCTGAATTTTATATATTGAGAAATAAGATTTCCTGAGTATATTTAGAATCCAACTTCGAAATGTCTGAGCTGAATTAAAGTTATTAGCTTTATGTGGATCACAGTGTCTTTCTACAGGGGAAAAGAGCCTTGCTGCTTCTGCAGAACTCCTGGGCTGACAGACTACTTAGGTTATAATTGCATGTCACTCTTTGGCAAGTTCAACATCTTAGGCTCACAAATAGGTTAACTTGTGTTACCTTTCTCAAGCTGCAGCCTTTTCCAAAGCAATTACAAATGTCAATCTATTGCATGGATTCCTTAGATTAAAAAATGATCTTTAAATGTAGGTTTTCTGTGACATTTCAGTATATGTTATTCAGTATATATTAAATCCATTTGCTTTTCCTAAATGAAATGTTTTATGTATAGATTTTGTAAGCAGTAATAGTGTGCTTGAGTATGGAGATCTGATAAATGTAAATATTAATTACATTTTTACAAATAATAGTTTTCTCAAGAATTAATCTATTCTAAATTGGTTTATTTCATTGACTGGTTATATTTATACCAGAATTGCAGCACTCAAAAACTTTGACTACAAAGACTTTTTATCTAGAAGTGGTCTTTTTTATGTTATATAGGAGCATTGGTGTAAAATGTTTATATGATAACATTTCTTTGATTCTGTATATATTTCTATAGTATTTGTATACACTTGACTAGCCTATATAATATGTTCTTGAGCAATCTTATAATTGACATGTAGGCATAAAATAAATGGAAAATCTGTATATTTCTTCTTAAAGACTTTTCTCCTATTTTTCTCTTCTAAATTTTCTTCAGTGGAAAGCTATTTGAAAGATATTTTCTGACAGTGTTTCTATGTATAGCTCTGTCTTCTATCCATATAGTTATACTCATTCTGTTTGTCCAATCATGTTTTCTGCCTGTTCTCATTAGTGATCTACCCTGGGTATCCTCATATTATTAGTCTTCATAACCATAATTTTTAACGACTAGATGTATTTCATTATTCAATGCCATCATTTACCTAAACAATCTCAATTGTTTTATTTTCCAAATTTTTATAATAAAAATGAGCACATGTTAATATTGTTTTCATAAGTATGTATCTTCTGATTTTTGATTTTTTTCTTTGAGAGTACAAGTTCTCTTTCAACGTAATTTAGTAACAGGCTTACATTTTCTTTAAGGAGCTTGAGTGTTACTCTATTATCTTTGGTTTCAAATGTGTGATGTGATTTCATAGCTTTTGAAACCCTTTTAAGTCACTAGTTTTTTATTCCTAGGTTATTCAAAGGAATTTTTTTTTCTTTAAAGCCAAGTAATTTTTCTAGAATATATCTTGATGTTGGTCATTATGTATTGCTATTGTTAGGTACATAGTGTGTTTTGTTTTGTTTTGTTTTTGTTTTTTTGAGACAGAGTTTCGCTCTGTCGCCCAGGCTGGAGTGCAGTGGCGGGGTCTCGGCTCACTGCCAGCTCCGCCTCCCGAGTTTACACCATTCTCCTGCCTCAGCCTCCCGAGTAGCTGGGACTACAGGCGCCTGCCACCACGCCTGGCTAATTTTTTGTAGTTTTTTTTAATACAGATGGGAGTTTCACCACGTTGGCCAGGATGGTCTCGATCTCCTGACCTCGTGATCTGCCCGCCTCGGCCTCCCAAAGTGCTGGGATTACAGGTGTGAGCCACCACCCCCGGCCCATAGTGTGTTTCTTAATATGTAGTTTCAAGTCTTTTTTTATTTTTGGAAATTTTTCTTAAATTATAATTTTTAGTATTCTTTTTCTCTCTTTGGATTTTTTGTTGTTGCATTTTCTTTGCTTATCTTCAGTGGGTTTATCATTTTTTCTCAAGTGTTTTTAAACCTTTTTCTTATTTCTTTTTGATTTTTAAAAATTCCTTTCTTTTTAACCTGTCTTTAAAGTATTGTCTGTTGTGTTTATTCATTTTTGAATTCCTTCTAAATTAGCCTTCATTTTTGAAGAGATTTAAAAAATTTCTAATTCTTTCCCAAGTTCTGACATTTCTTTTCTGAGTTTTAAATTTATGTTTGTTTCGTAATGTCTTGTATTTTTTTTCTTTCTGATCATCTGTTGAGAATGTTTTTCTCCTTGTTCTCTTTGTTTTTGTAAGTTTGTGTGGGATATATCTGTGAAATTAGTTTTAGTTTCCCTGAACTTCTAGACAAAAGGAGGTCAAAGTGGCTTTTCTAACTTCACAGAGCTCCCTATTGTTTTCATACACACACACACACACACACACACACACACACACACACATATATATTTTTTTAATGACTGCTTGCTTTCTGGGGTTCCCTGACTCTGCTCTACTTTTCCACCTGTCTGTGAACCTTTGTTGCCTTCAGCTCTGTTGCCTCCATCCTGTTCAGGTTTGCTTCCACTTCTAGCAGATCTCCTCAGTATGGGGCTCTGACCTGAGAGGGACGCACTTGGGCTGGTCAGTTTTGGAATTCTCTGGCTAAACTGCTCTTGTCCTTCTGACCTTCCTGCAAACCTGTAGCACAGACCTGTTAATGAAGTGGATATTCTGGGTTTTGACTGAGGTTGTAAAATTGGCCACCATGCTTTTCTGTGAATACCTTTTGGCTGTTAAGGGCTGCTTCTATTCTCAGATCTGTCACAGATTCCTTGCTATTTCCTTCTACTTCCTTCTATACAGACACCAGTACCATGAAGGACTTATGGTTGTTAATTGTTTGACCTCTCAGCATGCGTTTGGGGGTTCATGGGGATACCTCATCATCTAGTTTGATGTAAATGTTGTCTGCGGGATTTTAGTTTTTGGTCATCTAGTTTATTATCTGTTGTAAAACACACACACACACACACACTCACACTCACATGCTGTGTTGGGGATTTCTAAGACCAGATTTGGTCATTCTCTAGGAGAACTCACAGGATTCTGTATATAGTCGTAGTCATGGCTACGATTTATTTTATAGTGAAAGAATATAAAGCAAAACCAGCAAAGAGAAAAGTGCGTGGGGTGAAGGCCATAGGAAACCAGATGTTAGCTTCCAAGGGTCTTCTCCTAGAGTAGATGTGCTTAACCCCTTCCAGGATCAAATTGTGACAACATATATGAAATGTTGTCTACCAGGGAAGCTTGTTAGAGCCTCAGTGCCCAGGGTTTTTATTGGGGGGCTGGTTATATCTAGGAGCCCACTGCCTAGCACATACGAAAATTCCAAACTCCCAGAAGGAAATTAGGTGTTCAGCTGTGGTTCAGCCTTAAACCATATCTATCACAAATAAGTTTAGGCAGAGTGAGTGAGCTACTCTTATTATGAGTTAAGGCAGTGGGACCCCTTCCAAAACCCAAGTTCGCAGATGCTAGCCAAGGACCAACCCTGAGTGTGGGACTTTTTAAAGATAGACAGTCTCAGGCCTGCTTTTCTACATACACATACACACACACGTGCAAACACACGCATGCATACGCACGCATGCACTCACAGTATTGATGGACATTCAGAAACTGCCACCACCATAACCAGTAACTTCTCAAGAGACCTCCCATTGAAAGGATTTTAAGCAAAAGACAAATATGTTGAGATTTTTCAGGTTTGAAGATGTTAGTTACTGCAACAGAGTGAAGGATGGATAGTAAGCCACTGAGAATGGAAATGGGGTAACTATGTAGTGGCTTAGGTGACAGATGATTTGTGCTTGAAATAAGGCCCTGGGAATCAAGAAGATAGGTTGGAGTCAAAGGAACACTATGTATATTTATGGCCATATATATATGTGTATGTTCATATGTACGTTAAGATGTTTGTATTAATTTCTTACTGCTTTATAGTGCCTAGTAAGAAAATGATGTGAATGTATGTTCTTATCTGAGCAAAGGGAAGGCTTTTCTAAGCATAAATATAAAGAAGTATAGTTATAAGTCACTGGCAACAGTTTGATAAATTTAAATATATAAAAATTTAAAACTTCTGACAAAAAGCAAGACAAAAATTCACAAAATTTAAATGAAATGGGGAAGGTATTTACAATGTATGAAAGCATTAATGTAAGAGCAGTTGCAAATTAGTATTTTAAAAATCTTCATAGACCAATAGAAAATAGGCAAAGTAGAATAATGAGCAGTTTGCAAATGAAAGACAAATAGTCATTTCATATTTTCAACTGAGAACCTTTAAGGCATGAACATCAATGAATTACAATTTTTTTCATAAATTAAAAGGATAGTAATCAGAGTACTTGCAAATCAGAAGTAACCCAAATGTCTAACATGATATTATTTAGGTAAATTAGTATACTCATGCATTCATATCTTAAACAGCTATTAAAATCGTGTAGAAAACATTGACATGGCTGTTTATAATAAAGTATGATCCCAGGTTTTCTGTTGATACTCTGCTGAATACACAGAAACATACATACACACAGAAAAATACTTAAAGGATACACCCTCAAAATGTCAACCAGCTTTTCTCTGGGTGGTGGGATTATGGATGGTTTTTCTTCTTTGTGATAAAAAAAATTTTTTTCTATTAAATAATTATCTTAGTAGAGACTGACAAACTATAACCTATGGTCTAGCCAACTTATTTTTGTAAAGTTTATTGGAACACAGCCATGCTTTTCATCTATATTTTGTCTGTAACTACTTTTAAATAAGTTTTCGAAACCTTCCCCCCACCTGTAGTGAGTGGTATGTTTTTTATATTTAGAAACAACTTCCCTCCTCCACAAACATGCAACATTCTTACGCAATAATGTGTTATAAGAAAAAATAGCATTGCTGCTTATACTGCTGGGATTTTTTTCCCCCCTATAAGCTTCTTGATTTAGTTCTTATAAATAGTTTAGTCTGGAACAAGATAGGGACTTAATGACTTCAGTGCTGCTGATACTGAAATAAGTTAGTATTTATTTTAAATATAATTTGGAGGCCGGGTGCGGTGGCTCACACCTGTAATCCCAGCACTTTGGGAAGCTGAGGCAGGTGGAGTGCTTGAGTCTGGGAGTTTGAGACCAGCCTGGGCAAAATGGCAAAATCCTGTCTCTTTAAAAAAAAAAAAAAAAAAAAAAAAAAAAATATATATATATATATATATATATATATATAAATACACACACACAAGTAAATATATTTTATATATAAATTATATATATATATAATTTAGTAAATCAGTGTTTTGTTTATCCAGGATTCTTAGCTAATATCTTAATGATATTCTAAAGAGAAGATTTAATAAATGTAGAAAGTTAAGAAATGAAATTCTGTTAGTATTATCACAGAAATAATTGGAGGCATTTAAAGAATTCAATGTGGTTACTTAAGGGTCTTTTAAAAAATATGTAAAAGATGGTTGAATGGTGGGTATATAAGCAATGATGAGCAAGTAAGTTATGAACTTCTGGAAATGGTGATGGCTACTGTGTACCTGATTCTGTACAGAAATGCTATTTAATCCTCAAAATAATTGTGTCAGGAAAACAAGAGTGTTTTCTATTATGTAAATGAGAACCTGAGTTTTGGAGAGTTTCAGTAATTCACCTAAATCATACAGAGGTTTGCTGAGCATCCACTGAACTTAGGTTTATCTGAAAAGAACATTTATCATTATCTTTAGCCTTTTTTTTTTTTTTTTTTTTTAAATAGGCTGCCATGTAGGTCCCAAGAACTTGAAGTAAGATACAGAATTTAGGTTTTGTCTTGATCAAGAATATATTTTTAACTGGTTATCAAGTTGTGTCATAGACAGTGGTAAGCTCCTTGTTGCTTGATACATGCAAACAGATTCTGGATAACCATGTTTTAAGGATGTTTTAGGAAAATTCCTGCTGTTGCTAAGAGGTTAAACTTTTTGAACTTCGAGAATCTACGAGGTCTGTGATTTTTATGGTGTTTTTAAAAATTCTACTTGTGTATTTGTCTAAATTTAGATCATGTGAAGGACCATAACTATATGAACTCCTAAAGTGCTGTAGAAATCTTTTTAGAAATCACGTTTTGCCTTATATTTTGATATGTTGTGTATGACTCCGTAATCATTAACATAATGCACTAAGTAGCTCTGTGTCTTTTATATAGTTAACATTCATGTAGTTTATTTTTTCTTGAATATAGACCAGAGAAAAGATTTAACTATTCAAGTGGATGTACTTTTTCCCAACAAAAATAAAAACTATATAAACCCAACATTTTCTCTTTGTACTTTAGTCATATGAAAATGAGCCAAATTTAATGGGTTAACATATTAATTGTCTTAACTTAGGTGCCAGGTGACTAATAATCCTTTTTGTTTTTTTTCTTAGCATTTGGTTTCTGTATTTCTTAGACATTTTTTGTTGTTGTTGAGAGCTAATATATATTATTTGAGACATTTTAGAATTAAGTAGAATATAAATTCGTAGGGAAAAATTAGCTTAAATGTAAAGTACTTAATTCCCTGCCTAGTAAATGACAACATCAATACAAGTTTGACAGTAACATTTTAGTAAAAAAGAAAAGTAGATAAAATTCAGTTAGTTTTAATCTAAGATCAGTTTATTCAAACTAGATCTTTGTTTATTCTGGTCTATGGAAACTAGGAAGAGAGAATATCTCCACTACCTGCAGGGATTTGTGTTTAGAGAAAGGCCAGCATTGCCCTCAGGCTAATGGTTTTGAAACAATGGATATAGTCCATCCCCAGTTTAGAGTGTTGCCAGTTTTTCCTTTGTGGTTTAATTTTTTTAAAATTATGCTTCAAGTGTTGAATTGTCAGTGCATCAGATGCTCAGATTCAAACAAATGTATCAAAGTATCTAAAATATAGAAAACAAATACAAAATATTATTGCTTTTTTTTTCTCCCAGTATTCCCTTATACTTGTTCGTGATTTGACTGTGACTAGGCCTTTTATATATGGTGGATGTTCTAACCCTGATGAATTAATGTAGATAATCTCAATGTATTATATTTTTCCTCTGAAAGGGGAAGATTGAGGTAGCTATACTCCAAGATAATAAAATGACAAATATTAATAGACTATTGATTGGTATGTTTCAGGTATTGGTATGTCATCTTATGGTCTGCTGAATGACACTGTGGTTGTCATGATTGAAATGTGTTACCCTTTCTTTTCTTTTTTTTTTTTAAGACAGAGTTGGTTTTTGTTTGTTTGTTTTGTTTTGTTTTTAAGACAGAGTCTCACTCTGTCGCCCAGGCTGGAGTACAATGGTGTGATCTTGGCTGACTGCAACCTCCGCCTCCTGGGTTCAAATGGTTCTCTTGCCTCAGCCTCCCAAGTGGCTGTAGTTACAGGTGCCTGCCACCATGCCCAGCTAATTTTTGTATTTTTAATGAAGATGGGGTTTCACTAGGTTGGCCAGGCTGGTCTCGAACTCCTGACCTCAGATGATCCACCTGCCTTGACCTCCCAAAGTGCTGGGATTACAGGCGTGAGCCACCACGCCTGGCTGAAACCTGTCACTCTTACACATCAGAGAAATCCTAAACCCCATGTGAATAGTGTGGTTGGCCATAATTTATATGGCTTATATGAAATGTCCTTATGAATGCTTATAATTACATAAAATTTATTCTTTCATTTTTATAGTCTGTTCGGCACTTGAAGTACTCCTTGTTTAAGAAATCACTACTAGGCAGTGTTTCGGATAATGGAATAGTAACTCTCTGGGATGTAAACAGTCAGAGTCCATACCATAACTTTGACAGTGTACACAAAGCTCCAGCGTCAGGCATCTGTTTTTCTCCTGTCAATGAATTGCTCTTTGTAACCATAGGCTTGGATAAAAGAATCATCCTCTATGACACTTCAAGTAAGAAGTAAGTGTGACGTGCTTATTTCTTAATTTAGTAACAAATAGCTATTATTCCATTAACAGGCATATTTGTGATTTGTATAGACCTCTGATTAATGTCCAGGGGTCCTAAAGTTTGTACAGTTGATGAATCTAGTAAGAAAGAATTTTCTTCTCATGCAGAAAAAAGTAGATGGGTTGCAGGTAGTATTTAGAGTACTTCTGAAACGTGAACATAGATGACATCTTAATGATTTCACATTTTAGCGTCTTGTCCACAATATGATAAAATGCATATGTTTTTAACCCAAATGATTAATTTGCTTTAAAACTGATTAATTATCTAGAGGAAGGTTTAGAAACAATTGACATTTTGGGCTGGGTAATACTTTGTTGTGAGGCGCTGTCCTGGGTATTGTAGGATATTCATCAGCATCCCTGGCCTCTGCTTACTAAATACCTATGGCCTAAACGGTGTCCAGACATTGTCAGATGTCCCCTGGTAGCAACCAGGGACAACCTGGGAGCACCCACTTGAGAAATACTGATTATGTACTGGTGTACATAATCTTCTAAGCATTTGGGCCCACTGTACCCTCTTCTTGTTAAATTTAGGTATGCTTAGTTAGCTAAAAACAAAAACAAAAGAGTGCAAGAGTGATATAGTTGTATTCAAGATGCTTACCACTGTCTGTAGATCATGTGGAGTATGAATGTTACTACAAGGGAAGGTCCCACTGTCAGCCTTTATTATGATACTAGAATTTTTACTGTTAGGACTTATTTGCTGTCTTCTTTTATGGAACAATTTACTGAGAGCCCAGTAAGCCATTCTTCTCTTCTACTAGACACACCAGTAAAGAGCTCAGCTTTAGCAGATCACCATCCATATTTCTTTATTAGCTTCCTAAGGATCAAGCATGTGAACTGTGTTCCTCTTAGCTTTTTGGCTAAGACTGTACAACTAAGAACAAAGTAACAGCTGCTCCCCTGTGAAAGATCATAGTCCTCATGAGGCCTAAGCAGGTCAATAAATGGAAAGTGGATACTTAACGCTCTCCTCAACCCTGAGGCCAGAGCCGCTGTTTGTGGCGTAATAGACAGTTCTGCTACATTCACTGTCAGAGTAATTAAAGAAATAGGTGCTGCTTCTATAAGATGCGGAATGTACCTATTGGAAGTGAATAGAAAAGTAAGGTGGAATGTTTAGCCGTTCTCTACATGCCATTTTATTAGAAATGTCTCTAAGTCAAATTCTGAGATTATGCTTTAAACAAATATTTGGGATATGTGTGCTCTTTGACCAGTTTGAAGTGTTAATAACTCTGTTTTTGGTATATAGTTACTTATATAAGCTAATATACCTGTACACACTAACATATCTACACATACTTTGTTCTCCTTTCCAAAGGCTGGTGAAAACTTTAGTGGCTGACACTCCTCTAACTGCAGTAGATTTCATGCCTGATGGAGCCACTTTGGCTATTGGATCTTCCCGGGGGAAAATATATCAATATGATTTAAGAATGTTGAAATCACCAGTTAAGACCATCAGTGCTCACAAGACATCTGTGCAGTGTATAGCATTTCAGTACTCCACTGTTCTTACTAAGGTGAGACATTTTCTTTTCAGCATTTTTTATTTTATTAAATAAATCTAACTCAGAATATGGAAATTATATGTGGTCAATTAAACAGTATAGTTTTGTTTCATAATTACATAAGGATTTTACATGTAATATATAATAATTTTAGTACAAAGCCATTTGATATTTAGTTTTAAAACTTTTTTTTTCTTCTTATATATCTCTCTTTTTAAAAGTATTTTAAATGACATTTTGATTTAGAGGGAAACTCAGATCCTCCAGCAAGCTTAAGATTTGCAAGGAAAAAAATATATTTTTTAATCTAACAGTGAATTTGTAAAATATTAATGTGTAGTATGAAACATTAGTAACCTGAGCTTTTAAATATTCCATTACATTTCAGTCAAGTTTAAATAAAGGCTGTTCAAATAAGCCCACAACAGTGAACAAACGAAGTGTTAATGTGAATGCTGCTAGTGGAGGAGTTCAGAATTCCGGAATTGTCAGAGAAGCCCCGGCCACATCCATTGCCACAGTTCTACCACAACCTATGACATCAGCTGTGGGGAAAGGAACAGTTGCTGTTCAGGAAAAAGCAGGTAAATGTTGCTTATACATTGTTGGAGGATTGGTTTTTTTTGTTTTTTATTTTTGGCTTGCATATAATTAGCACATTCTTCAAGAACCTAGAACTCAAATTTATTTGAGTACTTAGGTAAAATTAGTAGAAGTGAAAATCATTGAAGAAGTGAAAATAGTAACTCTGGCTATTAATTTCAAAAATGTTAAAAGGCCCTTATTGTTTAGCTGAACTTCTCTTGTGAGAAATATTATCTTAAAAATGGAAGGAGGCTAACTCAGAAATTATTCATCCTTAATACTACTACAGACTGAATGGCTTTTCATTGTGTCTTCAGATTAACCAGTAGAAAATATGAAACTTTGACACTGTCTTATGATTTGATCTCCTCATTAAATAAAAATAAATGAGAATATTGCAATTTTTAATGATTTCTTCTTCTCTGATGTAATTGATGAAACAGTTCTGAAACAGGATTCATTTAGACTTTATTGATGTGTTATATGATAAGCTTTCTCATACTTATTGTAGAAAATATTTCTTGCTCACAATAAAGAAAATATTCTGTAAATTCCTGAAAACCTTTTCATTTTTATTTTAAGAAGTTATGCTATACTGTCAGCGTGCAACAAATACTTTAAAAAGTCTACATTGTATACTAGTATGTTTCCAAAATATTGTGCTCAGTAGAAATACATATATCCATGTCTTTTAAATTTTTCAGGATAAATACTTGGGCAAAAATAATTATTGCTGTTTTCTTTAGCATGATTTTGCTATTTCCAAGTAGAAGCAAAACTTTAATTTGTTGATCTTGATAGTGTGGAGTAGTATTTTAAAGTAAGTATATTCACTGTAAATTTCCTGTGAATATCTGTATCATCCTTATATAAGAGCCATTATATGTTAGAAAAATAATTAGGTTCTTATTTAGGAACTCCTGGAGACAAAGACAATTGATATCTACTTAAGGAAGAAATTATTTTTGAAATATAACTTTGAGTAATGTCTGCCAACATGTTGAATTAACAATATTATGAAAATTATCTTTTTTCAAAATTTTCAAAAATTAAAGATTCTCTTATTCACTGTAAACTCTCTGAAGTCTCTCCATTATTCATTTAGTTTTATAATAAGGCTCTTGTTTAATAAAGACAGCATTAATTTGCAAATCAAAGACTTGGATCTTTCAGGGCCATGGATTAACGATAACTCTTGGTAGATTCCCAACATTTCTGGCAAAGTGAGTGCTCTGCCCCCAGAAAGTTAACAATGTTTGTGTATTAATTGTATTTTGAAATTATTGTCATCTTACAGAAAAGTTTTAAGAATAGTACAGACAACTCCTGAGCATTACGCTTTGGCAGATGCACTTTACAAATTTTGCCACATTTGCTTCATCATTCTCTTTCTCTTCCTCTCTCTGTCTCTCATTCTCTCTCTCTCTCTCACAAACACACATTTTTCTTTGCCTCTGAAACATTGAGAATAGTAGACTCAGTCTCAGATCTGTCACTTCTGGCCAGGATGCCTTTAGGCAATTTTCTTAACCTTTCTGGGTCTCATTTTTTTCCTGCACACATTTAAGATGACATTTAACATTTAGGGTTATTGTGAAAATCAGAGAAAATATATTGGAAGTACCTGGCACATGGCAGGCACTCAGTACAGTATGGTGTTGATACTATCATTGTGGTCATCATGATCATCACTAGTATTATTTTAAGCTTTGTATAAAATTAAAGTTCAGAAAAAAATTCCATTGCTTCTGTTGAAGTTGTCCTGATTTAGTTATTTCAAATAACTTCTCTAAATTTGTTATTGGTACTTAGTTTTAGAAGGAAATCATCATTTAAGAAGAAAAGAATAAGACTTTAGCACTGTTTTCAAATGATACCAAACTTCTGTTTCCTAAAGTTTCAGAGGCTGGAGTTATGCCTTCAAACATGTTAAGGACCTAGAAAAAAGTAGAGGAAATTTCTTCTTTAAAACAACTGGACTCTTGTTATAGACACTCTTCAACAATAGTACAAATGATTTGGTAATATTTTAACTTTATAGCAGGTATTATTAGAAAAGTTTATTTTATTAGCCAGTCTTGGGCATTTTTGGATATGCAGGCTGTTCTTTGTTTTCATCTCAGACTTTTCAGTTTTTCATTTGGGCCTGAGATGCCAAATAAAGCACTTTTTAAAATATAATACAGTAATGTGCTACCAATCCTGATGGCAGACTTTAATCAAAATTTTTGAACCTCTAAAACTTTGTCCTTACTCCAGTAATGAAACAGAAGCTACTGAGCCTGCTGAGCTCCTCTTAAAAGGTCCCTACCCTAAAGCCATGCGTTTATACACTGCCAGAAAAAATAAACTGCTGCCGTCTCTTTATTGTTGTCTACCATACTATTCTTTATGAGTTTGGTGTTCTGGTTTGCTTCCTCTTTGAAACTACGGAGGTTAGTGAAGTCATTTGAGATCTGTAATGCTGAGGGCAATGTTAAGCCCCCACTGTTAGTGAAAGAAAAGACAGAAAACCCTTCACTGCAAGTCAGGGAAGAAAAGTAACATTAATTGAATCCTGCTGTATGTTAGGCATCGCTCTATATGCCTTACAGACTAAAAAAAAAAATCATATTTTTAGATGATCATGAGTCAGTCAATAGCAAAAGTAAGTTGTGTTCAGTGTACTTTAAGAGAGAAGCAAAGTATATAAATTATTTTAGAAACATTCCAACAAAATGGCTAAAATAAGGTATTGCTGTATGAACAGTTAAGCTGTTTTCTTTTGAGGAACCTTTTGTTCCATGAAAATCCTGGTTAACTTTAGCTCTTGTCATATTCTGTTTTATTGTTCCATGAAAATCCTGGTTAACTTTAGTTCTTGTCATATTCTGTTTTATTCTCCTTATGCTCATAGTTGTCATATTACCAACTATATGAGTGATACATTAATTTTTACAACCTAGCTTATGATAAAATTTATTTAGATGTAATAACATTGATTTTTATGTCTAATTCCTATAAGGTTTGCCTCGAAGCATAAACACAGACATGTTATCTAAGGAAACAGACAGTGGAAAAAATCAGGATTTCTCCAGCTTTGATGATACTGGGAAAAGTAGTTTAGGTGACATGTTCTCACCTATCAGAGACGGTAAGTCTGTTCAGAGGATCCTGTTCTCTTGCTGGTAGTCAGTATTTTTGTTTTGGCTAAAAGATGTGAATAATAGCTTCAGTCCAATTCTATTCATGGATCAGTTTGCTACTTTTCTCCATCCCTGGGGTGGTATCTTTTGCTTTGCCCTGATATTTCAAATGTTATCATTGTAAAATATATGCTGGTAATTTTCACATGGGAATTATGCAAATAGTTCTCAAGTTAGCATTTTAATTTCCACAAAAGTTTCTTGAAGGAAGTTTTTACCTTCATAGGCAATCTGTCCCTTGTATCTACTTCTAAATTAATGTTCCTAAAATTTTAGATGTTTTGATATGCAAAAAAGTCTTCCTAATTTAAAAAATTGTGTGTGTATAGGTGTACACCTCCCCCCACCCCATAAAAAAGTTGCCATAATAAAAAGCAAATTTTGCCAGCTTGATAAATAGAAGCATTATTTGTTATTCTTCATAGTGTGTGAACTAAGTACATTGTTTAGGTGTGTCTTTTTGGTACTAACATCCATAATATTTTTCTTAGTGGAATGGAATTACCTCATTGCTAACAGCAATATTAATAACATGGATACATTTCTAGAGGGTAATTTGACAGAGTTAATATATTCATACTTTTTGGCCTTGTAATTCCATTTCTACAAATTTATCTCAGAAAATACTCAGAGAAGCCCACAAAGATTTGTGTATTTATTATTATAAGTGTATCATGTCAACAGCAGGATCTCAAAGTTGTTTCATGCACTCATTATCTTACACAATTTAATTTTTTACTTTAAAATTGTCTCTTTTCCAAATTTTCTACAATTTTATAGTCAGAAGGAATAAATACATACGTGGTGGTACAGAATTATTGAGTATCTTCTGCCTTACCCTGGCCTGCAAATTTCTATTTAAATTGCTAAGTCAAACTGAAAGAGGAAGGATTCTTTTCTTTCAGGATGAAGAGAAGTCAGACTACATCAGACTACATAGTAAAGGGTAAACAGAGGACGGATATAGGTGGAGAGAAAAGTGACTAGTGCTGGAGTTGAGAAAGGTTTCTGGGATTAGTGCTGAATTGGGAGTTTTGGCCAGTGAGACTCCTCTGGAGCAACTTTTGCATTGAAGAGTGTACAAAGGGGCTTTCTGGAAGTGTTTGAGTTATAAATTAAATTCTCTTTAATAGTTTTTAAGACAAATGAATAAATTACTTTTTTCTTTAATTACTTTTGCTATGTTTAAAAATGTTATTAGCATTTGAGTCATATGCCCTCCAGATTCATTGTGGTTCCAAAGTATTGATAAGGAAGCTAATAACTTCTAAAAGTGTGCATGTACATGCTGTGCAATTACTGGATACATGTACACACATGCACATAGATGATATTTCTCCTGATGTAATTGTGTGTTTATTGGCCATTTGAATTTCTGGTGAATTTGTTAATGACTTTGGCTTATTTTTTATTAACCTGTTAAAGTTGAATTTTACAATTTTTGTTATGGACTGGCAAATGAATATTACAGGATTAAAATAATCTTATACATATTTTACCATAGAAATAAACACTAATAAAACTTTGTTCTACTTTGCAAAATATTTTTGTATTATTTCAATTGATCCTCAAAGCAATTTTGTGAGATTATCTGGACGTTATCCCCATTTTATAGATGCAGAAACTGAAACTTAATTGCATTTGAGACTTGTCCAAGGTCACAAAGCTATTAAGTGGTATAGGCAGAACTGGATTATAGCTCTCCATAACCTACCCCCTACCCCAGGGCTTGTTACACTATACCTTGCTGCCTTATTAAATGACGTACTATAGAATTATCTGTTCATATTTGCTGCTAAAGTGTGAATGAAGCTAAAATAATGTAAAAGAGAAATTTAAATCAGTACTCTCCCACCTTTAACCTCACTCATATTTAGCTTTTTAAGATTGTTAGTCTCTGAACTCTTTGGGAAATGAATAAGAAGCCTAAATTGATATGGTTTCTTTTTCACTAGTTTTAAAATTTGATTTTCTAATTTGTTATAGATGCTGTAGTTAACAAGGGAGGTGATGAGTCCATAGGCAAAGGAGATGGTAAGAACTACTTAGAAGTATTTTCATGAAAATGAAAAGTGATATTGTATTATCTATGCTGTGTAACAAATCTCTCCAACACTTTGAGGCTTAAAAAAACAAACATTTATCATCTCATAATTTCTGTGTATTAAGAACTGAGCATGACTTGGCTGAGTACCTTTGCCTTCAAGTCTATCTTCCTGCTTCAATCAGGATGTCAACCAGAGCTTCATTCAACTTAAGGCTTAACTGGGCAGGGAACTGTTTCCAAGCCCATTCCTATGGCTGTTGGCTAGAGATAGCAGTTCCATGCCAATAAGCTTCTCTATATATGGGGCAGCCAACAACATGGCAGCTGGCTTACCTCAGAGCTGGTGAGCAAGAGAATTCGAGAGGGCATCCAAAATGGAAGCCTTCTCTTAAGATTATGTTAATAACCTTAATCTTGGAAGTGACATCTCACCACTTTTTCATATTACTTTTGTTAGAAGCAAGTTGCTAGGTCCAAGCCACGTTCAAAGGGAGGAGATTACCCAAGGATAGCAACGCCAAAGGCAGGGGTCATTAGAAGCCATCTCAGAAATTGCCTTCCAAGATACATACGACAGATATATACCAAATTAACAATTTTCAGTTATCAAAAACTAATACTGACTAAAACATTGTGTTTTGCTGTTTTCAAAGTATTTTCACAAATAATATCTTCGAAGCCTTGCTACTCTGGGAGATGGATATCATCATTTACATTTGCAGATCGGGAAATAGTCACAGAAAGTGTAAGACTTTTGCCCAAGAATACACATCAATTGCGGGGTATATCTGAGAAACAAACCAGTCTTAAGAATGCAGATCCATATCTTCTCCCATGTTAATCTGCCTATCATATTAAATGCTTTTCTTCAGTGTCCAAGATTGGAGGACACCATGTGCACATGCAGTTTTTCCCTCTTTTCTCAGGCTTTGACTTTCTACCACAGTTGAACTCAGTGTTTCCTCCAAGAAAAAATCCAGTAACTTCAAGTACTTCCGTATTGCATTCTAGTCCTCTTCATGTCTTTATGGGATCTCCAGGGAAAGAGGAAAATGAAAATCATGATCTGACAGCTGAGTCTAAGAAAATATATATGGGAAAACAGGAATCTAAAGACTCCTTCAAACAGGTATTTGCCTGAAAATGATACTGAACTCACTGTATGTGTTTATCAGTAGAAAGTGGGTGGCTGCCAGTGTATGTATCCTAATTATTAACAGTGCTATACACTTATTCATAAGTCTTGATGTCAGTTTTTAATAACTACAGAATACTTTGAAATCTCGCTTTGGATATGTTGAAGGTTGCAGCAGATGGAAAGTTGCACTATTTTTCTAAGATGAGATATTTGATATATCTTGATAAAGTGTGCAAGAACACTTTATCCCTGAATCCTTTTAAAGTGTATTTCATTGCAGTATACAACATCAAGTTGGTGGTTAAATCATTAGAGCAAACTGATGGTGCTAAGAATGGAATTTATCATTGTTACTTTCTGCTAAAATGTATATATGATATAGAATTTGATTTCTTATGTAAGTGTTCAAAGTGATCAAAAATTACCAGGAAGGCCAAGCCAGTTGGGTATACAATATGTCTGTATTTTCGTATTTATTGTTGAGAATGATATTAAAAAGATACCATGTAAGAAGTACAAAAACATCTTTTGATTTATTTTACAAATATTATTGACTAGTTACCACATGCATGGTGTTTTTGTTTTTGTTTTTGTTTTGCCAGTTATCTCTATTTTAAATGATACTCAACAGCAGGTGCTCAGTAAATGAGCTTTTCCTTATCATGTTATTGTTGAGATTGTTTTTGATTAGTAAATGTTACTTTATTTTGCCTCTAGTTCTCATTTTTTTTTTTCTTCTTCTACATCTCTTCCTATTTTCCTTCATTTCCCTGAATCTACATACTGGGACAAAAGAGAGAAGTAGGCAAAAATTATATGGGTAATATGAGTAAAACAAAATATTGTATATTAAAGTCATTATTTATTTTAAATATAAAGTTAGCAAAGCTGGTCACGTCTGGTGCTGAAAGTGGAAATCTAAATACCTCTCCATCATCTAACCAAACAAGAAATTCTGAGAAATTTGAAAAGCCAGAGAATGAAATTGAAGCCCAGTTGATATGTGAACCCCCAATCAATGGATCCTCAACTCCTAGTAAGTACATGAAACTTCCTGATGTTTGAAAGTGTTTGATTGAAAAATCATCCCAATTATTTAACTTGTGAAGGAGAAATAGAGTAATCATAGACTAAAAATGTTCAAAGAGTTTAAAGTTTATGGACACTACTGTTGTGTGAGTGTTTAACTAAAGACAATGAAATGGATATGAATCGTTAAATTCAGGTACGTTGATTTGCTCTTTTGGTGTGAATTAGATTTTCAGTGTAATATGTATCTTTAATATGGTAGAGATAGAATTATTATGTAGGACCCTTTGAAAAGGGGTGGTTAACTACCTGAAAATGTGTTTCTCTCTTTCATATTAAAGTCTTATCCTTAGCGTTTGTGCTACAGACCCATACAAACTTCATCACATTTAAAGGAATATTTGGTTTAACTCTAAGAGTTATCTACACAAAGCAACTCTTTGTTTAGAATCAACTCCTATATAAATATCTATATTTTACTTGAAGGTTTCTGTGGATATATATTGCATTAGCTTAAACTCTAAGGCTTTTCCTGTAGCAGTACTTTACTCCTATTTTCCTTCTGTTTGTTTTTAATAGTCTTGGTTTATCTAGTTTGTGGTGCAGCTTGTCACATTCATCTTTTATAAGAGGAAATGGTTCGTAGATTCTTCAAGATTAATCCCTCTGTCATGTGGTATTACATTAGACAGCTGGCAGTTTATATATATAGATAAATGACTATTAGAAATAATGTTATAGAAAGTTTCTAAGATTTGTATTCCAGACAGTGAATTTTTCTAAATGTCACAGGAACACTCTTCTTTGCCAGTTTTTCAAGTTTCCACATGCCAAATCTTATTTAGAAATGTTTGATGTCTCTCAGTCCAAGTCGACTATTAATATTTTCTTCATTCTTTATTTTAGATCCAAAGATAGCAACTTCTGTCACTGCTGGAGTTGCCAGTTCACTCTCAGAAAAAATAGCCGACACCATTGGAAATAACCGGCAAAATGCACCATTGACTTCCATTCAAATTCGTTTTATTCAGAACATGATACAGGAAACGCTGGATGACTTTAGGTAGTAATTGAGAAACTACTCCTTCTATCTAGGCCTTACTTGTTTTTTTTAGATGTAAAACCAGAACTATAGATAATGTTGTTGGTTACTATTGTCTAGGTTCTGGTAACCCTAAAGCCATAGAAAAGATGATGAGTTTTGTTGATCTTTTCGTACTGCATTTATTGATTATGAGCCAGGAAAAGGCACATTTACCTAGGGCAATTATTAGGTAACTCAGCAGGGCAGTCTAGCAGGCCGAATGCCATTGTGAACTTTTCTTATTATTAAAATGTGGACAAGTTCTGGTAAGCTTAAATTGGGTTCTTACCTGCAGTGTGTTCATAGATCTATTAGGTATGCTGTGTGCAACAATGTAGTAGAAAAAGATATTTTAAAGCGCAGTTCTGAATATTTTCAAGTAGAATGCATCAGAATGTAATACTTAATCTAAAAAAAAAAATTCTTTCTCAGACTTATCCTTGTCTTTCTCATCCTTCAAATTGTGAACATTGTAAGAATGTGTTCTACAATGCTGCTTGCTTTTATCATCTCAATATTTTTGGAAGTTATCTTCAATTATTAAAATCATTGGTGCCTTTTTTCCTTTCTAACCTATAGTTAATGTTGTAGCTCAGATTTGGATTACCGTAAGCAAGAATGTTGGAGAAAATGTGCAGTTTTTGTTGGTGCATGCTTCCTTTGAATGTTTAAAAATACTTTTAAAATATATTTTTAAATGTTGAAAAATACTTTTTAAAGAAAAATTATAATTTTGGCATTTACCCTGCCTAGTATATGTACCAGATACTAAGGATACAAAAAATGAATGATCTGCCCACAAAGGCCTTATGATGTAGTTGGGCTAGGTGCAGTGTGTTCTGCTATGTGTGTTTCTCTTAATGTGAATTAATTCATTTGGGATCAGTAAAATAGAACAGTCTTGACAATATGATGAGGAAATTTTGTTTGTTCATGTAATAGCAGCCAAAATAAAGTACACCTGAACACAGCTGAATGCAGCAAACCCTGTCAGCATCCATCTCTTTTTATTCACTTCCTCTTGGCTCGGCTGTGTGCTGTTAGAAGTGCTTATTTTGTGATTATTTGCCATCTTTGGGCATTTTGCTCTTGCCTCTGTAACTTGATAGCTGCAATCCTTCTATCCTCTTCCATTAAGTGACCATCACTTCTTCACAGTAAGGGTATTATTCAATAATTATCTATTAGATTTTTACTATGTCTTTTTAACTATGTTAGTATTTTTATTAGGACTTAATTGTTTTTGTTGTGCTCTGGTGACAAAGTTGCGTAGGTTTTTGAGTGCTTTGCCCTAATCCTTTTTCCCTAAGTTCTGTTATTTTTAATACACAGTGTTAAAGAATATACTTTTTTTCAGAAGTGCATAAATATTTATAGCATAATAGTAGAACTGTCTGGATACAGCTTACTATAGTACAATGTGAGCAAAGTGATGTTGAAATCACAGAAAGGGAGCAGTTCTTCTGCGGGGGCAGTTTTAGAAAGGTACACTGAAGAGATTTTATTTTATACTGACGTGTGTGGGAACAGCTTGAGCAGAGACATGATCATATATTCTAGGAATGTTTGCAGAGAGAAGGCACCGTGGTAAGAGACGAGGCCTGAGGGACAGTTGTGAAGATCTTAACACACAGGTCATGGAGAGCCATCAGAGTTTATAAGCACAGGAGTAATGGGTGCTGTCTATTTATTACCCATTTATTCAACAAGCATTTGGGTGTCAGTTCACCACTGGCTTCAGATGATTTGAGGACAGTGGGCTCAGGGCCTTTCCTTCAGCAGACCCAGGGATCTGAGTGCTGGAGCAACTCTGAAATCACTATGCATTACTGCTCCGCTGCCAGCTTTTGGGGTGGCTGGAGCTTGTTTTTCACTCTCTAACCTGTTCCTGGCTTTCTGTGCCTCAGGAGAAGTGTGTCTGTCCCACTTCCAGCCCTGCAGAGCTGCCGCAGCATGTTTGGTGAAGGCCTACAGTCAGTGCCTCTTGGTTCTGCTGGCCTGTGCTGCATGTCTGCACCTAGGGGTGGTGGGTAGGGACTTCTCTCAGCTTTTCTGCCCTTTGACCATAGGCAGTCTCTGCTTGGGACTCAGTGAAGACCCAGAGTGGCTCAGAGGATTTCCGTAAATTCACTTGTTTTGCCATTTGCCTAAGTGTTCATCAGACTAGGTGTTCATTTACACCTATCACAGGCAGGACAGAGAGGGTATTGAGGGCCTCTTAGCCATCCTCCCGTGGCTGCCATCTACTCTGTGAGAGCCTGGAGTGCCTTAGAGGGGTTACTCTCAGTTCTTCTCTGCCACCCTAAGGCTTCACCAGGCTCTGTGCATCTGTATCTTCGGGAGTCTCCCTCAGTCCTCCTGTTACACTTGTCCCTACTTTTTTTTACATGAGCGCTGAATGAAGGCTTGTGGGAAAAAGTTGGTGAGTAAATTCAGACTATCTTTGTGGCTGGGACCCCTTGGAATTCTAAACTATCAAGCAGTATTTACTTGGCTTTTAAAAATCTTATTAAAATTTCAGCTAGTTCTTTTTACTCTGTCAAGGGCATGAAGATGGGTCTCTTTTTCTCCTAGTCATGGGTCTCTTTTCTCCTAGGAGGAACTCCTCATTTTCTGGATTTTAGTTCATTTAGATTTCTTTCCATTCTCAGCTCTCAGCCGAATTTAAAATAATATGATTTTATAGGTTATCAGGTTTGTTTTTGTTGTTAGAGTTGAGAAATTATACTTTTGCACCAATCTAATATATCCTAAGTGGAAATCTGTGCTTCTGTTTCTGTTGTCTATTAAGAAGATTTAAGTTTCTTTTGGCAAGCAGATCCCTTTGATCCTTTGGTTACTAGGTTTCAGGTTTTCTTAATACTAGTTTGTTTCCAGTTTGCCTTTATTCCTAGTGTGTCGTCTTTTCTAGGACATCAGCTGAATGTCTGGAGTATTCACTGCCTTTTTACCTTGGTGGGTCCCAAACTTCAGCCTCTATTTTGCCAGCATCACAAGACTTCCAGAATACTTTCTCTGCTCTTTAGTTGCTTGTTTTATGGTTGGTTTCCTGCCATCTAACCCAGTGTGAGCATTGCTTAGAAGTCAACAGATGTCTCGAGGGGAAATTGCACAGTTTCAGGCTTACTTTTCTGCAGGCCTCCCCTCTTCAAGACCGTGGCTCTTACAGCCTTGGCTACCTTGGTAGGCCCAAACTCTTAATACTCCCCCACCCAGCGAGACTATCTCAACCTCCAGGCCACTGCTTCAGCTCAGTTTCTTCTCCACACTGTGGAATCAGCACATACTCTAGAAGGAAAAACAGAGGTAAATGAAGGGCTTACCTAGTAGTCTTGTCTTTGCAAGATCATGGCCCTTCAAGTCCTGGCTACCTTGGTGGTTCCCTGATACAGTGTTCTTGTTTGTTTTCAATACAGTTTTTACTATAACTGAAAGTAGAAGAGGAAATGTTTAAAAATACCCTCATAGTTACAACAGAAAAACAATAAGTTACTTGGGAATAAATCTACCAAAGGTAGTGAAGATTTTTATAGAAAAACATTAAAAAAATTTTTTGTTCAAAAGCGTTAAATAAATGGAGAGATTTAATAAAGATATTAGTTCACCTAAATAGGTTAGTAGATTGAATGCAATTCCAATTAAAATCCCAGCTGGGATTTGGAAGAACATGATGAAGTGATTCCAAAATATGTATGGAAGGAAAAAAATCTAGGAATAACTAAGACATTTCAGAGAAGAATAAGGTTGAAGGGGACTTATTTGTCAGATGAATACACTTAATTATTAAAGTATAATTAAGATATATAGCATGGCACAGGGAGGACATACTGGCCAAAGGAATGAAATAAGCTAGAAAGAAACCTATGCATATATGGAAATAATAGAGAGGTAGCATTGCAGATTTATGTGCAAAAAATGGAATAATCAGTAAGTTGTGACATTTGTTTTTTCCTGTAAAAAAATAAGTATAGATTCCATGCTATTAAGAAAAATCAGTTCCATGTAGATTAAAAGTTGACATTATAAAAGTTTATAACTTCATGGTAGGAAATCGTTAAAAATAAAATAATGCACTGCCTATAAAAATGGCATTGGTAAATTTGACTGCATTATTAGGATAGTATATTTGAGCACATTAATAAGAACTATTTATCACACGATATCACAGAGTGAAGGGATAAAAAGATATCTGCAGTTCTCATATAAATAACAAAGGATCAGATTATGCAAAGAATGCTTATAAATGAATAAGAAAAAGATATGAAAAAGCATTTAAAGGAAGAGGAATGGTATGTAAACACGGGAAAGATATTCAACTTCATAATTAATCAGAGAACTAAAAATGCAATGAGATACCGTGTCACACCCAGTAAATGGGAAAATATAAAAAATCTGGTAATACTAAGTCTTGATGATGATATAGAGCAAGAAGAACTCTATTATACTGGTGACGTCCATTGATAACTACCTTTGGAAAACAATTTGCATGATTCTGTAAAACTGAGTATACACTTGAGTTACACTTGGTTATATCATCAATGGACATTGGCACATATGGGTTGGGAGATAATACATGATTGTTTATAACAACATTGGAATAGTAAAAACTTGAAAACAATCAGAATATTAACAGGAAAATAGATAAACCAGTACAAACCAATGATTTACAGATACATAAAACATGAATCTTCAAAACAATATTGAATTATTTCTTAAATATAAGCTATATGGTACCCTTTTTTGTAATGCTTAAATGCTCAAAAACATGCACAATGAAAACATTGACTACAGATTATATGTTACACAAATGTATTAAAAAAGCAAAAGCATTTCTTTGTCCAATAAAATTCAGGAGAGTAATGACTTCTTTCTTGGGCTTTTTCCCAAGAGTTAAGTGATAGAATCAGACAGGAACACACAGAAAGCTTCTATGATTTGGTAACATTCTAGTTCATAAGTTGTGTGGTGGGTGACTATTTCTTTTGTTATTATACTTCAGAATTTTTACAGATTTTTTTGTAGGCATGAATTAATTGCATTTTATTGAGTAAGCCATGCTATATCCACCCAAATTGCCACTTTGTACTGAAAGTATATTTTTTAATAGCTAAACTGATAATAATAAAATGATCTTTCTAACCTAGTGAATTTTCTGTATTTCATTGTAAAATAAGTTTGTATCTCAATGACAATTTCTATATAAAGGAAGATAGTATTGGAGAGTTCAGGAGGTAAACAGCCTGGGTTTACATCCTAGCTTCATCATTTACTGGTTGCGTGACTTTTAACAAGTTATAACTACTCTGGTTAAGTTATTTCTTTTGTAAAATGGAGGTAATAATTGCACCTACTTGTGAAGATATTTTAAACGAGTTCTTACATTTAAAGTAAAAGAAACAGTGCCTAGCACATATTAAATAAATGCTCAGTGCATTGGTATTTTTATTATTATAGTAATTATTAACATTCAATAATTTGGCAAATGAAAAAGTTTAGTGAGTTTCTTGAATGACCTAGAATTGGTTAAACTATTGTAATTCTAAAAAGTATTTTACATTCTTCCTAGAGAAGCATGCCATAGGGACATTGTGAATTTGCAAGTGGAGATGATTAAACAGTTTCATATGCAACTGGTATGTATGGCAAATTTTATTTTAATATTTTAAATGAAAGTAGAGTTGTGTGAATTTTTAAAAATTCATTAAAGGTAATATATTTTAGTTTTATTTACTTTCTAAGATAAATAGGGAGTTTTATAAATTAAATAAGTAAAATAGATTTTAACTGGTCACCTCCTTTTTAACCTCTGAGATACTGAAGATTTCTTTTTTCCATGGCTTTCTTCCTGATAAGTAAGCAAAAAGCATCTTAAATGTGCAAATATAAATTTTCCAAATATATTAATTTCATCAACAATCTTCCATTTATATTAACAAACTAATAAGTTGTTAAGTACAAGAAATATCATTCACCTAGTTAATTGAACATGAGAGAAATGATAGCTGAAAGTATATTAAACATAGCCTGCCAAATAAATGTGAAATGTCAATAATTTAAAAATCATTTTCCTGTTTTTCCAGAATGAAATGCATTCTTTGCTGGAAAGATACTCAGTGAATGAAGGTTTAGTGGCTGAAATTGAAAGACTACGAGAAGAAAACAAAAGACTACGGGCCCACTTTTGAAATTTCAGTGAATACCTTAATATTCTGTAATTTAGGAAGTTTCTGGCAACACAGAACTACATAGAATCAGTATTGTTTCATGGCCTCCAGGTAAAAAATGTTTTTCAAGTAAAAGTAAAAGGGTGATGGGATTTTATACCAACAACTGTTTCATCTTAAAAATATGTATATTTTTATATTAAAAATTGTACAGTATGTCATCTACCCAATAGGAAAGTCAACAGGATCTTTATTTTTTGAAAGCTTTAGCCATCCACTAAGTGCCCTTTTTCATAAGAAGAAAATTGTGCATTAAAATTGGTTATGTTTGTTTTTTAGTCATCTTTTTTTTTTAACATGTATTTTTGATTGACAAATGGCCTTTCCAATTTTTGGAGCTAGTTGAGATTTAAAGAGTTTGATATGCCTTCTATTTTTATGGAGAAAGTAATTTTAAAATGGCAATTGGTGTTTCTAAGCCGTTGACTAATAAAACATAGGGTTGGCTAGTAATTATTTTGTTAACTTGATGAAGTCAAGTATGACTATTATTTATTGTATATTTGATAAGACAATTTTTGGAATTTTGAATTGCACAAATTACATGATATCTTTTGCATTTATGTTACTATATTGTACTTCTGACAAATCTTTATTCCTGGGTGGTATTTTTAAGATATCTTTACCTATAAAAAATGTTTAAGGTTCATAGGACTCGACAAGAGCTATCTATCTGCTGATTTTCTCATTCGTAACATGCAACATTGTACTGTAAAATTTCAATCAACATGACAACTTATAATGATTGGAGATTTCATATTAGATACTAAATATTATAGTATTATTGCTATTTTGTTTTTCCAAGTAAGAAGTTTGGATTATTTTATTTTGTGGTCTTTATCATTAACTTTAATTCTTTCTGTACTGTGTATAATATTTTTATATTGTTGGCCTTAACATAAAATTATTTAGAAGGGTTGTCAAAATAAGTTATACCTCTTTGGCAATAGATAGATGTATACATCTACCTAGTGTGATCTACAATTTTAGGTTAAGTGAAGCTTGGGAGGGCTACTGACTTGTTTACCTTCTTGTCTCTTGTCCCAAAGATTTAAACTATGTACCTTTGTATAGCAATTCTGCCCCATTTTGACTTCTGAGATGAAAGTATTTACTAAAATTTAAAAAAAAAATAAAAAACTTTAGCTCACTAACTTTATGGATTTCCGAAGTGATGGAAATTTTTAAGGATATATTTAATAAGCATAAACTTACTAATAATTACTTCCAAAAATAAAAACAGGAATATTACTTTTACCCAGTGTGATTTATAGAATACATTTGTACTGAAGCATATGGGGATGTTAATGTGATCTTTTCCTGACAGATTATGAAAGCATTATGACTTGTAACAAGTTTCCTTGTATATCACTAACAGGTTTAGAAGACATAAATATTAGTGCGTTTTGCCTACATGATGTATTTAAATCTATTAATAGTTTCCTGTTGCTTTTTAAAAAAAAAAATAAATGCACATAATGTATATTAAAAGAGGTGGGATGAAATAACTTTAGTAATTATGTGTACAGATGAAACATTTTTGTCATGGAATTTAAAAGCTAAGTAAGTATAAAAAATAAAATGTTATATGCAAAAAATAGGAAAAATGAAATTGAAATTTCATTGTTGGCCAAAATGATATGAGAGATTTACCTTCCCACCTGAAATTAAAAAAGAAAATATGTGAAACAGTTGTCAGATAATGATCCTTGAGAGAAACAAATGAGACCTAAGAAACTCAATGAACCCCAAACACAAGAAATAAAAAGAAAACTATGCCAAGGCACATCATTATCAAATTCCTTAAAGCCAGCAACAAGGGAGAATTTTTTTTAAGTAGCTAGAGGAAAAACACATAGAAGGACAGAGAGAAGAATGTCAGACACTGGAGCAACATCTTCAAAGTTCTGAAAGAAAAGCTCAATTTAGAATACCTTTACAAGGAAATTATACCAAATAGAAATCTGCAGCTATACAAAGGAATGAAGAACACTAAAAGTGGTAAATATGTGAGTAAATATAAAAGTTATTTTCTATTTTAAATTTATTTAAAAGACAATAGATTATTTAAAGCAAAATAGTAATAATAATAGGGTGTTGTGCGGTTAACATACGTAAAGTGAAATAAATGACAATACCAAGATTGGGATGATGGAAACGAAAGTATACTGCTCTAAAGTTCTTATACTGACCGTGAAGCAGTATAATACTCCCTGAGAGTAAACTGGTAAGAATGTGTATTGTAAGACCTAAAGCAACCACAAAAAGAAAATCAGTGAATAAATAACTAGTAAGCCAGTAAAGGTGATAAAATGAAGTCATAAAAATCCAAAAGAGGAACAGTCAATGGGACAGATAGAAAATAAACACTAAGAGAGTAGATTTAAATAGCTGTATCAATTAAATGTAAATTGTCGGTTATCCTTTTTTAAAATCAATTGAGTCTTGCTTTTTTTTTTTTTTTTTTTGAGACGGAGTCTCGCTCTGTCGCCCAGGCTGGAGTGCAGTGGCGCAATCTCGGCTCACTGCAAGCTCCGCCTCCCGGGTTCACGCCATTCTCCTGCCTCAGCCTCTCCCAGTAGCTGGGACTACAGGCGCCCGCCACCATGCCCGGCTAATTTTTTGTATTTTTAGTAGAGACGGGGTTTCACTGTGGTCTCGATCTCCTGACCTCGTGATCCGCCCGCCTCGGCCTCCCAAAGTGCTGGGATTACAAGCGTGAGCCACCGCGCCCGGCCGAGTCTTGCTTTTTTTAATCCACCTGTTTTGAATACAAGAAACCCACTTTATACTGAACAGAATGCAAATGAAAACAAAATATCAAAATTTGTAGGAATCAGCTAGAGCAGTACTTACAGGGGAATTCATAGCATTAAATGTATATATTAAAAAAGGAAAGATCTCAAGTCAGTGATGTCAGCTTCCTCACCTTTTTCTTTTTCTTTTTTTTTCTTTTAAGGAGACAGGAATTTCACTCTGTTGCCTAGGTTGAAGTGATCGTATCATAGCTAACTTTAGCCTTGAACTCCTGGGTTCAAGTGATCCTTCCACCTCAGCCTCCCAAGAAGCTGGGACTATAGGCACATGACAGTATGCCCAGCGCAGCATCCACCTTAAGAAGTTACAAAAGGCCGGGCACAGCACGGTGGCTCACGCCTGTAATCCCAGCACTTTGGGAGGCCGAGGCGGGCGGATCACGAAGTCAGGAGATCAAGACCATCCTGGCTAACACGGTGAAACCCCATCTCTACTAAAAATACAAAAAAAAAAAAAAGCCGGGCATGGTGGTGGGTGCCTGTAGTCCTAGCTACTGGGAAGGCTGAGGCGGGAGAATGGCGTGAACCCAGGAGGTGGAGTTTGCAGTGAGCCGAGATCGCGCCACTGCACTCTAGCCTGGGTGACAAAGCAAGACTCCGTCTCAAAGAAAAAAAAAGAAGTTACAAAAATAATAGCAGATGAACTTCAAAATAAAAAAAAAGAATAAAGAGATCAATGCAAGATAAAAAATCAGTTGAGGAAATCAGTGCAATTTTTTTTTTTTTTAATTTTTGTAGAGGCAGCGTTTCACTATGTTGCCCAGGCTGGTCTCAAACCTGGCCTCGTGATCCTCCCACCTCAACCTCCCAAAGTTCTGGTATTATATGTATTTGCCACCCTGCTTCGCCTCTGTTTCCTAAAGATCAACAAAAATGATAAACTTTTAGCTAGACTAATGAGAAAAAGAGACAAAATTACCAACATCAGGGATGAGAGAATTGACATCACCACAATTTCTGTAGACATTTCTGATAAGATGCCAAGCCTAAATGGCTACACTGATGAATTCATTCAAACATTAAAAAAAGACAATATCCCAATATTTTACAAAAGCTTCCAGGAAATAGGAGGGGATAATTTCCAACTCGATGTTTGAGACCAACATTACCCTCATACCCAAATAAGACAGCATCATGACAAGAAAACTAGACAATATTTGTCATGAAGACGGATGTAGTCTAAAAAATCTAAACGAGATTTTTTAGCAGTTTGAATCCAGTGATGGGTAAAAGAGAATACATATGACCAAGTGGGGTTTATCTCAAGAATGCAAATTTGGGCTAACATTAAAATTCAATTGTAATTCGCTATATTAAACAGACTAACAGGAAAATTATGTGATGACCTCAATAGATGCAGAAAGAGCATTTGATAAAAACCCAACATTCATTCTTGATAAAAACTCAGCAAAGTAGGAATAAAAGAGAACGAAAAGGACATCCAAAAACCCCCAGCAGCTAACATTAAACTTCATGCTGAAAAACCTGAATGTTTTTTTCCCTAAGATCAGAGGCAAAGCAAATGTATATGATGTTCTCTTCTATTAAACATTCTATTAGAATTTCTAGCCGAGGCAATTCACAAGAAAAAGAAAGAAACAACATCCAGATTACAAAGGAATAAGTTTTTAAAAAGCCTCCACTCACAGGTAACATTTGACTATAGAAAATCCAATGGAATACATGAAAATATCTAATAAGTTTAATAAAGTTACTGGATATGTCTATCTACAGAACTCAATTGCATTTCTATATATTTGCAACAATCAGAAAATGGAACTAAAAATTTAGTAGCATAGAAATAGATCATTAAGTGTAAATTTGATAAAATATGTGCAAGACCTGTACACTCAATTCTACGAAACAGTGCTGGGAAAGTAAACTTGAGACTCGATACCATGTTCACGGATTAGAAGGCTCAATATTGGTAAGCATCGGTTTCCCCCACATTGATTTGTAGATTCAGCAAAATCCCAATAAGAATTTTAGTAGGCTTTTTTTGGTAGAAATTGTTAAGCTGCTACTAAAATGTGGAAATATATAAAGGACCTAGAATAACCAAAGCAACTTTGGGAAAATAAAACAGCACAGTAGAGGTCTAGAAATTACAGCACTGTAATTTCAGTGCTGTAATTTCTAGACTTGTTACAAAGCTATTAAGATAATTCAAAAGTGCATAAACCTAGTCATATAGATCAGTGTAGCACAATAAAGTTCAGAAATACACCCACACATATATAGTCAACTGATTTGGACAAACGTGTAAAGGTAATTCAAAACCTAACGCATGGAAGGTAATCCTTTCCAGAAAAAGGATAAACTTTCCAAAACACTGTGCTGGAACACACATGCAAAAACAAAAACCCTGATGCATACTTCACACCATCTACAAAAATAAACTCGAAGTGGATCATAGATAGACCTAAATGTAAAACTTAAAACTAAAAAAAAAAAAATTCTGGAATATAAGACAAAGATCTTTGTATGCTTGGGGTAGATTTTGTGTATGCGACACCAAATGAATAATCTCCAAAAGTAAAAATGGATATAAATTGGATTTTCAAAGACCAATTAAAGTATAGTCTTGGAAAGGTACCAGTAAGATAATTAAAAGACAAATCACAGACTGTGAGAAAATATTTGCCAATCATACATCTAATAAAGGTCTTGTATTCAGAATATATAAAGGCATTTCAAGACAGGAAAAAAACCCCGAGTTTTTACATAGACAATGATTGAGATAGACACTTCACCAAAGAAGTTATGAAGCTGGGTGTAGTGGCGTGGTTTCAGTTACTCAGGAGGCTGAGGCAGGAGGATTGCTTGAACCCAGGGGTTTAAGGCTGCAGTGAGCTATGATCATGCCACTGCATTCTAGCCTGGGTGGCAGAGTGAGACTATCTCTAAAAAAAAAAAAAAAAGAAAAAAAGACATGAAGATGGTAAATGCAAATGAAAATGTGCTTGTAATCATTGTCACTTAGGGAAATGCAGGCTAAACCATATGGAGATACTCCTGAATATTTATTAAAATAGCTAAAATTTAAAAGCCCGACCATACCAACTGTTGGCTATGATGTGGAGCAACTGGAATTTTCATACTCTGGGAATATAAAATGGTCAAACATTTTGGGAAATGTTTTGACAGTTTCTTCAACCATTGAGCATATACCTACCATTCACACTAGGCATTCTACTCCTTAAATATGTATCTACAAGAAATAAAAGCACATATCCACACAAAGACTTGTACATGAATGGTCATAGCAGATACATTTGTAATAGCCCAAATTTGGAAATAATCCAGTATCTGTCAGCAGATGAATGGATAAACAAATTGTAGTATATACAGTGTAATGCCACCCAGCTACATGAAAGGAATAAACTATAGTATGTAAACAACATGAATGAATCTCAAAATTATCATATTGATTAATAGAAGCCAGACAATAAAGAGTATATACCATATGATTCTAGTTTTCTAGCAAATGCAAACTTAACTACAGAGACAGCCATTAGTTTGCCTGGAAACAGTTGAGGAAGGACAGGAAGAATGTTGTACAAAGTCACAGGGAAACTTGTGGGTGATTACTATGTTTATTATCTTGATTGTGATGATGGTTTCATTAGAGTATGCATGCCCATTTTCCAAACTGTGTGCCTTAAATATGTGTAGTTTATTTTATGTCAGTCTGTTTTTCTACAAAAGAGGGACCACTTCTAATATTATGTTTGTTGGAACCATTTTTCCCCCTATGTCTCATATACTTCATATTTTTCAAAATATGAAATAGATAATTTGGGTTTCAATGTAGCGCTCTGCATGTTTCATTTATAGCTGCTAATGTGTAAGAGGGTCATCAATATTGAACTTGTAAGGATTACATTCAGATAATGTCTACTGTTACTCATTTTTCATTAATACTCATACAAATACAGAGTACATAAACAACTTCAACATTCCTAAATCTTTGATTTTAAAGAAATGTGAAACGCAACAGGATCATCTGGAAATATGAAACTGAACTATAATGAAAACCATTTTTCTGGTTTCTAAAAATTTGAATAGCACTTTATATTAGAGGCCTCTGTTCACTTAAAATTTTATTTTGGAACATTTTATCTAGTTTAATAATTTCTATAGTTAATCAATTTTTAGTTTCCTTAAGTTCTTTTTGGAGCTAACCTGGCATATATTTATAAGTAAACAATAATGAGCTGAATATTTTGAATAGAGAAAATTACAAAGTTCTATATGAAGTTGATACATTTTCCTGTGAAACTCAGATGCTTGATATTTATAAATGAGCAAATTTCTTTGATCACATAATTATTAAAGAGAAAAAGCTATCAAATGTAGTTTTACATTTCTAAAGGCAATATTTTCTCAAAAGGTAAAATCTAGGGGTGGTCTAAAGACACTGTCAGAGAAATAAAGGCAAGAAACTATGGTAGTGCCCTTACTAAAGCTTATTTTTCATATTTATTGAATGCCTGGCACTGTAGATAATGACATTTGTTAGGAAGATAAGAGTATTATTTAGTGGCGATCATCTTATTATTAAGTTTTGTTATCCAGTAAATTGTGGATTTTTACCATTCAAAATATATTTCAAGCAAAAAAAAAAAAAAATCACTTTGGACCAGACCTGACTTTGAGATTGAAGAACGGTTTCAACAACTTAAAAATGACTAAAAAGCTTAAGCACCTATGATATTATTGATTATATTTTGATGGTATTGAAATAAATTGTTTACATGTTAATAAATATTATTTCCATTTCTAACAGATATGCTGAGGAAGGTATCTGAAATTATCTAGACCAATGAAACATGAAATGTTGAACATGAAAATTCACATATTTGTTATTCATAAAATTTACAAGATCCAATTTCAGAAATAAAAAACTAGATTTTTTAGAAGGAAAGATCCTTTGCAAATAATAGGGCTGTAGCACTCTCACTAACAACTACCTAATTTACTTTACATTTCATAGTGCAAAAACTTTCCAAGCATTTATAAATTGGGCGTTTGGTGGTGGAGTGGGGGAAGAGTGGTGGTAACATTAGGGAAGCATGGATTTATCTATTAGTTACTGTCCATCACTGTCATTACAGACTTCAATGATGCATGAAATGAGAATACTTCATAAAGTTATACAAAATGCAAGCATTATTGTCTATTTTATCTCCTGATGTCATCTGAATGATACCTGCATATATTTCTCCCAGTAGTCTATCAAACTATGTTTTATTCTGTTTTATGAAGTTACCAAATTCAGATGTAATTTTTTTTTAAATTGAAAGTACTGATCAATACATTAGGCAGACTATTTTTAATTTGACCTTGGAATGATAAAAGTCATAAAATGTCTGATTCTTGTAACAAAGTTTGATAAAAAGGTCAAGATAGGCCAAAATTGATTGCTTGTGTAACTGGGTTGATAAATTTAATGGTGTATTTACCCTGCCGCTTTTCCATAAATTTTACATTTATGTGAATAATTAATGTAAACTGAAATCTACACCTCCCTATGATCTAAAAACAAGTACAAATACACAGCAAAGTTAACAAGAATAATTCACCATTCTCTTTCTGGAGACTTTCTGCAGTAGTAATTCACACGCAATTTAGTATTTAATGAAGGTTATGCAACATATTGATTAAAGTTTTGAGGGTAGAAATGCTCTATCTTAATATTAAGGTGCCAGAATAATGTCCTTTAGGCTAGAGAAAGTAATTAATAGCATTTCAATTCAGGAAACAAGTCTCTTCCTTTTCACAAATGTATTACCTTGGTTTAGGACCTATTGTATCTCTTATTTGAATTTTTGCCTCAGTCTCCTATTTGTTTTCTCTGTTTTAATGTTGCCAGAATAATGTGATTTGCCAGATATGCTGGAATTATCTGGTATTATTCTCTACTTAATGTCTTATTTTTTTGTTCTTGTCTTTCTTCATGAGGAGTGCCTCAACTCCCTCCTCCCAAGTTACTGATTTCTTAACATGTTCTCTTTCTTACTTTTAAAAATCAGAAATTGCAGTATCTTATAGAATCAGATTGCTTGAATATCCTTCAAGCTAGTGGCCTTAAAAACTTTATATCTAGCTTTTTAATAAAATGTGAAAGTCAAAGACCACCAGAAACATGCCTGTAGTCAAAATTATGGAGAACACACACCAAGAGTAACTGTGGGGCATCTCAGTGAGACGAGCTTCGGAGAGGCTTGTTATAAGATTTTGGCTTGTGTTTGGTGATTTTTTGGAGGGTTTAAGAAAGCAAGAGTTGGAGTGATGTTAGCCAAACGGCAGAATAGGAAGCACCAAATTCTCCTTTCCACACACATGGATTTAACAATAGTAAAGAGGCCAAATGCCTCTGAGAAATCCAAGAACCATTTAAGATGTTCCTGCAACCCAGGAGAGCATGAAGCCAAGCACATCAAAGCCAGTAGAAAAATAAATTGGCGACACTCTCACCAGAGCCCCTTCTTCCAGCATGGTACTGTGTGATGGAGAGGAAGCCCTCAACTCCCATCTTCTCTCTGGGAGGGAAATGAGTAGAATGTATGTCCAGTATTCTGACCTTTAGGGTGGCTGCCCAAGGACCGGTTTCTGTCTTGCCCAAATCCAAGTACTGACAAGAACCAGGTGTCATATTGAAGCTCTGAAAACAGACTCTCAAAATGCACGGAGTATGCATTACCAAAGAGATACTCTAGATGAAGCTCCAGTGTCATGGCTCACTATGGTATTGAAGAAGCTGCAGTAGACAGATCCAGAGTGAACTTTGAAGAAGAAACAAGCAATCCTCTTCAACTAGGAGATAACATATACAAACCCAGAGAGGATCCATACCCAGAAAGGCTTGGGAGATCTTCAGAATCCCTATACGGAATGAGTGGAGAAAGCCTATCCTGTGTGAAAGCAGTCTGGGAAAGTTCACTGATTCTGCAGATGCCAAAAATCCCAACAAAAATTAATGGCACAAAGAAATGGAAACATGGCGCATTTAAAGGACCAAATTAAATCTTCAGACATTGACTCCTTAAAACAGTGATATTAATTGCCAGAAAAAGAATGCAAAGTTATCATCATGAGGACACTCAATGAATTAGAACATGGATAAACAACTAAACAGAATTAGGAAAACAATGCATAAAGAAAATGGGAATAGCAATACAGAAAAATGATGAAGAAAAGCCAAACACATTGTGTAAATGAAGAATACTATAACCAAATTGAAAAAATCACTGCAGGGATTCAACAGCAGACTTAACCAAGCAGAAGAAAGGATCAGTAAACTTGAAGGCAAACTTTTGAAATTACTGAGGCAGAGGAGCAGAAAAAAAAGAATGAAGGAAAATGAAGAGAGCCTAAGGGACATATGGGATACCATAAAGTGAAAAAACATATGCATTATGGAAGTCCCAGGAGAGAGCAAAAGTGGCAGAGAAGCTATTTGAAGAAATAATGGTTGAAAATTTCCCAAATCTGAGGAGAGAAATGAACATACAAATTCAAGAAGCTCAAAGAACTCCAACTAAGATAAATCTAAAGAGACTTACACCAAGGCACATTATCAGATTTTCAAAAGTCACAAAGAATCTTGAAAGCAGAAGGAGAAAAGTCACTCATTACATGTAAGTGAGCTCCTATTAGATTATCAGCAGATTTCTCAGCAGAAACCTTGCAGGCTAAAAGGGAGTGGGATGATATATTAAAATTACTGGAGGGGGAAAAAAACCCTGCCATGCAAGAATACTACATCTGGCAAAACTGTCCCTCAAAAACAAAGGAGAAACTAAGACTTTCCCAGACAAAAAGTTCATCAATACTGAGGGAGTTCATCATCACTAGACCTTCCCAACAAGAAGTGCTTAAGAGAGTCTGACAAGTTGAAGAAAAGGACAATAAACAGCAACACAAAACCATATGAGAATTAAAACTTCCTGCTATAGGTAAATACATAGGCATATATAGAATTCTGTAGTGTAGTAATGTAGGTATGTAAATCACTTAAATCTGGCATAACATCAAAAAGCATAAAAATTGTTATAAAGTTTTAGTTAAGCAGGATGATAAACTCTAGAGATCTGCTGCACAACATTGTACCTACAGTAAACAATAATGTATTATATACTTAAAAATTTGTTAATAGGGTAGATCACATGTTAAATGTTTTACCACAATAAAATTAAAAAGAAAAGTAATCATAAATTAATGTTATTGAATTTGCAATATAAAACAGGAAATTGTCATCAATAACATAAAAGGGGATGCAGAGATATAAAGAAGTAGAGTTTTTATATATGATTGAAGTTATCAGGTTAAAATAAATTTTTATAACTTTAAGATGTTTTATGTAACAGGTGCAATAATAATTAACAAAATAGCAATTGTAAATCTTCTTCTGTTAATAATTACTTTAAATGTAAATGGATCAAATGTGTCAGTTAAAAGAAATAGTTTGTAACTACTTGGGAGGCTGAGGCAGGAGGATCACTTGAGCCCAAGAGTTCCAGGCTACATTGTGCCATGGTCTTGCCTGTGAATAACCACTACACTCCAGCCTGGGTGACGTAGTGAGACTCCCCTCTCTCAAGAAAAAGCACCCCAAAACAAACAAACCCCCAAAACAATAGTTTGGTTGAATGCATGAACAAGATCTTTATACTGTCTACAAGCGGCTCCTTTTAGAGCTAAGGACACGCAGACCAAAAGTAAAAGAGTGAAAAGATATTCCATGCAAATGGAAATCTAAAGGAGAGCAGGGACAGCCATACTTATATCAGACAAAACAGACTTTGAGACAAAAACTGTAACAACAGATAAAAAAGGACATTATATAATAATAAAAGCTTAAATTCACCCAAACGATATAACAATTATAAATATATATGCACCTAACATTAGAACACCCAGATATATGAAGCAAACATTGATAGAACTGAAGGGGAAATTAGACAAAAACAAAAGCAAAAACAAAAACAAAAAAAAAACAAGACTAGGGAACTTTAATACTTCACTTTCAGTTATGAATAGAACAATTAGACAAAAGATCAATAAAGGAGCAGGACTTGAACAGCACTATGGACCAACTGGACGTGACAGATATATATACAGAACACTCCACCTAACAGCAGAAGAATACATACATTTTTCTAGTGCACATGAAACACTCTCCAAGATAGATCACATAGTAAGTCTTAATACACTTAAGAAGACTGAAATCATACAAAGTATCTTCTCTGACCACAGTGAAATAAAACTAGAAATCCATAGCAGAAGGAAAAAAAATACATACATATGGATATAAAAACTGAACAACGTATTTTTAAACAATGGGTCAAAGAAAAAATGACAAGGGAATGTAAAAAGGTAGTATTTTGGAGACAAATAAAAATGAAAACACAACATAGCAAAACTTATGGGATGCAGCAAAGCAGTTCTAAGACGGAAATTTATAGTGGTAGATGCTTATGTTAAAAAAAAAATCTCAAATCAATAACCTAACCTTATAACCAAAGGAACTAGAAAAACAAGGGCACACCAAACCCAGATTTAGCTGAAGAAAAGAAATAAAGATTAGGTCAGAGATAAATGTAATATCAAATAGAAAAAAATCAGTGACGCCAAGAGTTGGGTTTTATTCACCAATAAATTGAATAACCTAGAAAAAATGAATTCCTAGAAACATAAAATCTACCAAGACTGACTCATAAAGAAACAGAAAATTTGAATAGATCTGTAAAACTAGTGTGAAGATTAAAGCAGTCATCAAAAACCTTTCCACAAAGGAAAATCCAAGACCAGATGGATTCATTGGATAATTCTTCCAAACATTTAAAGAAGAATTAGTATCACTTCTACTCAAACTCTTCTAAAAGAATAAAAAGAGGGAATACTTCTAAACTCATTCAATGAAGCTAGAATTAAACTGATATCCCAAAGACAAGAAAACTAGAGACCAACCTCCCTGATTAATGTTGATGCAAAAATACTAAACAAAATAATAGCAAACCAAATTTTTAAAAATAGCAATGCATTAAAAGTATCATATATCATGACCAAATGTAATTTATACGTGACACAAGGATGGTTCAACATACAAAAATCAATGTGTAATATGCCACATAAAATGAAGAACAAAATTGTGTTCAACTCAATTGATACAGAAAAAAGCTCTAGACAAAATCCAACATCCTTTCCTAATAGAAATACCCTACAAACTAGGAATAGTGCTAACTATGAGACATATTTTGAAATATTAGGCTACAGAAAGAAGTAATTAAAATAATGGAAAAAGGTATACCATGCAAAAACTAGCAAAAACTAGCAAAAAGCTGGCACTAATAGAAAACTAAATTTTACGGCAAGCAGTATTACTGGAGATAAAGAAGATATTGCATAATGCTATAAGGTTAAATTCACCTGGAAGACACAAAACTTCTAATGTTTCATGCAGTTAATAACATAGCCTTGAAATAAAGTAGATTTTATAGCCATGAAAAAAGGACAAATTTCACAATAATTTTTGTGGAAAATTTTAATGTATCTAAGTAATTGATAGAAGAACGACACAGAATATTCAGTTTCCTTGTATTTTTAGTTCTCTAAGAGGTTTTTGGTGGTTTTTTTTTTTAAATCATGAGTGGGTGTTGAGTTTTATCAAATGCTTTTATAGCATCTACTGAGATATATTAAATTTATTAATGTGACATTGATTTTTGAATGTTATATCATCCTTTTACTCTTTGAATAATCCTCATTATCTTGGTTTGCTTTGCTATTATTTCAGATTATGTCATCTATGTATATGAAAGAGATTAATCTTTTTTTAGAATATCCTTATCAAGTATGGGTATCAAGGTTATGCTATTAGAAACAAAGATGCAATATTCATAATAAACTTAGAGGCTCGAGATGATTTATCCTTCTCAACAGTGGATTTACCCTTTGTTCTGGGTGACCTAAACCTGAATTTTGGTTTTGGTGGGGCTCCTTCTACCTCTAGTTCACCCTGTTTCCATACAGCCCTCCAAGGATGCCAACTAAAAACTCGATTTTTTCTCTGGGATCCCTCTACTGGTGGGTCTTAAACTCTAATCTTCATCTTCTCAGCATCATTAACTGCAGAAAATTTTATTACTTGGAAAAATATTATTCCATCCAGGCTTTAGCTTCAAAATTCAGGAACTGTCTTGAGGAAAAACCAGCCATGTGTATGAGGTTCCTCAAGTCTTCAATTTTGTCTCTGTTCCTGAGAAATGCTAAAAGCTTTGCTGATTTCTCTGCTATTTAGGCAAAACTAGGATTCTCAGCTTCTTGTTCATGCCTAGAATTGGAAAATTTCCCAGGGAAAAAGTAACTGTAGATTGTTATTAGTTTTTCATGATTTTCTCAAGAATCAAATCTCCTTTAATCCTTGTTGGTTATGGATCAATGTCTTTAAACAGATTATTTTTTGAAAAATCAACTTCTCTAGTTCTCCTCAGCATTGGTCTGCTGCAAGCAACTTCATTCTTTTAGTAGCAGAAATTCTTATGCTACCTATTCTTGTTCTCTTTACTTTTTAAAAAAATTATTTTTATTTCATGTTCCCTACTGTTAAGAGAATATATTCTATACGTATGTTTGTATAAGAAGTTTGTAGTTTTTTATTTCATGTTCCCTACTGTTAAGAGAATATATATATTCTATATGTATGTTTGTATAAGAAGTTTGTAGTTTTATATATATATATAGTATATATTATATACATTATTTATAAATACAAACTTTTTAATGTTTAGATATAAACTTCTATATTGGTGGCTCTGGGGAGTAGAGTATGTGTATCTAACTTTTAAAGTCTAATATAAATGGTATATTTCTTTTCTTAGGCAATTCAAGGACTTTAAAAACTTTAACATTAATTATATGTCTCTGACTTAGATATTAGTGTTGTTAAGAACTTTAATTCTATATATCGTACCCTGCTACCCATTATTTTTGTTGTATGCAGTCAATATTCATTTAGACTTGAACACATATTTACCCTTTGTGGAGGCTGTTATTTCTTCATAGATGCCTGAGCCTCCATCAGAACATTTTTCTTTTGCCTTTAATATAGATTTATTGATGGTAAATGCACTGCTTTTGTCTGAAAATGTCTTTATTTTAAATTAATTTTTAAATAATGATTTCACTGGATATAGATTTATAGATCATTTATTTTAATTACTTTGAAAAATATTATTTCATTGTTTTGTGGCTTATATGAGTCCATTCTCATGCTGCTATAAAGAACTGCCAGCAATCATTCTCATTAAGATGAGAGACCTCTGGACCTAACGTAGATTGTAGATCAGAAGATCCTAAACTTTGAGCCTAATGCTGTGATTAGGTGCGACTTTTGAGAATTGATGGATGGGAGTGGGCATATATTGCATTTGGGAGGAACATGAATAGTCATTGCCTGTCGGGCAGACTGTGTTATGTTGCATTTTTATCTCCAATATTTCATTCCTACTGTATTCCTGTCCTTTGCCATTTGACTTTATTGTTTCTACTACTAAAGAGGTGGAGTATATTTTCTCCACTCTGTGACTTTGAGTTTGGTCATGTGGCTTTCTTTGGCCAATAAAGGAAAAATGACGGTGTGCCAGTTCCAAGCCTAGAACTGATGAGGTCTTGTATGTCTCACCTGCTCTCTTGTACTTCTGACATAGACATTAAAAGACCACACACATACACACAAAGCTCCCTTGGCTAGCTGCTGGTCCCACAAGGAAGATGAGAAACAAGTGAAGCAGAGATGTCTCGGCCAAGGTGCTAAGACAAACCCAGCCAGAGCAGTCCAGCTAAGAATAGACACACCATTATATGCCACTAAGATTTTTTGTAGCCTTTTTACTATGCAGAAATAGGTAAACTTCTTGACCAATCTCTATCCCAGCTGTTGTGGTTTAGAGCTTCATCATACCTTACTGAGATTTTTCCAAGAGCCTGCTAACTAGATTTTCTATTTTCCCCTTTACCTTCTTGTCTGTTGTGTACACTGTACTAGAGTTGTCTTCTTCAAATGCAAATGTAATTATCCACAAGAAACATCCATGGTCCTTGGTATATGGCCTCCTGATCCTTCCTTGAAAATGTATCTCTTACTATTCCACATACCCTGCACTCTCATATTCCAGTCTCGGGTTCCAGAGGAGGTCATACTTGTTCGTGTCTCCGAGCCATCACCTTCACTATTTTCTGTGCCTGGAAAACTCTACAAATCCTTTAGGACACTTCTTACATGTCACCTCTTTTGTGATATTTTTACTTGACCTAAAGGCAATCATGCTCTCTTCTTTGCACCCAAACATTTATTTTCTACTATTATTATAGTTCTTATAGAATCGGGGTGATTTTTCTCACTGGGCAGGGGCTGTCTCTGAATTCTATGTGTACAATGTCTAGTATGATGCTTTGACCTCTGCTGAGGTGCAATATTATCTCATATAGATCTAATTTTATCAATTATTGAATAATGTTGAACACATGTAAAGATTGTTGTAAATTATTGATTTCTGTGCAGTGTATATGGTATTCTTGATAAACCTGAAATTTGATTAATCATAATCCTTCCTTTATGCATCAAATAATAGCATTTATAGTAGTAGAATAAATTATGAACATAGAAAAATGACAACAATATTTGAAGATAGTTGACATGCCCTTGATGTGTAGATATTGTGATGTGTAGACATATTGAAGTGAAATCTGACAACCAGCACGCTTAAAATTAAAATGTCAAAAATCAATTATGCCTCGCTTTGCATTCAGACAAATTGAACTTTTCAAAATTTATTTGAAGCACATCTTATGTCAAAAGACACCTACTTTATTTTTTGAATACTAGTAAAATGAGAAAACATTTTATGTCTCATTTTTAAAAAGATCATCATACTAAACTTTATCTGCCAAAATGAGACTGAAGAATATCAGAATGTCTAAATATTGCTGTAGTGATTGAACTCTCTTTTACAAAGTTGACAAAGAACAAAGTTGTCTAAATTTAATAGTAGAAAATTGCTGGAACATCTGCCACACAAAGGACCTTGTTTAAAAGAAGCCTGGGGATATAGATGCGAGCAGATCAGAACGAGTTTTGTATGACATGGGTAAGTTTAGACTTTATCTACTAAGCAGAGGCACATTTGCTTGTACATTACAGCATGGGGAGAACAGCTATCTCTATCCTCACTCTTCTTGTTAGAAGATATGCAGATTCTTAAATAGGGCCACCACCTTCAACTTTGTTAGGTAAACGTAGCTGACACTCATTTTGTATTTCAGGCTTGGCTTTTTAAGTTTGAAAGGAGAATAGCATATCCTCTGAGTACGGGGATAAAATGATTTTGGTAGGTGAGTAGTATATCTGAGATTTGTAAGGTTGGCTTTGTTGGAGTTTCTCTCAAGATTAATGGTAGGTAATATTCAAAAGCATTTTCCCCTAGTTTGGGCAGTGCCTGCAGGAGATTCTATTTCAACCTATGCTTCAGTAGACATGTTTCAACTGACAGGGCCCTCTTTTGTTCCCTCACCTTCATCTTTCATCATTCGTTTATTCATTCATTCATTTAGTGGACAGTAGTCACCGCCTATGTGCTAAACACTGAGGATCATACCGAAAAGCATGCTCGTTGAGTACGGAAGACAGATATATCAATAAAATAAAAACATGCTAGGAGCAGAGAATGAATATACACACAGGGTGTCATGGAGGCAGCAGAGAGGGATATTACATGCAACCCGAAAAGGCAGAGTGATATCTGAGAAGGCTTTACAGAGGTAGTAGGAGGTAAAATAGAAGGTAAAAGATGTGAGCCGAGGATTAGAGATGAGTAGAAATAGGCCTGGTGAAGAGGGAGAGGAAGGAGGCTGCTATTTCCAGAGAGGAGGCTGGAGATGTCACGCACAGGATCTGCAAGAGGGAGGAGGACAGGATATAGGTTGCAGAGATGAACCAGGTCAGATCACCAGCAGCTTTTGGTGCAGGCCAAGGCACTAGGATTCCTTTCTGAGGACAAACAGGAACCAATCTAAGGTTTTTTTTTTTTTTTCCATGTTGATATTCAGTTTTATTTATTTATTTATTTATTTATTATTATACTTTAGGTTTTAGGGTACATGTGCACAATGTGCAGGTTTGTTACATATGTATCCATGTGCCATGTTGTTTTGCTGCACCCATTAACTCGTCATTTAGCATTAGGTATATCTCCTAATGCTGTCCCTCCCCCCTCCCCCCACCCCACAACAGTCCCCGGAATGTGATGTTCCCCTTCCTGTGTCCATGAGTTCTCATTGTTCAATTCCCACCTATGAGTGAGAACATGCAGTGTTTGGTTTTTTGTCCTTGCGATAGTTTACTGAGAATGATGTTTTCCAGTTTCATCCATGTCCCTACAAAGGACACGAACTCATCATTTTTTATGGCTGCATAGTATTCCATGGTGTATATGTGCCACATTTTCTTAATCCAGTCTATTGTTGTTGGACATTTGGGTTGGTTCCAAGTCTTTGCTATTGTGAATAGTGCCGCAATAAACATACGTGTACAAGTGTCTTTATAGCAGCATGATTTATAGTCCTTTGGGTATATACCCAGTAATGGGATGGCTGGGTCAAATGGTATTTCTAGTTCGAGATCCCTGAGGAATCGCCACACTGACTTCCACAATGGTTGAACTAGTTTACAGTCCCACCAACAGTGTAAAAGTGTTCCTATTTCTTCACATCCTCTCCAGCACCTGTTGTTTCCTGCTTTTTTAATGATGGCCATTCTAACTGGTGTGAGATGGTATCTCACTGTGGTTTTGATTTGCATTTCTCTGATGGCCAGTGATGATGAGCATTTCTTCATGTGTTTTTTGGCTGCATAAATGTCTTCTTTTGAGAAGTGTCTGTTCATGTCCTTTGCCCACTTTTTGATGGGGTTGTTTGTTTTTTTCTTGTAAATTTGTTTGAGTTCATTGTAGATTCTGGATATTAGCCCTTTGTCCGATGAGTAGGTTGCAAAAATTTTCTCCCATTCTGTAGGTTGCCTGTTCACTCTGATGGTAGTTTCTTTTGCTGTGCAGAAGCTCTTTAGTTTAATGAGATCCCATTTGTCAATTTTGCCTTTTGTTGCCATTGCTTTTGGTGTTTTAGACATGAAGTCCTTGCCCACGCCTGTGTCCTGAATGGTATTGCCTAGGTTTTCTTGTAGGATTTTAATGGTTTTAGGTCTAACATTTAAGTCTTTAATCCATCTTGAATTAATTTTTGTATAAGGTGTAAGGAAGGGATCCAGTTTCAGCTTTCTACATATGGCTAGCCAGTTTTCCCAGCACCATTTATTAAATAGGGAATGCTTTCCCCATTTCTTGTTTTTGTCAGGTTTGTCAAAGATCAGATAGTTGTAGATATGCGGCGTCATTTCTGAGGGCTCTGTTCTGTTCCATTGATCTATGTCTCTGTTGTGGTACCAGTACCATGCTGTTTTGGTTACTGTAGCCTTGTAGTATAGTTTAAAGTCAGGTAGCATGATGCCTCCAGCTTTGTTCTTTTGGCTTAGGATTGACTTGGCGATACGGGCTCTTTTTTGGTTCCATATGAACTTTAAAGTAGTTTTTTCCAATTCTTTGAAGAAAGTCATTGGTAGCTTGATGGGGATGGCATTGAATCTATAAATTACCTTGGGCAGTATGGCCATTTTCACGATATTGATTCTTCCAACCCATGAGCATGGAATGTTCTTCCATTTGTTTGTATCCTCTTTTATTTCATTGAGCAGTTGTTTGTAGTTCTCCTTGAAGAGGTCCTTCACATCCCTTGTAAGTTGGATTCCTAGGTATTTTATTCTCTTTGAAGCAATTGTGAATGAGAGTTCACTCATGATTTGGCTCTCTGTTTGTCTGTGATTGGTGTACAAGAATGCTTGTGATTTCTGTACATTGATTTTGTATCCTGAGACTTTGCTGAAGTCGCTAATCAGCTTAAGGAGATTTTGGGCTGAGACAAAGAGGTTTTCTAGATATACAATCACGTCATCTGCAAACAGGGACAGTTTGACTTCCTCTTTTCCTAATTGAATACCCTTTATTTCCTTCTCCTGCCTGATTGCACTGGCCAGAACTTCCAGCACTATGTTGAATAGGAGCGGTGAGAGAGGGCATCCCTGTCTTGTGCCAGTTTTCAGAGGGAATGCTTCCAGTTTTTGCCCATTCAGTATGATATTGGCTGTGGGTTTGTCGTAGATAGCTCTTATTATTTTGAGATACGTCCCATCAATACCTAATTTACTGAGAGTTTTTAGCATGAAGAGTTGTTGAATTTTGTCAAAGGCCTTTTCTGCATCTATTGAGATAATCATGTGGTTTTTGTCTTTGGTTCTGTTTATATGCTGGATTACATTTATTGATTTGCGTATGTTGAACCTGCCTTGCATCCCAGGGATGAAGCCCACTTGATCATGGTGGATAAGCTTTTTGATGTGCTGCTGGATTCGTTTTGCCAGTATTTTATTGAGGATTTTTGCATCAATGTTCATCAAGGATATTGGTCTGAAATTCTCTTTTTTGGTTATGTCTCTGCCAGGCTTTGGTATCAGGACGATGCTGGCTTCATAAAATGTGTTAGGGAGGATTCCCTCTTTTTCTATTGATTGGAATAGTTTCAGAAGGAATGGTACCAGTTCCTCCTTGTACCTCTGGTAGAATTCAGCTGTGAATCCATCAGGTCCTGGACTCTTTTTGGTTGGTAAGCTATTGATTATTGCCACAATTTCAGAACCTGTTATTGGTCTATTCAGAGATTCAACTTCTTCCTGGTTTAGTCTTGGGAGGGTGTATTTGTCGAGGAATTTATCCATTTCTTCTAGATTTTCTAGTTTATTTGCATAGAGGTGTTTGTAGTATTCTCTGATGGTAGATTGTATTTCTGTGGGATCGGTGGTGATATCCCCTTTTTCATTTTTTATTGCATCTATTCGATTCTTCTCTCTTTTCTTCTTTATTAGTCTTGCTAGCGGTCTATCAATTTTATTGATCTTTTCAAAAAACCAGCTCCTGGATTCATTAATTTTTTGAAGGGTTTTTTGTGTCTCTATTTCCTTCAGTTCTGCTCTGATTTTAGTTATTTCTAGCTTTCTGCTAGCTTTTGAATGTGTTTGCTCTTGCTTTTCTAGTTCTTTTAATTGTGATGTTAGGGTGTCAATTTTGGATCTTTCCTGCTTTCTCTTGTGGGCATTTAGTGCTATAAATTTCCCTCTACACACTGCTTTGAATGTGTCCCAGAGATTCTGGTATGTTGTGTCTTTGTTCTCGTTGGTTTCAAAGAACATCTTTATTTCTGCCTTCATTTCATTATGTACCCAATAGTCATTCAGGAGCAGGTTGTTCAGTTTCCATGTAGTTGAGCGGTTTTGAGTGAGTTTCTTAATCCTGAGTTCTAGTTTGATTGCACTGTGGTCTGAGAGACAGTTTGTTATAATTTCTGTTCTTTTACATTTGCTGAGGAGAGCTTTACTTCCAACTATGTGGTCAATTTTGGAATAGGTGTGGTGTGGTGCTGAAAAAAATGTATATTCTGTTGATTTGGGGTGGAGAGTTCTGTAGATGTCTATTGCGTCCACTTTATGTAGAGCTGAGTTCAATTCCTGGATATCCTTGTTAACTTTCTGTCTCGTTGATCTGTCTAATGTTGACAGTGGGGTGTTAAAATCTCCCATTATTATTGTGTGGGAGTTTAAGTCCCTTTGTAGGTCACTCAGGACTTGCTTTATGATATATGCATCCTGTGTTGGGTGCATATATATTTAGGATAGTTAGTTCTTCTTGTTGAATTGATCCCTTCACCATTATGTAATAGCCTTCTTTGTCTCTTTTGATCTTTGTTGGTTTAAAGTCTATTTTATCAGAGACTAGGATTGCAACCCCTGCCTTTTTTTGTTTTCCAGTTGCTTGATAGATCTTCCTCCATCCCTTTATTTTGAGTCTATGTGTGTCTCTGCACGTGAGATGGGTTTCCTGAATACAGCACACTGATGGGTCCTGACTCCTTATCCAGTTTGCCAGTCTGTGTCTTTTAATTGGAGCATTTAGCCCATTTACATTTAACGTTAATATTGTTATGTGTGAATCTGATCCTGTCATTATGATGTTAGTTGGTTATTTTGCTCGTTAGTTGCTGCAGTTTCTTCCTAGCCTCGATGGTCTTTACAATTTGGCGTGTTTTTGCAGTGGCTGGTACCGGTTGTTCCTTTCCATGTTTAGTGCTTCCTTCAGGAGCTCTTTTAGGGCAGGCCTGGTGGTGACAAAATCACTCAGCGTTTGCTTGTCTGTAAAGTATTTTATTTCTCCTTCACTTATGAAGCTTAGTTTGGCTGGATATGAAATTCTGGGTTGAAAATTCTTTTCTTTAAGAATGTTGAATAGCAGCCCCCACTCTCTTCTGGCTTGTAGAGTTTCTGCCAAGAGATCCGCTGTTAGTCTGATGGGCTTCCCTTTGTGGGTAACCCGACCTTTCTCTCTGGCTGCCCTTAACATTTTTTCCTTCATTTCAACTTTGGTGAATCTGACAATTATGTGTCTTGGAGTTGCTCTTCTCGAGGAGTATCTTTGTGGCGTTCTCTGTATTTCCTGAATCTGAATGTTGGCCTGCCTTGCTAGATTGGGGAAGTTCTCCTGGATAATATCTTGCAGAGTGTTTTCCAACTTGGTTCCATTCTCCCCGTCATTTTCAGGTACACCAATCAGACGTAGGTTTGGTCTTTTCACATAGTCCCAAATTTCTTGGAGGCTTTGTTCATTTCTTTTTATTCTTTTTTCTCTAAACTTCCCTTCTCTCTTCATTTCATTCATTTCATCTTCCATCAGCGATACCCTTTCTTCCAGTTGATCGCATCTGCTACTGAGACTTCTGCAATCTTCGCGTAGTTCTCTAAACTTGGCTTTCAGCTCCATCAGCTCCTTTAAGCCCTTCTCTCCATTGGTTATTCTAGTTATCCATTCTTCTAATTTTTTTTCAAAGTTTTTAACTTCTTTGCTATTGTTTTGAATTTCCTCTCGTAGCTCAGAGTAGTTTGATCATCTGAAGCCTTCTTCTCTCATCTCGTCAAAGTCATCCTCCATCCAGCTTTCTTCCGTTGCTGGTGAGGAACTGCGTTCCTTTGGAGGAGGAGAGGTGCTCTGCTTTTTAGAGTTTCCAGTTTTTCTGCTCTGTTTTTTCCCCATCTTTGTGGTTTTATCTACTTTTTCTCTTTGATGATGGTGATGTACAGATGGGTTTTTGGTGTGGATGTCCTTTCTGTTTGTTAGTTTTCCTTCTACCAGACAGGACCCTCAGCTGCAGGTCTGTTGGAGTTTACTAGAGGTCCACTCCAGATCCTGTTTGGCTGGGTGTCAGCAGCGGTGGCTGCAGAACATCGGATTTTGGTGAGACCACAAATTCAGCTGTCTGATAGTTCCTCTGGAAGTTTTGTCTCAGAGGAGTACCCAGCCAAATGAGGTGTCAGTCTGTCCCTACTGGGGGGTGCCTCCCAGTTAGGCTGCTCAGGGGTGAGGGACCCACTTTAGGAGGCAGTCTGTCCATTCTCAGATCTCCAGCTGCATGCTGGGAGAACCACTACTCTCTTCAAAGCTGTCAGTCAGACAGGGACATTTAAGTCTGTGGAGGTTCCTGCTGAGTTTTTGTTTGTCTGTGCCCTGCCCCCAGAGGTGGAGCCTACGGAGGCAGGCAGGCCTCCTTGAGCTGTGGTGGGCTCCACCCAGTTCGAGCTTCCTGGCTGCTTTGTTTACCTAAGCAAGCCTAGGCAATGGCGGGCGCCCCTCCCCCAGCCTCACTGCCACCTTGCAGCTTGATCTCAGACTGCTGTGCTAGCAATCAGCGAGACTCCGTGGGCATAGGACCCTCCGAGCCAGGTGCGGGACACAATCTCCTGGTGTGCCGTTTTCCAGGCCCGTTGGAAAAGCGCAGTATTAGGATGGGACTGACCCGATATTCCAGGTGCCGTCTGTTACCCCTTTCTTTGACTAGGAAAGGGAACTCCCTGACCCCTTGCGCTTCCCGAGTGAGGCAATGCCTCCCTCTGCTTCGGCTCGCGCACAGTGCGCTTCACCGACTGTCCTGCACCCACTGTTTGGCACTCCCTAGTGAGATGAAACCGGTACCTCAAGCAGAAATGCAGAAATCACCCATCTTCTGTGTCGCTCGTCCTGGGAGCTGGAGACTGGAGCTGTTCCTATTCGGCCATCTTGGCTCCACCCCCAATCTAAGGTTTTAAGCAGATTGTAACATGATCAAATTTAGATAATTCTGACCACAGTGAGGAGAATGGATTTGAAAGGAATTAAACCAAGGGCAGGGAGGAGATTGTTCGATAGTCCAGGTAAGAAATGGGCCTGAACCAGCAAAAGAATGGAGCAAATGTTTAGAAGGTAAAATAAGCAGACCTTGATCAAATATAGTGGATAAATATAGTAAATAAACTGAAATGCATCTAGAAGCTACCTGTTAAGCAACAGGTGGTCTATGGGGTTTGAGAAGTCACTTTTATGCTTAATAATTTTCCCACTGGCTCTAGTTTTCAGAGTTTTAAGCATTAAAGATATGTACAGGAATAACAGCTTCCAAAATCTATCGAGCTGTCCTCTCCTTTATGAACCTGAAGTGAGTTGTTATGACTTGTTTTTGACTACTGACTCATCTTTTAGTTTGGGGGTTAAACTATAACATGGTTGGAGAGGATTAGCTTTCTTTTCTACTGTTGCATCTTTTTGTCTGGTACTTTATTTCAGAATTTCAATGCCATTTTTCATAAGCAATCTAGGTTTCAAATTACCCTTGCCAGGTTTTTGTACAGGGAGTATTAGCTTCTTAACAAAATTATCTTAAACAATAAATGTTTATCAAGTCTAGAGTATTAAGTCTAATTATCTTAAACAATAAATGTTTATCAAGTCTAGAAAGGAATGTTATAATGTTATGAAAGATGAAAAGAATGTCATACAGTTATAAGGAATGTTACAAACTTATGATGTTATAAAATAAATGTATGTAAACATATATGTGTTTATTATCTACTTGTGAATGCATTTTGTAATCAAGATGAGCAATATAACCTGAAACATAATATTTTCATTTAAAATTATCATAGAGGTTCTGAATCCCTTCTTTGCTCTTATTATATATAAATTGATCATATCAGTCATAGCAATGATTTATTTGATACTGGGTCATCAACTCCCTATTATAAAATTATTCATATGGGAAGATACTGACTCAGATTGCAAAGGGAAGGACCACACTGTGATAAAAACAGGCTGTTGACTATTTTGTGTGCCATCGTGTGTTGTGCAGTAAATGTGCTCTCCTATTTGTTTCATTATGGCTGTGTTTTGATCCCTAAAGCTGCTATGTTTCTGATTTGTTTTTTTCTTTATCTGAGAGCAACTGGTTCATTAAAATCCAACAACAACAAAAAGAAAAATACCTGCTAAGAATGTGTCTGAACAACGATAACCAAAAGTTACACATCCCACTGTAAAGTGAAGCACGTCAAGGTGAAGTATTATACTGTCACTTTACATTACCTGGGAGTTGGCTAGAAACACATTTAAATTTTGTTCTAACTAGTGTATTCTGTCAGTTAAATATCTAAAGGGTTAGTTATTTAAGCCATTTTGACAAAATGTAAAAAACACGTGACAACACAACAGTAAAAACATCTTATCTAACTTAAAGTCTGTATTCATGTTTTATTTTTGTATAATGAATCACACAAAACTTAGAATCTTCAAACAACTCACAGAGATTATCACACAATTTCTCTAGATCAAGAGTCTGGGATGGCTCAACGATCTACTCAGGGTCTCACAGGATCACAATTAAGGTGTTGGCCAGGGCTGCATTCTCATCTGGCTGCTCGACTGAGGAGAAATTAATTTCTGAGGTCATTCATGTTGTTGGCAGAATTCATTTCCTTGTGGCTGCATGACTGAGGGTCCTGGATTTTCGCTGGCTGTCAGCTGGAGGCTGGCTGAAGTTTCTGACATTTGAGCTTCTCCAACATGGCTGGCTACATTATCAACCTTGTAAGGAGAGTTTCTTGCTTTTGGGAGGGTCCAGTTTCTCTTTTGAAGACTCACACCTGAATAAATCAATCCCTACATCCAGGATAATCTCCCTTTTAATAAGTCAAAAGCAACTGATTTATGACAGTAATTACATCAGGAAAATTCCTTCACCTTTGTCATATTGTTTTGGCTAAGAGTAAGTCACAGGTTCCACCCAAAATCAAGGGAGGGCATGAACACAGGGAGCAGGATTCAGATGGGCTGTCCTAGGATCTATCCAGCCAGAGTTTTACTTTACAAGACACTCCTCTTGTTTTATCTTACAATACGTTAACATTTGATTACAAAGTTACACGTTTCCTTTTAGTGTGAAGGAAGAGAATAGTCAGTTGGGGCTGAACCTATCAATTGTGTCCAGGGATAATGCCATGGACATTCTGTTTGGACCCCCTGCATCTGCCCAGGCTCTTTGTGCCAGACACGTTGGACCATTTGCTCTTCCCCAAACACATCAGGTTTGGGGACACATTTCATCATGACTTACCATTGCTTGAATGCTTATGCATGAACGTCTTCCCTTTCGCATTCTTACTCATTTTTCAAGACCTAGCGAAAACGATACATTCTATATTGGAACTTTGCTGACTTTCTCAGGCAGAGATAGCTATTACCTTCTTTGTTCTCATAATCATTTGCAGAAGTCATTTTCATACCAGCTTTTCTCTGAGGTTGAAGCTGTTTTTTTGTAGGCCTGATTCCCTGCTTCCTTTGCATCAGGAATCAAGGGTTACTCTGTTCCATATCTCCAGTCCCGTATCGCCAGCACAGGACTTAGAACAGAGTAGATACTCCATAAATTAAATTTAAATGAATGAATAAAGAATGAGAATGAGCTAGAGTGATAACAAAATAATTACAGGAAAAATGAAAATTAGAGGAAACAGGTAAACAACAGCGTGAATAGAATACAATGACAGAATTTTACAGGGTTTTATCAGAATTTGAGGATGAGAATGTGAAAGAGAATAGTTGTGAATAAGACTAGAAAGGTTAGATCATGAAACCTTGAATTTGTCAGGCTAGAAAATGTGAACTTCATGAAGATTTGAATCCAGAGGGGAACAGACATAAACTAAAGAGTCCCACAGATATATAATTTCAAATTTTGAAAAGCTCTGTAAAGAAAATGTACCATATGCTGTGATAATAATTAGCAAAGGGCCCTGATCTAGCAGGGGTCACCTGAGTAAGTAACATTTGAGGTGAGACTTGAAGGTTGAGTAGGAGTTACCAAGTGGAAGTGTAAAGAGTTGTATATGATCTGGCTAGAGAGGAAGGTCAGAATCAGGTCTTGTGGAGCCTTTCACACTGTTATTGACATTTTCGTCTTTATCCTACAGTAATGGAAGGACATTGAAGAAGTTTAAGCCAGGTAGACTTGGGGAAAGGATAAGAGAAAGAAGGAGATAGAGAGACAGAGAGAGAGAGAGAGGAGACAGAAATAATTTATCTTTTAAAAAAAAGTGTTTGGAGAATACATTAAAAGAGCACCAGAATAGACCCAGGGAGATGACTCTACTTAGGAGATTATGTTAATGGTGCAAGGGGGTAGACTACAGTAACTTGGTCTATGGATGGCAGAGCAGCTTGGGATAACTAGACAGATTCAAGATAATTTATGGAGATGAGGTTGACTGGAATTGGCTATGGAGTGTAGAGGAGAGTGGAATGTTTCTAGCTTCCACAACTATATGAATGGTGTTGCTCAGAAAGAACAATGAAGTATGGGCATGTTTGGAAAGTTTGGAGATGAGGGGAGGGTTTAGGTGGGGAAGGTTGAATGGCTTGCTATATACAAGTGGGTCTTAAGCTCAGAGGAGAAGTCTGTGTGAGAGAAAATGACATTTCCCACACATCAATGGTAAAATGATTTGTGATAAGGGTGCCAAGACCATTGAGTGAGGGAAAGCAGTCTCTTTAACACATTGTGTTGGGACAGGTGGATATTAACATGCAAATAAATGTAGCTGGACCCTTACCTCACATCATATACAAAAATGAACTCAAAATGATAATTCAAAAGACCTAAATTTAGAACCTGTAACTTTAAAACTCTTGGAAGAAAACAGAGGGGCAAATCTTCATGACCTTGGATTTGGCCATGGTTTATTATATATGACACCAAATACACAAGTAGCAACAACAACAACAAAAATGATAATTTGAACTTTGTCAAAGTTAAAATCATGTATATCAAAAGACACTATAAAGAGAGTGAAAAGGTAGTCCATAGAAAGGGAGAAAATATTTTCAAATAATACATTTAATAAGGGTCTAGTATCTAGAATTTATAAAGAACTCTTACAACTCAGCAACAAAAAGTCAACCTAAGTTAAAAATGGGCAAAAGATTGAAAAAGACATTTTTTCCAAAGAAGATATACAAATGGCTAACATATGAAAAGATGCTGAACATTATTAGTCATTAAGGCAGTGCAGATCAAAACCACAAGATACCAATTCACATCACTGAAATGGCCACAATTTAAAAAGCAGAAAATAACAAGTGTTGGCAAGGATGTGAAGAAATTGGAACCCTCATATATTGCCTGTAGGAAAGTACAATGGTGCAGCCACTGTAGAGAACAATTTGGCAGTTCCCCAGTATGTCAAACATAGAAATGCTATTGTAACTGAGCAATTCTATTGCTAGGTATATACCCTGAATAATTCAAAACAGGTATTCAAGCAAAAACTTGTACACTAATATTCATAGCAGCATTATTCACAATAGTTTAAAGGTAAAAGTAACCCAAATGTCCATCAACAGATGAATGAATGAACAAAATGATATATCTATACAATGGAATATTGTCCAGTCATACAAAGGATGAAGTGATGATACCTGCTACAACAATGATGAACCTTGGAAAGATTCTACTAAGCGAAGAAGTAAGACACAAAAGGCTATATATTGTATTATTCCATTTACATTGTATTTAGAATATCCAGAATAGGCAATTCTACAGACAGAAAGCAGATTAGTGGTTAGCAAGGCGGGGGAATAGGGAGGGACTGCTGAAATGAATACAGGGTTTCTATTTAGGATGATGACAAAATTTTGGAACTAGATGTTGATGATGGTCCCGCAACATTGTGAATGTACTCAATGCTGGTGAATAGTTCACTTTCAAATGGTAAATTTTGTGTGTATTTTACCGTAATTTAAAAAATACATAATGAGATTCAGTGGCATCTAGATGTTGATGAAGGCCTTGTAATGAGGTCACCTAGGGCGACAGAATAGAGTAAGAAGAGGAGCTATGACCAGGGTTTAAGGAATTCTAACAATTTAAGGACAGGTAGAGGAGAGTGCTTCAGTACTGGACATTGGAAAGGGGCAGCTGGAGAGGTAAGAGAGAAAACAGGAAAATGTGGAGGTCGTGGGCAGCTACTGGACGTTTGGAAACAAAGTGGTGGGATCAAATCTTTTTCTTAGAAAAATCAATGTAGCAATTATGTGCAAGGAAGACTGGACGAAAAACTTTTCCTTAGGAAAATCAATTTAGCAATCATGTGCAAGGAAGATTGGAGGAAAAAATTATATGCAAGAAAGATTGGAAGATTGGAAGACTGGAGTATGGTGTGGCCCTTAAGGACTATTCCATGGAAAAGAGAGGTTGGATTGGAACAATGTCATGGGGGTAGAAAAATTTGGCAGGGTGCTGAGGATGACTAGAGAGAGAGGAGGTCTTAAAGCTGGATGGGCTCTTATAGCTTGGTGGTTTGGTCACTGGAAATTTCATGAACAGGAAGATAAGGATTCAATGTTTCTCAGACCAGTGTGTGGGCCATTTTGAGCTGGACAAATGATCAGGTTTGTACCATTTCTTAGCTGTAGTAAGATACTAAATGCATGAAATTTTTTCTTATATATAAATATATATGGATAGATAAGATAGATATCTATCATATGTGTGTGTGTGTCTGTATGTCTGTGTGTGTGTGTGCATTTCTCTTTCAAATTTCAAGAGTCTTTTCCAAATTTGGGGATTATGCCATACTTTATTAGTCAATGTGTTAAGTAAGTTACATAGACTTACATCTGTACCCTTTTAGATTTTAATGCAAAAAATTATGTGATTATAGGGTTAGAAGGCAACTTAGGGATCATTGATCTAAACTTTTTTTTTTTCTACAACGATGGCAGACCCAGAAGGATCTTTCGTGTTAGTGGAGTCACCAGCCCTGAGAGTCTTTTTCCTTCTTTAGTTTTTTTCCTCCCTCTGTCAGTTGTCCCATTGACAATTTATCCATGTTGTCAGATGGCAAACGTATCAGAATGTAGCATTTATTTCATTTATTAATAAAGGACATATGAAATACACACTATGTACTAGCTACTGTTTTAGGTGCTGAATAACACATGAGTTATGACCCTAATGTTTAATTAATTTCCAGTACTCTTTTTGATATTGCTTAGCATGATAGTTTTCTTGGCTGTAGATACAAATAAAAAGTAAATAACATTTTTTATACTTATAGTATGAGAACTCAGGAGGACTTAGAATAAATCCCACATGGACATGGAATATGGATTTCAAGGTTTAGTTAATGTCATAAGCACATGCACTCAGCATCATCATTCTTTTTTTTTTTTTTTTTTTTTGAGACGGAGTCTCACTCTGTTGCCCAGGATGGAGTGCAATGGCATAATCTCAGCTCATTTCAACCTTCGCCTCCCCGGGTTCAAGCAATTCTCCTGTCTCAGCCTCCTGAGTATCTGGGATTACAGATGCCCACCATCATGCCCGGCTAATTTTTTTGTATTTTTAGTAGAGATGGGTTTTCACCATGTTGGCCAGGCTGGTCTCAAACTCCTGACCTCAGGTGATCTACCTGCCTCGGCCTCCCAAAATGCTGGGATTACAGGTGTGGGCTACCGTGCCGGGCCCATAATTCTTTTCCGTTTTGGATTTAGTGTTAGTAGAGCGTGGTATAACTTTGTGTGGAGTCAGGCAATGGGCTCTCTTCTTTTTCCAGATTATCTGTTCTCAAAGCTCTTCCTTGATACTATTCTTTGAGACATTTGATTCCTTTTGCTTTTGTCCTGAACCTAAGAATTTTCACTTTGTCCTGGTATTTATCAAGCTGATGTTTGGTTTGATGTATGTCAGTTGGCATGCAAGCACAATTTGACTTTCAATATGATTTTGGTATAAAGGGTGCCTTCATCTTGTGGTTCACAATGATGTCATTAGCTAACTCAGGTTTCATCCTATTTAGAGATTAGGAGCTTATTTATTAGATCAATTCGTTCAATTTTTAATGTGGCTAGAAGTTCACAGTCTTATCTGAAGTCTGTGCAGCTTCAGATTTATAATTTTTTGGGATTTACTAAAGATAAGAGTTTGTATATCTTGTACAGTATGACACTTTTTAAACTTTTTTTTTTTTTTGAAACAGGATCTCCCTGTGTGGTCCAGGCTGGAGTGCCGAGGTCTGAACACAGCTCACAGCAGCCCTGACCTTTTGGGTTGAAGTAATTCTTACACCTCAGCATCCCAAGTAGCTGGGATCAAAGACATGTGCTGCTATGCCTGGCTAATTTCTTAATTTTTTGCAGAAACAGGGTCTCACCATTTTGCTAAGGCTGATCTCGAACTCCTGGGCTCAGGCAATCCTCCCGCCTCAGCCTCCCAAAGTGCAGGGATTCCAGATGTGAGCCACCGTGCTCAGCCAGCACCATGACACTTTTGATAGGATCCGTGCAGCATCCTGTAATCAGAAACATTAATTGTTCAGCAACAAAACATAGGAATAGTGACATTAAGTGGGATAAAGATTCCTCATGTTTATACTTGTCATATCTGTTTTGTCATCAAATGAGTTGCAAGAAAATTTTTGGTTTTCAGAAGAGTATGGATTTTGGAATCTCCGATAGGGACAGGTTTGCTGGCTTGTGAACAAGGTGAACAAGATGTAGTGTCTGCTCTAAAAGTTCACCTATTGCTTCACATCGTGTCAATTTGGCCTTTTTTTATTTGTTGCAAACTAGCTCAAATGTGTTCAGATTTAAATTTTTAAAAAGTGGATGTGACTGTCTCAATAATTTAAAAGTCTAGTAGACAGATTTTGGACACGGTTGTATTTAGGGCTCCAGTGACGCCTTTGGCTGGGGTTTTCTTCATCTTTCACATGCCTTTTGTTCCCAGGGTTTCAGTCTCTCTGTCGAATGGCCTCTGCATGCTTTAGGTCACCCCTTGTGATGGCAAAGATGGCTAAAGTGGCTCATTTCGCATTTCAATTTTTTTTCTTTTTTTTTTTTAAGCTTGTCCAGTGAAGCAGTGGGAGTGGAGAAGAAACAAGGAAATCTGTAACTGGTTGTGATTAATTAGTTGTAAACACCACTGCACTGGGACCTGCCTCAATGTAATTCTTGTTTGAACATTCCCAGCAAAAATCTTGTGGCATTTTATTGGCTATGTTTGGGTCACATGCCCACCTTTGAACCAATCACTGAGGTCAGGGGTATGTGATGTCCTGATTGGGTTAGGCTTGGGCCACCTGATTCATCCTGGGACCAGGCAGATCAATCAGGTGAACTGAGCAGGTGGAGCTTTCTCAGACAAACCAGGAGCTGCCGCGAGGGTAAATGGGAAACACTGGCTGGCAAAAACCGGAAATTTTTTGATCCAGATTGACCCTGGATTTTCTTTGTAATTAAAATTCTTCTGGTGGAATACAATGGGGTTATGTTCAATATATTTTAAGCTATTTCTAGCTTTCCTGCTTATTGTAGCAAACTATTTGTACTCTTTTATATAACAAAATATGTAAGAGCCTGCGAGTCTAAAACCAAATTGAACCTAAATTTTACTCATCATCAAACTGCCATTTGTTAGAAACCCATCGTATCTTCAGCCACCATGTGGCATGGCTTAAGGTTTTGGGCAATAACTTCAGAGATGCAATACTTAAAGCCCATGCCAGATTGTCTTTTTAGTCCAGAACTGATAACGCAAAGCCCTCTCTCTGGATGTGTTGTTAGTATTATTTTACTTTTTTCAGGGAGAAGCAATTGTGCACGATGGTGAAGCACACAGGCTCTGGAGCTGGGCTGCCTTGGCACGACTCTTGTTTCCACTGCTTACTTCGATGACTTACCCTCTCTGTGCCTCAGTTTCCTCATGGGTAAAAATAATAGAACAATAGCACATACCTCCTCAGTTTACTATGAAGAGAACACGAATTAATACACGTCAGTTACGTAGGAGCCTGACACAGTAAATGTGCTGTAGTTGTCAGCTGTAATTATTATCCTTTACGATAACACTAACCCTAAAATTCCCCTTAGTAAAGTGAGAATTTCTACAGCATGAACATTAACGTTTCTGTGTGTGGCTGCCCTGTGTATATTACTACGGATAATACCATTTGTTTTATTGCCAAGTTAAAGTTTTAAAAAATAAACTAACCATATTTTTTTGAAAAGGCCTTTATTTAGGCACAAGAGATTCCTGTCAGCCTTACAAACTTAGAAAGTGGAAATCCTTCTCAAACTGATGGAAAATGAGTCCAATTTCAAATCGCAAACCAGACTCCTGTTTTTGTTGCTATTCTTTTCCTAAAAGACAAAACCTAATGTTGTCTTAGTGTATATAAAACAAATTTTTAAATCCACATATAGCACAGTGTTTACCACCCACCCCTGTCCGTGATATGAATATCACAAATTCTCTGAATTTCCTGAACATGAGATAAATGTCAGACCATTCTATAAATTGACTTTATGAAGCATTTCTGAGCCGAGCCTTCTGACATTCACACCAATGTTTCCATAGTAACTAATGTGTTCAGAAGGGGGAAGAGCAGGAGGAGATGAAAAACAAAGGAGACAATCCAAATAACAGAAATGCATAAGTAAGGGAGAGTAGAAGGTTCGAGAAACTTTGAACCATTGCTTCTTGCAGGAGAAAAGCATTCTTGTTCACGTGGGAGGCTTCCCCTGCTGACTGACTGACTCAGGGGGTGCTTACTGAAACAGCTCCCAAAGCATGGCCAGCTGGTGCTCGAATACACTTGGACAATGACTCATGAATGCCAATTTGGACTACCCTTTCCTCCTTTTATTGTAATCTTATTTTTTTCCCTCTTTTTGAGGTGCCTTCGTTACTATGGTAACAGTGAACTAATTTGTGCCTGTGGCTGAACTGTCAAAAAAAAAAAAGCAGTATCAAGTCAATTTAGAGAATAGTTAGAAAGCAGGGTAGGGAAACAGGTGCTATCAATGATCACACTTGTTTGCAAACATTGGAGTGAAGAAAGCTAGAGTGCTGTTAAAATACAGGTTCTGTTTTCAAATCTTATTAAATGGTGCCCGATCAGGTGCGTTGAGAAGGTTTCAGTGATCAGTTATTCCCTTGTGACGTCTGCAGTGCAGCATCTTTTTCTCTGGAAAACTTCAACAAACCTACTTCTTTGAAAATGTGTTGTATCCCCCACTTGCTTGTTTGTAGGGGGTAGATCAGGTAAATGGCTACAGGTGAGTTGTTTCTTTTTTTTTTTGGAATCAATTGGCGGTGGGTGTGGGAAGGCATCTGACTCAAAGAAATCACAAGGTTCCTTGCAAGAAGGAGGCAGGAATGTCAAGTCAGAGAAGGGGATGTGATGAAGGCAGCAGAGGTCCCAGGGATGTGGGGCCAAGAGCCAAGTAGTGCAAACAGCCTTTCAACGCTGAAAGAGGCAAGGAAACCAATCATTCCATGGAGCTTACAGAAAGAATGCAGCCCAGCTGATGCCTTGATGTTAGCCCAGCGAAACTGGCTTCTGACTTCTGCTCTTCAGAACTGTAAGATAACAAATCTATGTTGTTTCAAGACACTGAATTTGGGGCAATTTATTACAGTGGTAGTAGGAAAAGAATATGGTATTCTTAGCCAGCTCTGGTCCCACCAGGTTTTTCTAAGGCAGCCTGATTTGATGCCTTCTTACCCAGCAGAGGCAAACGGAGCCAGCCCCCGACTGCTGGCTGAGCACTACTGGCCGGCTGTGTGTCTCTGAGGGTCCCTTGGGTAGGTCTTTCTCTGTGTGAGACTTCAAGGACTTTAGGTCTGATCACCACGTGGGTTCTGGCCATGGCAATGCGAGCTGCTGAGGCAGAGCAGGTCTCCACAGTCCTGGCTTGAACACCTGGTGAGGCCTAGCACATCCAGGTCCTGGGTGAAAAGTCCTTCCTGAGAAAGAAAATTCTTGGCACTCACAATCCATCTCTCTGTGAAAGTTAGGCTGTTCACCAGGTAAACTGCCTTGTCTTTCCAACTAGATCATACATGTCTTAAGGTCCAAATTCATGCTTTCCAGCACTGTGTTGAGCACCCAGTAGATGTAATGAGAAATAGCAGCTCCTCCTTCTCTAAGCTGCTTCCTTAGTGGATTTTAATTTTTCCCAGTGATTTCACTCTTACGGAAATACAGGTGCTGTGTTAAGCATGGTGTATTACATCACCCAAAGCTGACAACAACCCTGGGGGAAATCTTACTCTCATTTTGCAGATGTAGAAATGAAGATTCAGAAATTAGGCCTCGAAGGTTACATGGTGAATAAGTGGCAGAGCTGGGCTCTGAGCCCAGGCATGGCTTCCTGACCCCTTCACTTTTCATTACTGCTGTGTTTGGGAGTCAGAGGCACCATGGGGTGGAGGTCAGTGGCCTTTTTTCCCTCTGGTCCCCAATAAATGCCTTTTTCCTCTGAGCTGCAGCATTGGCTCTTACTCCCAGACATGCACAGGCCTGGAGGAGGGAAACGAGAGGCTGGATGGTGCCAAGGGGGCTCGAGACCAGGTAGAAAGCAGGGGTACTTTAGGTCCTGTGGGCACCCTGGCTTTCCGACATTTGTTATTTTAGGTAGAAATCTGACATCTGTAAATTAGCACATCCCTAGAACTTTCTATTTTCTTATTTTTCTCTATTTTCTTCTGTGGTAGGGAGAATTCTAAGAGGACTTGCAAGATTCCCACCCCCTGGCGTGCCTGTCCCGTTGCTATGGACTGAATATTTGTGACCCCCAAATTCATATATTGAAGCCCTAATATGCAGTATGTTGGTGTTAGATGGCAGAGTCGTTGGGAGGCAATTAGTCCACAAGGGTTAAACCCTCATGACGGGACTAGGGCCCTTATAAGAAGAGATGGGAGAGAGAGAATCTCTCCCTCTGTCATGTGAGGATACAGTGACAAGAGGTCCCTCTGCAAAGCAGGAAGAAGGCCCTCAATAAGAACCCAACTGGATGGCCCTTAAGGAACCTCGATCCTGGACTTCCCATCCTCCAGAACTGTGGGAAGGAAATGTTTCTTTTGCCCCCAGTCAATGACACTTGCTATAGCAGTCTGAACTGACTAAGCCACCTATGTAATCCCCTCCCGTGAGAATATGATGGGATACCACTCCCATGCTTAGGCTCCTCATCAGTGGATTTTGGATTGAACTAATCAAAAAGGAGATGATCAAATCAGGTGAATTTTGAAAGAGAGATTGGGAGAGCATGAGGGAAAAGAGCTCATGCATGCTGGGCTTCATACCTAGTTGATGGGTTGATAGGTGCAGGAAACCACCATGGCACAAGTTTAACTATGTAACAAACCTGCACATCCCACACATGTACCCTGGAACATAAAAAAAAATAAAATAAAACATTAAAAGCAAAAAAAAAAAAAAAAAGAGAGAGAGAGAGATTGGGAGTGTGAGAGGGTCTATAGAAGGGACCATATGGCAAGGACCAGAGTGGCCTCTTGGAGCTGAGAGTAATCCTTGGCCAACAGCTAGCAAGACAGTGAGACCTCAGTCATACAACCTCAAGAAGATAACTTCTGCTAATAACCTGAGGGACCATAGAAGTGCCCATTTACCTAGTGTAGCCTCCTGATGACTATGCAGCTAGCCAACACCTTTAGTGAAGCCTCGTGACACCTTGCAAAAAGAACCTGGTACCCAGATACCTGATCCACAAACACTGTGTGATAGTGAATATATGGTATTTTAAACTATATTTGTGGTAATTTGCTACATAGCAATGGAAGACGAATACGTCTTTATAAAATTTATTTTAAAGAAAAAATCAGTCTCAGCTGGGCTAGATAGAAAAAGGAGACAGACTGTGCCTTTCTTCAGGCGCTGTTTGAGAAGTTAGTACCTTAAAACACTTAATAATGAGTTGAAAGGAACATTCCCATTTGTCCAGGGTCTGTTTTTACAGAGATACGACTCCCTTCAGTATTTTAAGTTGTCATCTCTGATCAGTTCCTTTGAGGGAGAATTCCAAGGGAAAGCTTTTTGGTTTCCTGAAACCATTGGAAACCCCTAAACATACCTAAAACGGGGGCAGGGGGCAGCTAACACCGAGAATGTCATTGAAAGCTTTTAATGAGGAAGATCTGGGCTGGAGATTGGCCCCTGAGCAGGTCCGCATCTCTCTTAGCTGAAAGACGTTCCATTTTTCTTGGGGAAGTGGCCAGTCTTTCAAAGATGCAAGGCCCCTTCCAGAAGGAAAGTTACCTTGAAGGTTCCACTCCAGCCCCAGTGCTATTTGCTTTATAGGTGGCAAAGTTTTGTCCCTTCCATTGCTTCCAATCTCCTCTAGGGATTCAAGGTATGCGCTTATTCAATCACGTCATTCATTCATCAAACTCATTGGGCTATTAACGTAAAGAAGGCTGTGCTCAGCTCTAGGGGACCAGGAATGAAGTAAACCCCTGTATTGCAGGAGGAGGAAGCACTTGATGTCGACACTAGCACGTCATAATAATTAATAAGCACCAACATTTTCCGAAGGCTGTGTGTTCTAGGAGGTGGGCTAAGAGGACCCACATGCCAAGCCCGGTTTACGCTACCCCAGGTGAATCCCATTCAAATGTACTTTCCAAAAGGGCAGAAGCTGGGTCTAATTTGATTCCTAAGGGACCCCCTGTGTCTCCACAATGCTTGGGACACGGTGAAGACCTCAAAGTGTATTTCTTGTCAATGAATGAATGAATGAATATACGATTATAACTGATAACTGTGGCTTAGATATTAGTGTTATGACCATTTCCTTTGATGAGGAACCTGAGGCTTCAGACCAGTTAAATAATTCATCCCCGATAGCCAAAACCCAGATTCCCTCCCCCATCAGACCACACTGCCATCTCCCTGGCCTTACCGGGCACCCCACCTGGAACCTAAGTCCGCAGCAGCGCGGGCTGCGGGCGGCGAGGCTCGCCGCGGGCGCCCTCTGTCGGCGCTCGGTTGGAGGCGCAGCGGCCCCGCGAACAGACTCGCAGGTGAGCGGACCCGCGCTGAGGTGCGGGGCAGGTGCGCGGCCCTGGGGGACAAGGAGGGGGAGAGGGGCGATGGCTGACCACGTCGGCCCCAAACTATCTGCCTGTCTTTAAATGTTTGCTTTCATATTTGGAAGTGCTGAGCGGGCACCTTCAGTGCGACCTGGATATCACCTGTGGGTTTCAGGGCAGTCATCCTTGAGACCACTTGTTCCTCGGGAGACCTCTTGGCCTCTTTAAGGAGCCAGGGGTCGGGGGCGCACTTTGGGGAGAAGGAGCAGGAGAACTTGAGTTAAGAGTTGCCCCCTGGCAGCGGGAAGCCAGCAAGGGCGAGGCTCTTTCTAGGAACTCTAGGTCCATCGCTTCCCTTTGGGGAAGAGGGAGGAAGTGGCCTTGGGGCGTGAAGTTGCCTTTGGGACAACGGCCAGAGCCTGCGACGCAAGCGCGGCCCAAATGAATGGGAAGCCGGGACCTTCGCTCCTTCGTTCCGAACCTTCTTTGTTCCAGTCCCGCCTGGCAGCGCAGGCCGTGCACTCCCCGCGCTTCAGGGAACCTGTTTGCTTAAGATAATCGCATCCCACTGATATTTGGATTATTCTCCTTCAGGCCGACGTAATTAGACTCTCCACCGGTGTGGCACCCTTACTTAATTCTTCTAATTTCTTTAAAAACACAACATTCACCCACATCCAAGGCAAAACTTACAATCAAGAAGATCCCTTCTTTCTTTAAAAGTGGCGGCTTTGTTCTGCTTTTAACATCAAGTAAAATCTACTTTGGGGAATGTTTTTCGCTCCCCCTACCCGCATAATTATTTCTATTATTGATCTTTTATTTGGCCTATTGAAATTCTGAGCACACAAAGCCAACTTTATTAATTTCTCTCTCTAAAACTCCATCAAGAAATATTTATCTTTTACTCTTCCCATTGGAATAATATATTCCCTAGATGGTGAAATTCAGCTCCATTTATTAGGAATCAGGTATAAAAAAACAGATAGAAAAAGCAGAGGCGGTGAATTATTCTAAAAAGATAGGACAAAAGAAATCAGTTGCCTCTGAGAGTTGGGGGAAGTGGGATGGGAAGAGGCTAGGCCATAGCTCCACGCATTTCACCGAAAGCAGTTTTGAGGATATTTGATTTGGAACCACTGTTCTTTCTTTTCATAATATTCAGCATGTTCCTAATCATTGTATTCCAGATATTGAACACAAGCTTTTAATCCCGTCTACCAAAATGTTTTGTGCCCATTTGAACACTTTTAAATTGAAATTCTAAATTAGTATTCATTGAAAACTGGTTTGACACAAAGAAAGGAACATGAATGAAACCTTCTAAGCCTTCTTTGCATTTCCAAGTGCGTGTTCAATTCTTTAGGAAAGTCATTGTTATTGGTTTAGGGAGATTTACTCAATTCCCAAGTGCCACCTCCAGAGGGCACAGCTGTCTCAAAAAAATTTGTTGGTTTTTTTTGTTCCTTTTTTTTTTTTTTGAGTTTCTACAGTTTTACCCAAGCTGTTGAGTAAGGGGTCTCTATAGTCTATAATTGTGATTCATGGTTTCCAAACTGGAAATATTTTATTTAATGTATTTAATATTTATTTAGATGTTACGGAAATCTATTATTTGCAAACAACTATTTAACATTTATAAGATTTTATTTAAAAAAATGAAAAATTAAACCCAATGTTGATTTGCCCCGACTTAAAAATCCCTAATTCTCCTCAGTTTTAACTCCAGAGTCAAGCAAACAGCACCCGTTATTTTTTTTAAATGTATTTAAAAGTTTATTTGCCTGACTTTATATTCCCAAGAGGTTGCACTCAAGGCCTTAGGTCTCCTTAAAAAGTATGAAATGTTCTGTATCTTCTGTATAATAATATTTTGTATTTGGTGCTCAATGTATTCTTGTAGAGTATGGTATTATGTTCAGAGTAAATGCCTTGGCAGCTTTTTACTCTTGAAGCTACACAAAACATCTGGGGGATTTATTTTTGCAACATTTAAATTTATGGTGACTATTTATTCAAAAATGATTTTATTCATTTATAGAAGTGGGAAAGTTTATATGAATTTGCTCAGAAAAGAATGGCATTATTTTCTTCCAGAATGTACGTTAAACAACTCATTGTCTCCCTCCTTTGTCTCAGCCATCTCTGCTGTGTTTAGTGTGAAACTGAATTGTGTAAAGCTACAATCTAAGAAGAGAAAGCACGAAGGGTTCAGGCAATGATTTACATATATTTCTTTCCTATGTTTTCTTTCTAGCTTTCACTTGCTGCTCACTTTGGGCTATTTTTCTTTTCCTGTTATTTATTTATTTTTCCCTCTGTTAACAGTATACACAAAGAAGCTGGCAACAGGGTGTGAAAGGGGCTGTTTGTAAGTATTTAAAACTGTTTAACATCTATTTGTAAGAAAAAGCTTTTTAGGTTTTGGAAGCTAATTTCCATATTGGCATGGAAAATTGTGGAAACTAATACAGGGTAGGTGCTGAAAGTGTTTAACTTTCATGTTTGTGTCTTCTAAAACGGGAAGGAGAGAGAGCAGCCACCAGGACAGAGTGTGTTCTGTTAAGAAACCATGCTTTGGGAGTGGTGTTCGCTATATGTGTAGAAGAATCAAGACAGGGCTTGAAGAACTATCCCTGAAGTCAAGTTAAGCCGTAGATGAACCTTTCAGAGCTAATCTATATGGAGCAGAAGTGTAATTAGCAAATCCATGCATGTATCCCTCTTCCATTTCAACTCAAAAAACTAAATGCTAGCTAAATGATTTATTACATGGCCTCGTGTATTGGTCTAGTTTCCTCGTGTATTAGTCTAGTCAGTGAGACTGTGGAAGATCTTTCATAACAAGAAAACACATCTGATGTATTTTTTTTTCCTCTAGTCCACCAGTAAGTAGCCTTGTGTTCAACCAAAAATATCTTCCATAAATAGGTATCAATGCATTGGTCACCTATGGAATTGTTGATCAGGACCATTCCCAGTTAGAGAATGCCAGACTTGAAATTTTAAGGCATATATGAAATCCAAAGTGCTTTTCTCCATTCTGTCTCTATGAGGCTGATGGCATGCATTTCCTTAGTTGAACAGATATGGAACTGAAATCTGATAGGCAATTTGCAAAGAATTATCATAAGCATTTGGGATTTTTGGTGCTATGGTTCTTTTGATTTAGAGAATAAATTTGAAGGTAGTGTAGGAGAAAGAATTCACAGGAAGATGAAGTTACATAGAATATTTGAAATGGAAGGGTCAGGAAACCAAATGCTTGAGCACAGCAGAGATAACTAAAATAAATATATACTCTTCCTCTTACCCTTAGAACTTTACTTACTCATCTGTAAATGTTGCCTGTTCCATATGAGATCCTACACTACTGAAGTTGAGTGACTCAGGAGAGCCTTGAGAAGTGGACATCTGTCAGTGGATGTGCTTAAGCAGAGGTTATCAGGAATGTGTCTGGGGTGCTTCCCAACCGTGGAGGAAGGTTTTATTAAGTGACATCTAAAGTCACCTGTCAATCAATATGTTTTGTGATTGTTCATTGAACTTGCATTGCATCCATTTTATCAGAATCGGAGATAGCTTTACAAATGCTGAAGCATCATAAGGAAATGTGAGATAAAGACCAACAAGCTAAAAGCGTGGTGTCATTAGATTAAGGGTGTGTTAATCCCAATTCAGGGTCTTATTTCTTGGTCAGTACTGCCTGTGAGCCTAAGGATGGGTGTTAATTACACGAGTAGTACTAATTTTCTGTCTCTGACAGTTGAGTCTAGTTTGCAGTGTTTATAATTCTAATTCACTTAGAAATGGATTCAAAGAGCTAATGTTATTTGCAAGAATTTAGAAGTAAATTCCTTAGTAAAATAAATGGAACTTTGGTAGAATGAATCATAACCTAATTATAAAAAGCCTGGATGTTCTTCTATTAACTTTGCTTAAAGTCTGGCAGAACTTTCGTGAATTCTGGCGTGGATACAGAACTCATGTTCTCGCTGTCTGACTTAGTTCAGGATCTGTCTTAAAGTTTTTCTTCTCCAAGCTACAATCACAGTCTCTAAAGACGATTCATTTATTTAAAAAGTCGATAATCTAAACAGTTCCTATTTTTGCCTTCTTGTTGTCAGGGCGTCCCCTAGTTGCCTGTATATCCATGTAGATTAATGAATACCTAGTCAGGGGCAGCATCTAATTCTGTGTTGCAGATGGAGTGTAATGCATTACTGATGTTCAATAAACGTCCAAACAATAGTACTATCACCTTCCCTTGGTTACATTCAGTGATTTTAGCCCAATGTATTCATGGGCCAACTTCATGCAATCAGAACCTGAAAGCCAGGACGGTACTCTCGTGTTTTATGTGAGTGGCCTCCTTGTGGCACTAGCAGGACACTTCCTTTGCACAGAAAGGCCACATGTTTGGCAGGCAGAAAAGATCCAGGATCTAGGATCCTCAAGTCACATCGTGCCTTTTCAAAGTCTATTTGATTACATTTGCTGCGATGTGGACAGGTTCCCACAATTTATCTTACGTCTCAGAAAGTGGTTTGGGGCTGGGCACACATTTTCATGTTTGTTAATTCCTGAGGTGACACTTTTAAGTCCCCATGTTTCATGTTCCACAGTTCCAGAAAGAATGATTTTTGACTCTTTGATCCCGTAAGAAAAATCCAATTGTTTTTCTCTCTTGCAGTTCATGCCGATGGCTTTTGTTCTCTCATCGTTTTACCAGGTATTTTCTTTCTCAAGCAAGCCAGAGTCATGGAAGGGGAAGGTCCATCAGGACACTGTAATAATATATTTATATATAAATAACAAGCTAGTGGAATTACAAAGATAGCAGAGTGATTCTTAGAGCAAAAATTGGTTATGGTTATCAAGCTGGAGGACTGTTTTGCATGGTCCAGAGCTCTCTTTTAATGTCATGTCTGTTGCATTCCTCACTTTTAAAACCCTCTTCTGCTTGCTAAGAAGAGAAAACACAGGCTAAGGAATAAAATGAGCTGGATGTGTTTCATTTAGTTAGGTACCTCCCTCACCCTTTGGTCCTTCTGGTGGTTTTCGACCCCTCTACTTCTCTAATAATGTTACTTGGATAATTCAAGACAACCTGAAAAAGCAAAACAATGCAAGGAAGAAGGGCAGCGACAATGACAATGAGCTGAGCTCTCTAGGCTGTTCACAGAATGGCAGCAAAGACAAAGAACGTTTTTTCTGCTTTAGAAAAGCTGCCATTACCTTTCCTCTCTTTCAGACCCTTTTCTTCCTGTTCTTGCCTTCCTTGCAGCTTTTAGCATCTTTTCATGAATGGCTATTTTAACTTCTCTTTTTTATCAATAAATAAGATGATGGTACTGTTACTAATTTACTATTTGAAAATAGAGGCTTTAAAGTGGCACTCTTGAAGATTTTAGAATAATTGCAAATTTTAAGTCTCTTCTTTTTCTTTTTTCACCCATCGAAACTGATCTTTTTTTCTAAGCCAGAGTGTTTTGCCTATTTTATTTTTACTGAAGGTGTTTTTTTTAAAGAAAAGGATAATTGAAAGTTGTTCTACATATACAGCTTTTTTAAAAAATCATGTTTCTCAGTGAAAAACAACAACCCTGAAATGAAAGCCAGCTTCAGTCAGACCAAAACGGACTCACAAAGTGGAGCTGACATCCTGAAGGGAGAGGGGAGAAATGCTAATGTCCCAAGTCATCAGTTTGGGCCATTTCAGTGCTAAATGACAGGATCAAGAAGAAAAATTTTGAAATTGATTTTTAAGACTGTCTGAAAAAGAAGACTGAAATGAATATTAAGTGATTTCTTTGGGGCTGTCAGAAACAATAATGGAAGAAGAGACAGGCCCAGTCTTGCTACTCATGGTAGGATCAGGGAATTTAGAGTCAAGGCAGATTGGAGATGAAGTTCTGTGCTCCAGTTTTAAAGAAATGCTAATGAATGGAAGAAAAAGGAAGCAGCAAAGGCATCTGATGTGAGTAATTATGAGCTGGAGAGGGAAGAGGAAAAGATGTGGTATCATACGTGTTAGGGAAGAGGTACCATGATGAACATGTGCCAGGCTCTGTATTTTGTATGGATAAAAGAACAGCCCCTTCCCTGAGAGGGTGAGCCGCATGGGATGTGGATATGGGGAGGGATTCGTCTGGACACATCCGTGCTCTCTCCCACCTCGTCCCCACCAATAGCCATGCACATTGATCAGTTGGCTGGTTAGAGTGGGGCTCCCGGCTGGCTGCCGAACAAGCCCATATGGCATGAGGGTTGCATTTATGTTTTTGGTCTCATTAGCACCATGTTGGAACCAACAGAGTTAGCTGACTAATTAATACAGAGATGGATTGGGTGTTCTCTGGGATTTGGAATCAGTTTCCCTTAAATTAGCCATGTCAATTACCACAAGTCCATAGATACCAAGAGTTGGAAAAAGATCTGGCAGGATTTAAAAGCAGATAGGGGAATGCAGATAGTTTGGATAAAAATAGAAAAGAACACCAATTTTACCAGGATTGTGCTTTTTCAGCACACAAATTCTAACCATCAAAGCTTTGTGAAGGACTGATACAGCATTTTGATGCACTACTTTTTCTATGATTTGTTTTCAGATATGTTTTAATTCCATTTTTTTTTCTGTTCTCTGAATACACAGGCTAAAAAACCATAATCTTCTTCAGCTTTCTACTTACCGATATTGAAATGGACAGCAAGCACTAATTCCCCTATCTTTTGGAAACAATATCCCAGTTTCTGTTTTGGAAACTAATCCATCTTTTCTTTGTCTTATAGGATTGTATATCAAGGTACCTGGCCTTTTGTAAGCCATGAGGTGGGCAGTTTTTGATTAAATCTAAGCCAGTGGTTCTCACCTGGGGGTAATTTTGCCTACTAGTGGACACCGGGCAAAGTCTAGAGACATTCTGTCTCAGCTAGTGGGGGTGCTATTGGCATCTAGTGTGTAGAGGCCAGGGGTGCCACTCAATACCCTAAAATGCACAGGACAGCCGCCCCCACCCCTGCCACCCACCACAAGGAATTTTCTAGTCCAAAATATCAGTAGTGCCAACAGGACCTTCTCCTCTGGAATTCAGAAACTTCAGTGATATGATATAAGTGACAAACTCAAAAAACGACTTGACTTCTTTATTTGAGTAGCAATGCCTAGTTAAGACTGTCAAGTTGTCCCTGATAGCTAGACCTCCTCAGACCTTTCTTCATTCCTACTTTTGTGTGTGCTGGGGTCTTCAGCCTTTCGATCTGTTCTGTGAGCTCCACTTTACCCGCTTTTGATAACAGTCTTTTTTCCCTTCGATTATCCAGGGAAATTTTCTGTTGCTTGCAATCAAAGAACTCAAAAGTGATGTGGAATAACTGGCAGTTGGTTAACATACATGTGTCAGCTGGCACCTTCTAAGTAGACAGTACCTTACAAATCCTAAATATGGTTCTTATGTAGCTTTCTGGTGGTTGAGGGTCAAGTTAGAGCAAGCAGAAGCAATAGAAAAGAGATCCACATACATTTTAGGTTTCTTGCCTTGACCTCCAGGGACCTAGGGCAAGCAACCACTGCAATAATGAGCAGAATCAATAAAGCAAATGATTGCCTGAGAATTCACTCCAAAGCAAGGAAATAAAACATTTTCCAAGCTGGTAGGGCATCAGTGGCTGCAGATCAAGTGAAAATCCTAAAGAGTAAGATTAAAAAAAAAAAGTGACTTACCATCTTTTTAACAATGTCTGCCTTTGACCTCCTTGGGCTGTTTTGCACAATATCTAAGCTAGGGGCTGCAGATAAATAATTTCTTTTCTTTTAAAAAAGTAATTATTCTCATTTTGAGCTTCATTTTAAAATTATGAAAGCATAGATGGTAGTACCTTACTCACAGGCATAGAAGTTTTCTTTAAAGATTTTTAAACTCAGGGCTGACACTGAGCTTGGTGCTCTATTTCATTAAACAAGAGAACCTTTTTTCAAATTAAGATGATCCAGTGAACATATCATTTGATTACTGCAGCTAGAACAGGGACTGTACGTAGCTACTTGCATCTGTTTAGCTCTCGGAGACCTCGGGGGCTGCCTGGTAAAAAGACCCGTTTTGTTGGAAGCTTTTCTTTCACTAAGTGCATGGGTTGGAATATGTTAAACTGTTCTTCAGTGAACAAAATCATAAAAATATGTGAGCATACAAATAGAGCATTCGTGTTTAAGATCTCATGAGGTTCATTGTACTTCCAAGACAAGCTTTCTTTTTTTTAAGATGCCAGCAAAATGCCATGGTATTTTATTTTTGTCTCCAGTAAATTGCTCTGGAAACTTAAACAAATTAAACATCCTGTTTTGTGTTTCTGAGACTCACTGGGGAAACTCAGTCTCTTTAGTCTGAAGTTTCAGGAGGGAAGGAACATCAGAATATAAGATATTGTTTATAATCACCTTTTTGAAATGGTTATGCCTATGCTGGCGTGAAGGGAGGTGCATGGGCCATGCAGTATGATCTCGAAGAAGCAGTTCTGTTTATTATCTAAAGAAAAATAAAACAAATGTGAAGTTTTTGGAGGTGTAAGAGTGCGTGTGTGTGTGCGCGTGTGTGTGTTTTGTTATGCTGTACAATGCAAAATCTGTTCTGTTACTTTTCATATTTTAGAAATTGATTTTTAATATAATAGTTATACTCAGTCAAAATCCGTTGTTCAAGCCATTTTGAGACAAATTTAAAAGTAAATCTTTATAAAGGAATAATTAATGATCATCATTCCAACCAAGGCAACATGACAGAAATTAACAACTAAAAATTAGGAGTTGCCTTTGGAATTTAATGGGGCTCTTTCTTGAGTTCCCAATTACTGAAAAATATTTCCCTCCATTGCCCATGTTCCCTCCCCAACATTCAATGGATTTTTCTGGATCACATTATTGCTTCCCTTTGATTCCTTCCTGCTCAGAAGAATGAAACAGTCTGCAAAGCCGGACAACTGGGCTTGTGCCCCTCGACCTGAGGGGTAAGATTAGCTTAAGTGGCTAATTTTAGTGCTTCCTGCTTTCAATGGGGTCTTCTTGACAATAGGAACTGTCTGGCTTGGTTGCTTTTCATGAAAACATCCTAACCTTCCCCCCTGCCCCCACCTGCTTGAACTCTCAGTTGAAATATTACATTTAAAGGCCAAACAGAACCCAAATGAATGGATAATAGCAGCACCTTTCAAATGTCACTTAAAAAAAAATCTATGAACTGAAAGCTCAAGTCCTTTGGGAAGGAACAGAAATGAACTAACTGTCACCTTTCTCCTCCCTCCTCCCTCTGCAGAGATATTGGCTTTCACTTTCTCTGCTGTCTCTCCCCATTTTCTCCTTCCTTTCTGTCCTCCCCCCACTGCCTCCCACACACACCTGAGCAATATGAAATTCTGGTTTGGGTATATGCCCTGGAGGCTGAGCTATGCAAGAAGTGTCATCCGTGGAGGTGTTTCCTTTCGGAATGTCATTGTTTAACTTCAGGGTCCTGTTATTTTTGTGTGAATGAAATGTCAGAAAAGAATTTCACCATGTAATTTCCTAGGCATTGACAGGCCTTTGCCATCTGTCATTGGATCATGGTTTTACCTTTGGTTCCCTGCCATGTTTAGGGTTTTGACCTATCCCTTTGAGTCCTGGTAATTTTACCTCTCAATATAGCCTCCGATAGAAGCCTCTGCTGCCAAGTGTGACTTTTGTAACTTTAGGGAAGGAAGGGATTTCTTTGCTAGACTGCTTATTATTGTTTTTAAAACCTCAAGTGTCAAGAATCCTGTCACTTGTAGAGTGTTGGCTTGTGATTAATCTCGTGTGTATTATCTATTTTCGTCCTCAGTGTTTGCCCATGAAAAAGGGCCGCATTGCACAAAAGTCTCAGCTTTGCCTTTGAAATGTAGGGCCGAGCTCTGTTTGCTGAAAGAGGTAGTTTAGAGGAGAAGAACTGGTGTAGGAAGAGAAAAAAATCGTAATGGTTTTTATAAGAACCCAAGTTTAATTGGAAAGAAGGAAAACTGAAGTTTTTCATTCCCTACATAGTGAAGATTCTGAGAAAGCCTATTGCTCTGAAGTCAGAAGACGGATTTTATAAAGTACAAGCAGATTGTCTTTGAACTGAATTTTAAAGCTCTGCTGTCAGAGTTGACAAGTTCCCGAATTCAATTTTCAAACTAAAACTTAGAAAACTGGGGAAGACACTGTGTCTCCTCAGTATCAAAAGGAATGAGGTGGCAGCTCCCACTGCTGTCTCCGGCTGGCCAGGCAGAGGGAGGCAGATGCAGCCCCGTCAAGTTATCTCGGCTCCCTCTCATGGATCATGCGTGTTTGAGAGGGGCTTCGGTATGAGCTCAAGCTTGCTGCGATTGGAGGATCATGACAGGCAGACAGGCTTCTCCCCAAGAGCAGGCAGAGTTTTACCATTTTCGGAGGAGCTTTAAGCACCAGTGATCCTTGCCCAAGACCTATTGGTCTTCACCATTGGCAGATAAAGGATAAAGATGCATAGATATTAGCGCACTAGTTGCTTTACTAGGACAGTGGTAAACTATAGAATTCCAGGCACTGCCACCACCAGGGCTCTCATCTTTCTTTTGGGAAAAATATTAGCTAGTTTTAGCTCCTAAGTTCTCAAGATCTTCCTTATGTATGGAGGCAATAACTAGTTTTCCTAAAAAAGAAGACATGTGCAACTAACTACTATATTAATATTAATACAAGCAATTATTAAATATTTATAATGTACCTTAGAGCCCATTTAAACCTAATATCAATCCAGTGAAGTAGTTAATATCATCAGCATTGTGCTGGGAGTGAGTTTACTCATGATTTCCTAACTAGTAAGTAGAAGTGCTGGGATTTTGACCCAGCTCTGCCTGACTTCTGACCTTGTCCTCTTAACAAGGGTTTTATACACTCATTCAGGTACTTGGACTATTTCTATCCCTTGGCTCCAATATTCCTGTAGGATCTCACTGTTCTCTCCTGAGTCAAAGGAACCTGAATAGCAAACAAAGGAAGGCAGCCAGTTTGCAAGATTCTCTGGAAAGTTATTTGGGGCCAGGGTTGAAAGCGGTACATTACATTAATACATTATTCTACATGACACCGTAAAACCACCACCTAAATAAGGACAATGATGAGCTCAGTGGTAGAATCTCTTCCTGCAGATTTTTTTCAAAAGTAAATAAATACCACGACCTTTTGAATACTCCAGGTTATGTGATTCTATTAATTCTTAGATTTCCACAGGCTTTCATTTTGTATCCATTTGGTATCTGAAAATTCAGATTTATTAGTTACTTTATTTCATTTTTGTTCCTGTAACTGTTACCAAAACTTATTAGATTAAAATCTAATTACCTGAAATTCTCAATTAGCCAGACTTCCCCCCACCTTTTCCATACTTCAATTTTAAAAGAAAATGGAAAACCACAGAAAAAATAAGCTCATATCAGCGTTTCTTTTAAAGGTTAAATATGGCCTATGGTCTTATGCCTTTTTGTTAGATGTTAAAATATGAGCATATTTCTTTATGATTTTGAAATGCTTGGTCTATTGCCAAGTCTGCTAAAAACATCAATGTGGCTGTTTTAGTATGGGTAAACTAATGTCTGTGACAGAATCCCTGCACTTTAGTAGCTCAACTATAAAAGTTGATGTCTCATTCACCCATAATCCAATGGTAGTCGGTGGTGGTGGTTGCTCTGCTCCACATACTCATTCGGGTACCTGGGCTATTTCTGTCCTGTGGCTCTAATATTCCTGTAGGATCTCACCGTTTTCCCCTGAGACTAAGGAACCTGACTGGCAAACAAAGGAAGGCAGCCAGTTGGAAGATTCTCTGGGAAGTTATTTGGGGCCAAGTTTGGAAGTGGTACACAGCTTTTCCATCCAGATTTCAATGGCCAGGGCCCAGTCACATGACCCCGCCTAACTGCAAGGGAGGCTGGGAAATGTAGCTTAGCTCTGTACCCAGGAAGAAAAAGAGTTAGGGTTTGGTATCCACCTAGCCCTTTCTCTGTCACAGCAGTAATGTTACAGTTCTACTGGAGTTCTTATGGCCGTTCCAATATTGTGAACCATCTAAGAAAAATCCAGTTATCATCAAGATTAATGGTTTCCAAAATCTGGATAATTAAAAAATATCTCTGAAACTTCACTTAGACCCACACAGAATCAGGATGGGCGTGGGGCAGGCCGGGATAGATGCAGGCCAGGAATTTGCATTTCTCAGAAGCTCTGATCATGATTCAGATATAGGCAGTCCAGTGTCATTTGTAGTTTGGGAATCACCGATCTAGATGATGTGCTGGATAAGGCAGCAATACAAGTTAACTCATTTCAAGAAGATGTTAGCGCAAAGGACTAGGAGAACAAAAGAGTGATCTTTAGTTGCTTAGTAAAGTAAATTAACCCAAACCCTTGTTTACACCAATTATTCGAATTAATCAAGACTTTGAATATATTCTGCAATCAGTTGTTTTGAAAGTCCATAGAGTGTTTCCTAGATAAAAATGCTTCATTTCCCAGTGAAACACTCCTTGCAAGAGATCCACCCTAGATATTAAGAACAGACTGCCTATGTTTTATTATAATTTTGAAAGAAATGCCCATGTCTTATTTCAATCTTTTTCAGCCTCCTATGAAGCACAATTATAAATTCCTAGTCACTTAAACTACCCCAGTAGAGGTGAGGCAATTGTGGTAGTGAAACTGTTTTTTGAAGCAAATGTCATTGGGTTTTAAAAATTGAATAGTATATTTCCTATTTTTGGTCTTTAAGTATATGGAGTTGCCAGTTTGTTCTATGCGTGAAAAATAGATTGAAATGTGTTCTGAAATGCTTGGGACCAGAAGTGTTTTGGATACTGGAGTTTTTCAGATTTTGGAATATTTGCATATATATCATGAGAGATCTTGGGGATGAGACCCAAGTCGAAACATGAAGCTCATTTATGTTTCATGTATACTGTATACACGTAGCCTGAAGGTAATTTTATATATTATTTTAAATAATTTTATGAATAAAACGAAGTTTTGACTGTGAGCTGTCACGTGAGATCAGGTGTGGAATTTTCCACTGGTGGTGTCATATTATTGCTCAAAATTTTTCAAATTTTGGAGCATTTTGGATTTCAGATTCTCAGATTAGGAATGCTCAACCTGTAATTCTGTTCCATGTAGACTTTTAGAATAGTGTGTGGCTTTTGAGGGCTAAAGGTAACTTCTAATAACCAATAAAAGTTGCAGTGGTGAAACTGATCTCATCAGTTTTGCAGGACATCCATGGTTACCTCCCCAAGTGAGAGTGGGAGTTGCAGAAGGTGATATACTCATTTGTGGTGCCATCATATTGGATTTATGAAAGGCAGCAGAAATTTATCATCCTTCTCTGGTATTCCTTAACTCTAATTTTCTAGTCTCTTGGTTGCTTCTGAGTATATCTAATAAAACGTGCACTCTTTGAACCTTCGTAACACAAATTTGTTTAAGATCTCAAATTATATATTGCTGTGATCCAAGTGGAGGCTGAGAACCCTCTGGTGGCTGCACTTCCATACCGAGAGCAGCATTACAAACTATTCTTCAAAGGACTTTAATCATATTGCCCTCAAAATTCTTCTGTGTTCTACATTGCCTACCTAATAATGTCCGCTCTCCTTAGCCTTTCATTCAAGCATCCTCAAGATCTGACCTGTCTTTGAAACTGCTGGTGAGCTTTCCAGCATTTCGTCTATTGGCCCTTTACCCCAAATCTCTACTCTAGCCAATTAGTCAATTCATTATTTCCCAGAACATCTTGAGTTTTCTGTCCCTTCATCTTTGTGCCTTGTATTTCCAAACCTCAATCTCTTCCCAAATGAAATCCAATTAGTTCTTGAAGATTCAGCTCAAAATGCCACGACCCTGAAACCTTCCGTGTTCAACTTAAGTATGGCAATTGTTGCCTGCATTTACCGTGATACATTTTAGTTTGGTGTTTCCATGTTGGGTTTTTTACTTGAGTATAAGCTCCTGGAGATTAATGATCTTACTTTTTTTTACCTCTGGTTCCCTGTGATGCTTTAACTGTGGCAAGCATTTGGTAAATAACCTTCATAATAAATAGCATGCAGTTGGGGATTATGATGCAAAGTGAAAACCCAACCTTAGACTCTCAATTTAGAGCATACTTTCTCAAAGTGGAATAGTGATACAAGTTATTTTGGGGAAAAATATCTGGTTGTCTTTACATAGATTGCTTTACTTCAGGGCTTTTCAGAGCCTTTAATATGCTTATAGAATGTCATGTGCTAATGTGACCTTCCTTTAAAAGGAGGTAGTAAGCATCATATTTCATATCTTTTGACCACAGAACATATTTTTTGTGAAGCATATTGATGAACCAGGGTTTTTGGTAATGCATTTTGGGAAATATTAATTTAGAGTAATATTTTCCCTTTTTATAGTACCCTCAGTTACCAAAAGTGCTTTCACTTTGTTACCAAAGTACCCTTTGTTGCCAAAAGTGCTTTCAGGTCATTCTCATTTTTCTCAAAAATCATTGGCTGCTCATGAGAAAACAAAACAAAATCCTGTTTTCTAATTTGCACTCCTAGACATAATTATTTTGGGTATTATGTGTATGTATATTTGTAAACTGCCAAAAATCACCAGATATTGTTGGCTTTAGCTAAGAGACATAGTTCAGGAGAATTCCTGGTGATCTAAATGAAACCTATAATAAATGAAGACATGCAGCAGAAAGTCATTCTCTTGTCAAACATCTTGGAAGAGATATGCAAAGATCTTTGTCTTATAGCAATTTTCCTGAAGGTCACCCACCATTCAGACTGTTTATATAAATCTCCATTAATGCAAGCTTTATTTAATGATTTGCTGAATGTTAAGTCAATGATTAAGGTTTTTTATTATTATTGATTTATCTGTTCCACACCTTCTTTCCAAGGACACACAGATTTTTTTTTTAAATCAGGTTATTGCGTGTTTAGATTTCTCTCCCTTAAATCAGGTCTATTATCATCAGCAATCATCTGTCAGGGATATAATTACATTTACAGTGGATGAGATTGAATTGCAGAGCAAGAGGAGTTAAAGGATATTTTAAGTTGAAGTTAAACCTATGATTTTTTATGAACCTTGGGGCACCTAATTAAGTGACTAGTAACAAGCAGGAGTTTCCAAATGTCAAGTGTATAATTATGAAATAAACAAGAGGAGGTCTTTCCAATAAACTTCTATGCTGTGCCCTATTACCTCTCAATGGGCCCCAAACAAAGTCTGCTGATGAACAGTATAAAATTAAGATGGATTTTCACAGTCGATAGAAGCAAATCTTGTCTTCTGGAACATAACCACTAAATACATAGAGTAAGAGTAGATTTGAATCTGGCAGATCTATAGATGAGTCTTAATTTTATCTTCAAACCATACATTATAAAACAATGCCACATTATTCCTTTTCATGTCTTTGTTTCCCTCAGCCTCTCTTACAATTGAGCTTCACCACCAATATTTTAGAATTCAAAACACTTATTTATTTTAAACTGGAAACTGAATTAAATTTGGTGGAGAGTAGAGGACTGGGAGACAAGTGAAACATTTTAATATTCAATTGAGCATAACATCGTCTATGTGAGAGCTGATAAAGAAAGTGAACGGTCTTTCAGATTATACAATTATTAAGGATGAGGGAATCTCATTTTTTTTGGATGAACAAGTCTACAGATTTAATGTACAATATGAGGGCTGTAATTTATAAAATTGTGTTATATTTGGGACTTTTGTTAAATAAGCCGACTTAAAAAAAAAATATATACTTTAAGTTCTGGGATACATATGCAGAACGTGCAGGTTTGTTACATAGGTATACACGTGCCATGGTGGTTTGCTGCACCCATCAACCCGTCATCTACATTAGGTATTTCTCCTAATGCTATCCTCCACTAGCCCCCCACCCCCCCCGACAGGCCCTGGTGTGGGATGTTGCCCTCTCTGTGTCCTTGTGTTCTCATTGTTCAACTCCCACTTATGAGTGAGAATATGCGGTGTTTGGTTTTCTGTTCCTGTGCTAGTTTACTGAGAATGATGTCCCCATTTTCATCCCCCATTTACTGCTGGTGTTTCTGTAAACATAGTCATGTTTGACCAATTTCCAAAGGTTTTCACCAGTCAAATATTAGGATCTGTTATGTGCTAGGGAGAATAACAGGCACACAAAAAATACTAGTTCTTTTCTCTGCCCCTGGGAAGTTTGAAAGATTGTTGAGTGGGCAAGGTATATACAGAGTAGAAATAATTAGCAATTTTTATAATGAAAGTTTTTGTCATTTGTTATTATACAAGTAATACATGAATCTATTCTTTTTTTTTTTTTTTTTTTTTTTTGAGACAAAGTCTCACTCTGTCACCCAGGCTGAAGTACAGTGGTGCAATTTTGGCTCACCACAACCTCCACCTCCTGGGTTCAAGCAATTCTTGTGCCTCAGCCTCCTGAGTAGCTGGGACTACAGGCGCCTGCCATCACCCCCGGCTAATTTTTTAAAATATATCTTTAATAGAGACAGGGTTTTGCCATGTTCTCCAGGGTGGTCTTAAACTCCTGACCTCAGGTGATCTGCCCACCTCAGCCTCCCAAAGTGCTGGGATTACAGATGTGAGCCACCACACCCGGCCGAATCTATTCTTTTACTTAAGAATACTGTAATGCGCATATGGCCTATTTTTCTCTCAAGCAGGTAAATAGAGAGGTAAGTGGAGAGATATATCTAGTTCTTTTCTTTTAACTACCTTCATATCAACCTACTTAATCTTATGTTTTCGTTTCTCTACTAATGGGCATTTGCAGTGTGTGCCAGCTTGGCAGCATGAAATAGAGAAACCCGGATAACAGTGATGCAAACAATATAGAGATTTATTTCCCTCTCCTAAAAAGAAGTGCCGAGGCAGGTGGCACAGGGATGCTGTAACAACTCGAGAGGCTGGCAGATACCCAAGCTCTTTTCAGCTCACTGCCCTTTCGTGTCCTTGTCCTCATGGTCCAATGTGGTTGCTAGAGTTCCAGGGTCACACCTGAATTCCAGGCAATGGGACTGAGTATAGGAAAGAGAAGGCTGTGTCCCTAACGACACTTCCCAGATGTTGTACATACATGTTTGCTTACATCTCATTGACCAAAATATAGTCCCTGTGGCCATAAGTAGCTGTAATGAAAGATGGGACAAGTGGATTTTGTTTGTTTTGTTTAGCTGGGCAGCAATGGGCTCAGCTAAAGATCAGTGTTTTTATAATAAGAAAGAAGGATAGAGATTTTGGGAGGCAGCTGACAGTCTCTGCCACAGAACACTGTCAATTTTTTGCTATTACAAACAATGTAAAAATGAACATTCTTGGACATGGATAACCATGCTGGTTCATATCAGTAAGTGACACATGTTGAGTGAGTTACTAGGATAGAAAGTCCTTGAGGAGGGGCTTGGAGGAAGGGGATATCATGGTGGGCTGGGGTGGCTGGAGAGGCCATTACTGTTGAGGTGGATCTGAGCTTGGTCCTGCTGCCTGGCAGGCTGCAGATGGGAGGAGTGACTGGTGCTATAGGCAAGCAAGCCAGAGGAATGGCATGCACCAATCCATTCACTTACTCACTCAACAGCTATTGATTGAGCACTTACTATGTGCCAGAGTCTAGTCACGCAGAGATTTGACTGACAAGGCCCCTGCCCTCATTGCAACTCACAAATAACTCCCGGCACTTGGAAGCACAACAGTGAACCTTTGGGATAGGCTGTGAGGGGAGTCGGGCTGGATAAGAAGGCTTGGGCTAGACTAAAGGGAACTTGCACGCCAAAAGAGATTAAGCCTGATCTTGTAGCCAGTGGGGAGCCACCTAAAGCTTTGATCAGAGGAATGTTGTGACTTGACTGGTGTTTGAAGAAAGCAAATGTGACATGTACAGGTTAACTGGAGGAGGCAAGGAAGGCTTGAAGCAAGGTGGGCAACAAGAAGCTATTCCCGAGCCTTCCCTGTGAGGTGGTGGGGGCCTGTGCTAGACAGCAGCCCAGGGAGCTGTGCAGGTTGCTGGCTCCAGGCACACTCTCTAGAGAGAGGTGGTCCTGGGTTTGGATCCTGGCTCTTTTCCTTAGTAGTGGGTCAGGCATAGTGCCTGTTTTAGTCTGCTCGTGCTGCCATGACAAAATATGATAGCCTGGGTGGCCTATAGAACAGAAATGTATTTCCTCGCAATTCTGGAGGTTGGGAAGTGCAAGATCCAGATGCTGGCTGACTTGGTTCTTGGTGAGGATGCTCTTCCTGGTTTGCAGATGGTCGCCTGCCTTCCACATCCTCCCATGGTAAAGAGAGTGAACTCTGGTGTCTCTTCCTCTTCTTATAAGGACAACATCCCTATTGAATTAGAATCCCACCCTCATGACCTCATTTGACCTTTATCACCTCCTCACAGACCCTATCTCCAAACATGGTCACACTGGAGGCTGTGGTTTCAATATACAATTTTGGAGGGATGCAAACCTTCATTCTATAACTGTTCCCATAACCATCTGAAGCACAATTCTCCTTTCTGCAGAACGGCGGTGGGGGGTGGGGGAGAAATTCCATCAACCTCTTCAATGGGTCGTGATCACAATTAAGTGAGGTGAGGTGTGTAAAGTACCAAGAATGGTGTCTGACACATGGGACATACACAAAAACTGGAAGCTAGAAGGGACAGATGGGTTGAGCATTTCAATGGAAAAATTTTAGAACTTGGGGTATGGATACAGAAGACAAGGGAGGGCGAGGGCACAGACATGATGCTGAGGATCTGAGCCAGGGTGATGAGGAGAATGATGTCAATTGACAAAAATAGGAGCATCTGAGAAGAAGCAAGGTTTGGGGGAGAGATTGATGGATTTGATTTTAGGTGTGTTGCATTTGGTGAGATGGCTGGATATGCGAGTGGAAATTTCCAGCAGACAGTTGGGGTTTATTTACAAGAGAGGATGTATGGCTGCTAACGACAGCTCCTGGGGGATACAAAATTGGTAGAAGCTGAAATTCAAGAGGAAAGAAACAGAGAATGCAAATGAACCTGCACAGACCCAATAAACCAGAGGCTCTAACCTATGCAGGAGGAATTTCGCTTTATAAAGTTTTCTGGTTGAACAAATGAACAGGCTGAGGCAAACGTTGAACTGGGAGCTGAATTCTCTGGATCATTTCCTCAGTTCTCCACACTTTACTTTTGTAGACACATACTGTAGACACAAGGAGATAGTTTAGGGTCCAAAGCCAAATAAACCCACAAAAAGAAATGTATGTCTTGAACATTTGGGTTATTTCATATGAAAAAAGAAGTGGTTTTCTCAGTAATAGAACAAAGCAGCTGGGAAATTTGTGTGCTAGGATATTATCTCTAAACAGTGCAGTCTTGGGCAGTCTGAAAGGCCTTTAGCACTTTAGGATCCAATTAAAAGGGAATTATTTTCCGTTCTACAGCTAAGGAAATGGATCAACAAAGAGGCTGAATGACTGTTTTAAAATCTGACAGATGTAACACGGCAGACAAGGAAATGGGATTTAGAAGGCTTCCCCTTTCTGAGATGTTATTTTCTTCTTAGTGTGGTCTGTCAGTTCTCCCAGCAATGAGTCAGTTGAAATTAACCTTTGATAGACTCATACCAGTAAATAAAAAATAGCTCACCTTTATCCAGTTGCAGGCAACAAAAAAGAGCAAGTATGTAGAATTTATTCTCTTTCCATCTTTTGGACTCTATCCACACAATCCTGCATCCTCCTCCAAATAAAAGTAAAATATGATTTTCTTCACTTTAGTTTGTACCCACTTACTCTATTCTGCTGAAATACTAACAGCCCTGATGTCTTTGAATCACCAAATCCACTGGACTTTTAAAAAATCCCCTTTCTGGCTTTTTCTGCTGTTTGTCACTAGTTTATCGAGATACCTGTCCTCTTGGATTCCTTGATGCCTCACTCTCCTGGTTGTCATGACACCTCAAAGACTCTTCCTTCTTGGTGTTCTTCAGGGGACACCCCCTATTGCTTACTAGTTAATTTCTGGCATTCTTTTCATCCTAAGCAAACTACTTTTCACATTCTCTATACTTTCTCGCCTGGCTGCCCTAATCCATTCTCATTATATCAATTAGCATCAATATACCAAGGACTCCTGAATCTTATCTCTGGCCCAGATTTTTCTTCCAAGCTTTAGACCTACATATCAAACTGGACAGCTTCATTCGGGTATCTCATAAGCACCTCAAGATCAAAATATCTGAAACTAAGGGGGCTCTTTCCTCTTCAAATTCTTTATCTTTTTTTTTTTTTTTTTTTTAACCATTCTCTTATCCACAAAAGTTGAAATCTGGAAACCAGTATTAATCTCTTTCTCCATCAGCACTTTCAGCCCCCACTCAAGTGTTAATAATTCACCAGCCACTGCCAATATTACTTATATTTCTCAAATCTAGCATTTGTGGAAGATAAATGCAGGATGCTTTATAAGAAGGGAAAAGAGATAAAAGTTAAGATTTGGGGATGTCAGATATATTGATAGTGTGGTTAAACTATGATCAGTCTCACTTTCGTCTTCAAGGTAGACTTATTTGCCCAAAAATGATTAATGCATTTTGATGAGATGCAACTTTTTATTTAAAAAAAATTCGTTTGGTGAAGAAATAGTAAATACTGGAAATTAAAACAATGGCAACAACAAAACTGGATTTTGTAACAGAAAGTGCATGTGCATCCCCTTCTCCTATTTTCAGAGGAGCATATGGAAATCCAGGAGGTAAAATGTCTTCCTTAAGGTTGTAAAGGCATTTTGCAGTAGATGTGCAGGTTTTTAAAATTTTTCTCCTCTGTCGTCTTTCTCCTTCACCACAAGGCTTCCCTTTGCAATGTATGGTGCCCTATGTCTAGTAATGACTCAGGAAACACTCATAGATTAGGTTCACTGGCACTCTCTGAGTTTTATTCAATCCTTTAGAATATTTATGCTGATTATGGAGGTGGGGTTTGGACAGGACCAGACAAGCCTGACTGCATACATATCTTCACCACCTCTTCCTTCCCTATGCTAGGTATCACCCGTCAGTTACAGCACCGTATTCTTAATGATCCCAGAAACAGCCTCCAAGTCCCTAACAGAGAACTAGGCAGTCAGTGTCAATCAACTGGGGTCTATAAGAGAATTGAAACCTATTTTTCATCCCTTCAGGAGTTTGTATCGCTATTTCTTTTGTTTTTGGGGTCATTGCAGTGGGCATGAATGCTCTGAGGAACTTCATCAGCCATTTAACTGGAGTCTTATCATCCATCATGTATCTGTAGATTATTACTGAGTAGGCAGTGCTTTGTTTTAACAGCTCCTGTCTTTCCTGCACTGAATTTATAATCATCTGTGAGATGGGGTGCTGGATATTTATTTCATACCACCCTGGACTTTTCCCATTAATCCAACACTGTGCTGAAGCCTGTGCTGGGTTTTGGACTTGTTCTTTGTAGAGTCTGTCAGACGGGAGTGTAGTCCACTTACAGATGGAACCATTTAGGCACAAAGAAGATAAATGTCTAGGCAAAAGGCAGAAAGCCAAGAGTGAGTCCCCACTTCCCAAGCTTCAGTACCAACCTAATGTACCTTTCTAACACCTATCACACAGTGTTTTCTCAAATTCTCAGCTTTCACATGCAGTTCTTTCTTTCTTTATGTTAATTTTCTCAAAGTTTAAAAAAAATGATTTTATGAGTTGATAAATTGTCTGAGGCTCAGCGTGCCAGATGGCAGGAGCAGTAGGAGGCCTATCTCATCAGGAGTAGAGAGAGAATGGTGAAGGAATAGAGAAAAGGTAGGAGACACTGGAAAAGGATAATGGAGGAATGGAGACTAGGTTATTGTAACCGTTTTAGAAAGAAATTCCTATTGGATTTAAAGATATTGAGCAAATTGATGATAGATATTCATTGTATGATTTCTTTATTTTTAATACTGCCCTGGGGACCTTGAATGAGATGAATAATATAGCTCCTTTTTTTGAGAAGATTAAAATCTCATCAGAGCGATAAATACTTATAAAGGGTTTAGAGAAAAATGTGAGTTGTGTCTCCATCAGTTTGCATGTCCGGAATTGGTATCTCACTCTTCTGATCTTAGGTCTGGGATGGCACCACTAATGCCATCCCAGTCTGATGCCTGAGACCACCTTGGGACAGGTCTCTCTCAACTTTGTTTTTGTCTTCTTAGTGATTGGTCACTAAGGATTATGTTTTCCTTGTTCTTTTATCCTCATCCCCTTGCTGAGGCACATAAAAGATACTCACCAATTGTTGGATTGTCATTTCTCTCTGTGCTTTGGCTCTTGTAGCTCTTCCTTCCAATTCAACCATTTGGCAAAATCAAATTCATCTCATCCTGACCTCATACCTGGATTATTCTACTCCCTTCCAATTTTTCACTCCTGCCAGACCATTCTTTCTAAAATACCACTTTTCTCAAATTGTTTCCTTGCTGAAGAATTTATAGGTGTCCCCTATTGCCCATGAAGTCTATACTTCATTACTTAGTTTTGAAGGCATTCTCATTATTTCCCTCTATCTCATCCATCTCTCTGTATCCACCATTATCCTCAAAAGAAGCCCGGGGCTTCATTAAGGTCAATTTTCTTGGTTCCTGTCTGCTATGATGTTCAATCTAGTCTCTGAACACGTGGGCTTCCTACTCTGCTTACTATGAGTAAGCTCTGCTTTGCCTTTCTGTGGTCTACCTATAACCTACCCTGTGTCTTCCAACAAGCCTTCTTTCATTCATGAGTCAGTTAATCAACAAACTGGAAATAAAGATCAAGAAGATATGATTCCTGCCCTGATCTCACATTAATCCAGCACACTCAGCCCTGTGCTCAGTGCAGTGTTTTGTAGATCCCTATTGAATTGAGTAATGATGCAGCCCCTCCACTGCATAGTCCTGAGTGAATTACCTGACCTTTCTCTGCTTCAAGTTCTTTATATATAAAACAAAAATAACAACGGTACCATACACACATATACGTAAAGTTTCTAGAATAGTGCCTTGTTTGCTGTAAGCACTCATTAAACTTTAGCTATTATTATTGGTATGTAGATTCTACAACCCACAACACATAGTGAAAATAATATACAGTCTCACATTGTCTTATGATATGTATGTCTTTCCTATGCTTAGCCTGTTCTCTCAACTGATCTGGAAGCTCTGTATGGGACAGGTCCTTGCCTTTACTCTGGTGGAGCCCTCATAGTACCTGTGCAAGGCTCGGGGTCTGTTCTCACAAGACTCTTATTGACCACGTGTGAGTTTGCATAAGGTCTTTCACATCTATTGCCATGGCCAGCACGAAAGAACCCTGGGAAAGGATTGGTCCTCCCCAGAGGCTGGCCAAATAGTGCAAGGAGGAGAGTGAGTGATTATGGAAAAGAGAAAAATAGGCACTTTTGGGGGGTATTCAAGTTCACATTAAAAGGGCTTTAGATAAGAAATTAATCTGGAAGCTGGGGGCCAAGATGAACGAAGAGCATTTGTTGAGCTCCTCCTGTGTGCCAGGAGGAGCCTGCTGCTTTTCCAGGACCATCTCATTTAATCTTCCCAACAGTCCTGGGTGGTGGATATTGTTATTCCTAGTTTATGTACCTGGAGCCAGGGGTTCAGACTTGATGTTTGCCCAGCTGAACTCACCCAGATAGTCATTGGCTGGTTTTCCTGCTATACCAGGAAATGGTATATCATGTGTACTATTTTGCTGTGTGACAATTCGTAAAAAAGTCTGGCAAAGTCGTGTCACTTACTTGACCTTAATGGGGCACATACAGGCCATGTAATGTTAGCTCCCAACACCCAGTTTTGTTGTGTCTCTGATTAGCTCATACTCTGCCTTACTTTAGGTCCTTAGCCCCATAAAATCTCAAAGCTGGGTAAGTAAATGAGTTTGGCCTTGGTGCATATGAAATGGGCAGGGATGTCCTATTGCTTGGGCATCCCTTATACAGTACAAGTGTATAAGGGATGATTTGAGAGACATCCTGGTTATGATTTGAGAGACATGAATAGACACTCTTCCCTCTCTCCTGTCAAACATATCATGCTGGGTTATAAGGAGTTTTCACATTACTTATTTCTTTAGGTAAAGATATTGGCAGTGACTTTTAAAAATAGACAGGTATCTTAGGAAGGGGAAACCAGACGAAGCAATTATCAGCCATCAGTGTCCTGGCTCAGTGAGTGGACCTGTCATCTAGGGCCTGGATAGAATAGGAAGAAGGATAATTTTTTATTGCAAAGAGGGGAATGGAAAGACATGGGAACCTGAATAAGTCTCCTCCTAGATAGCCAGGAAGTGTAGGTGGCTGTCACACACAAAGAGATGGGGATGGCATTGAGGATGGACAGGTAGCAGAGATAAACTTTACTTATGTTCTTTAACCGAGCAGGGAGCCTGACCATCAAAGACAGAACAGGTATCATGAGTGGGCTTCCCTGATTATTGGTTGTGGGTTGTGGCATTCACCTGACTTTATTTTGTTGGAGGATTCTTTTCCTTGGGGTGATTTTTCATAAAGCTGCACTGTTCTGTATTTGCATCGGGTAAGAACATCATCGTTAGTCTAGAACAGCCTGCTGTGTTTGTCCTCTGGAAATGAAGCTCATTAACTGTCACAGTAAAGTGATTCTGGAGTGCCACTCTGGTAGGTCAGAAGGTCCTCTTGGGCTCAAGAGCTGATTATGGAGGGGAGGAAAGGTGAGAACAGTAGGTACATGATAATATTCTCTTAGTAGTATCTTATTCCTTTTCCTTCCACACTGGAAATTCACCTTCCATCACACTTTGGGATCAAGATGATAATTAAACAAACTGTGCAATCATTAGGTTAAATCAAGCCAGGTAATTTTTTTTCCAATCTCTTAAAACCTGCATTGAAGTTCTAAGACAACATAAAAGAAATCCACTGGAACCTACCAGCTGCAAGTCTGTTTACCTGGACATGATAACATGTACAATTATCAGCCTTGTTTCTACTCCCAATTATTCTTGTGACATAAACCCAGATTATGGGGCAGGAGCACAGGGAATAGAGCTGAACATGTTAGGTCTTACATAATCTTAAAGCCAATTATTTGAGAATCTGACTTTGTCAAGACTTGGAACTGAAAGAAACTGTAAGTTATTATATAAAAAAATCTTTGCAACAGAGTTGAGCACTGCATAAATCTTGCCCATCCTTCCTTCTAGAAGTGGAGGCAGAATGAGTATAATACTGGACTGCCTTTTTCAAATCTTGGCCATCAATTCAAATGTGCGTTTTAGATGTGGGTCCAAGCATTTTCAAGAAAGCATGCCATGTAGGTCCTAAAGAAGATGAAGGTGGCCTTGTTGAGCTAGGTGTAGATAAAGGTTGAACCATGTCATTATTCCATAAGTCTAAGTAGATTAAAAATGTTTGGTAGGAAATTATTGTCAAAGGATGAGTCGGTTTTCATTATGGAAAAGACTTTTTAGCATGTGTATATTTACTATGCATTTTATTTCATTTCACTGGATATGTAATTTATGGCAATGGGAGGTACTCTGTTTTATGCATTGCTTGATTCACAAAAATTATCTCATTGCTTCATGGGGTGAAATGTGATCCAATACGGCTTCTTTGGAAATTTCCAGAGAGGAAATTTTGGGAAAGCTGATGAAGGCAACAAGTGTGGGGCGAAGCATAGATCATCCTTACCAAGAAAAGGGTCAGAAAGCAAGGAAAACCTTTGGCATCACTGATTTTTTTTTTACATTTTGAAGTCATAGGATCATTCTATAGTTGCCACTATAAAAAGCCTTTTTTTTAGTCTCTCAAAATTTTGTTATAGTTCCTTTATATGATATCAACCAGGTTTCTTTTTGTTTATATTTACAATTACTGTAAGTTCTTTGGAGGCTTATAAATAAGGCTTCCCAAAGTGAATGTATTAGGTGGTGGATTAGGTTTTCTAAATAAAGATTTCAGCCCAAATATAGTTCAATAACTTAAACGAATGGTAATCTGGCCTCCTGTTTTACTCATGTACACACACACACACACACACACACACACACACACACACACACCCCTCTAGAAAACAGCCTATTCAACAGAATCTTCTTTGGTAATGAAAATGCTTTCCATCTGTAGTGTCCAATACTGTAGCTCCAGGGTCCTCAACCTCCAGGCCACAAACCAGCACCAGTCCTTGGCCTGTTAGGAACTGGGCTGCACATCAGGAGGTGAGCAATGGACAATTGAGCATTACTGCCTGAGCTCTGTCTCCTGCCAGGTCAGCGGCAGCATTAGATTCTCATAGGAGTGCAAACCCTACAATGAACTGTGCATGGGAGGGGTCTATGTTGTGTGCTCCTTATGAGAATCTAATGCCTGATGATCTGAGGTGGAGCAGTTTCATCCAAAAACTATCCCCCACTCCAACCCTGTGGAAAAATGTTCTTCCATGAAACTGGTCCTTGGTGCCAAAAAGGTTGGAGACCGCTGCAGTATCAGTAGTTATATATAGCCACTGAGTACTTGAAATATGCTTATGACAAATAAAGAAGTGAATTTTAAGTTAAATTAAAATTTAAATTTAATAGCCACCTGTGGCTAATAGCTACTGTATTAGACATGCAGCACTGGAATCAGAGGTATGCATTGAATCTTAACTTCACTACCTTCTAGCTTTGCAACCTGAGGCCAGTTACTTTCCTCTCTTGGCTTCAGTTTAGCAGGCTTTCATTAAACTCCAAATTCCTAATCTAACTTTTAAAGAATTCTATACTTCAAACCTAACCTGACTTTTCAGTCTTATCACTTATTATTCTCCTCCATGTTTCCTAATTCCACACAAATTAGACTGCTTTAAAAAAATGGCTCATATTTTTCACCTATATTAATAAAGGCTCTTAATTGCAAGTTAAAAAAATCCAACTTGAATTTATTTAAGAAAAAGGGGAATTTAATGTCCTTGGTATCAGGCATTCCTGGATCAAGAAAGCCATTTTATTCTATCTCTTTTTTTCTGATTTTCTTTGTATGACTATTATTTCTAGGTAGGCTCTTCCGTGAAAGGTAATATGTAGGCACCAGGAGTTGCAAACATATCCCACCAGCTTAGCAACTGTTGGAAGAAAGAAAAAAAAAACACTCATATGTCTTCTTGATAACTTCTGTAAAAATCTTGGATGTGAATCTCATTGGCCTACATTCCTACCCACCCTTGAGTCAAGCAAAGTGGTTGGAGGTGGACTGTACTGATTGGTCAAGCCTGGTTTCCATACCTGTCCCTGGTACCAGTCCTATCAAATCACATGGACTGGGAAGAGTAAAGGTTATTTCCATTAAGGAAAATGAAAATCAAATGCAGACAAAACCATAAATAGCAATGATGCCTCCCATTGCTCCCCAATCCTTGATCATCTAAAGTCTACTAGTTATTTAAAGCTGTGGCAGAAATGTTAGCTGTCCACATAATTTGGGCTCCTCTCTTAAAGGAAAGAATTCTTGCTAGGAAGCAGTTGTTTTACCAGGACTAAATGTAGCAACAAGGCCTCTTTCTTCATCCCCCCACCCTCTAGGAGGACCTAAATGACTCATTTTTTTAATGATAGGATGTGAGTAAAAGTCTGTTCTATAAATCTCTTCCTTAAACATTCCTCTCTTTCCCCACCGATTAGCTAGATATTGATTCCCAGAGAAATACTGGAAACCATATACTGAAGTTGCTGAAGGCTCCATTGGCTTGGATCCTTGAATGTTAATCACTGTGTGAAGCAAAGTCCACCCTGATCTCTCTTTCTTCCACCTGATTGGTTTTTCACATGAGTGAGATTTATGCTTCTGTTGTGTTAGCCCACCAAGACATCATCTACATTTGTTAGAGTATCCAGTTTTACCTTAATACAAAGACTCATTTCTAATTTGAACACCATTACATTTTTTTCTGTCCCTAAGCTCCATCATACCCTCTTCTCAACTCTCATCCCCACCTCAGAGAGCAATCTCTTCTTCCTTTGACTGTCTTAGTTCATGATACATTTTTGCACTGAGTACATTGGCTTATATTTATGTATGCATTTATCTTATCTATTATGCTTGATTTCTTTTAAAAAAGGTAGAATCTAAAGGAAGCCAGAAAGGGAAAGATTTTTTTTTTTATGACTGCCACTTTGTACTAATATTTTCTTTCTTTACCTTTGGTTTACTACTACTACTCACCTACTCTTACTCACTTTGGCTATTCAGTCGAGCCAACAAATGGCTGTTCCTTGCATAAAAGGACTAGAGGACATGAACTAACCTCTATATTTTGTCTACTTTGGCTGAGATGATTTAGCTTTGTTAGCAACTAAGCTGGAAACTAGAATCCAGTTCACTTGACCCATTTTTTTTCTAGTACTTTTACCATATGTATGATGGTTATATGTAAAATCATCAATAGATTTGGATGAGAATAAATAGCCAGGTGTGTACAGTGGGAGAAAATTGGGCAGGTGGAAACTGGCTAACTGCTAAATTACAGAGGAAATAACAAGGAAAAATACCTCATAGCCAAAATAATAATAAACTAAAATATTTCTAATGATAATCAGAGCCTGTACTTTTGTTTTCTTTTTTCCCCCAAATGAAGACATCTTAGTTTATTAACCTGTTCACCTGTAATGCCTGACCTTGTGTTTCAGTCAAATGTGAATTTAATATTAACTGTCATGTTTACAAGAAAAAAATTATAAGGTTCTCATTCTCTCCATCCAAGCTTGATTAGCAAGATTGGTAGTTTTACCAGTATAGGGCTGGAACAATACTCATCATTTTTTTCTAACGGAGGGTTAGACTTGATTTGGACTAAGGGCAAAAACTTGAAGCTTTGTCAGTTAAAGGTAGCCAACTTAGTTGTAAGCAAATGGGGAAAACCTGTAGCTTTGCTAGCTTGAAGTTATGGTCCTGATTGGGTGAGCAATAGGCCATCCATATGTTTAACTGGAGGAACTTGGAAATGACACAGCATAGAAAAGTTACGATAAGCTCTCCACACATCCTAGCTAACTGGGAAACTATGCACATGCACAGGGAAGACCCAAGAGAGGCCAGAGGAAAATGAAGCCATTGAAGAATTGAAAACTTGTTGAACTTTGAATGCATTGCTCAACATACACACAGATTGGTGGACTGTAGAAGTTTTACACACTTGAGGTGTTTGACTGCAACCTCCAGCCAAATCATTGGCCCATCACTAAAGTATGCAGGTAAAAGGGTGGACCATCAGAAGTCAGGCTAACAAATAAAAATAAATGCTTAAAAACTGAGTTAAGAATTAACTTCTTCATATTACAGGGGAGACAGAGTCCACAGTTTAAGTACAGGCAAGTTACTTAAAAAAAAAAAAAAAAAGACCTTTAGAAAAATACATCACAATCCAGAGTTGCCACAATATATGATCTAAAATTTCAGTTAAAACAAAATAATTATGAGTCAAGAAAAGCATAGTGTGATGCATGCATACACCAGAGGAAAAAAATTATTAATAGAAACGGACTCTGAATGGGTCCAGATGTTGGCCTTATATAAGACTTCAAAGCTGCTATTATAAATATATTCAAAGCATTAAAAGAAAATATGAGAAAACTGATTCAACATATAGGGAATCTGAACAGAGAAACAGAAACTGTATTTTTAAAAGATGAACATTTTAGAGTTGAATAAAATAACCAAAGTGTAAGAGTCACTAAATAGGCCTAACAAACAGATTTGAGATGGCAGAAGAAAGAATCAGTGAACTTGAAGATAGAGCAATAGAAATTATTCAATCCAAAGAGCAGAGATAAAAAATTTTGAGAAAAAAATGAAGAGGATCTGAGATCTGTGGGACATCAACAATAACAATATAGACCAGGCATGGTGGCTCACACCTGTAATCCCAGCACTTTGGGAGGCTGAGGCAGGAGGATCACTTGAGGTTAGGAGTTTGAGACCAGCCTGACCAACATGGTGACATCCCGTCTTTACTAAAAATACAAAAATTAGTCAGGTGTGGTGGTGTGCACCTGTAATCCCAGCTACTTTGGAGGCTGAGGCAGGAGAATTGCTTGAATGCAGGAGGTGGAGGTTGCAGTGAGCTGAGATCTCACCACTGCACTCCAGCCTGTGTGACAGAGTCTCTGTCTCAAAAAACCAACCAACCAACCAACCAACCAACAAACAAACAATATACAGGTAGTGGAAGTCCCATAAAGGGAGTAATGAGGGAAAGTCTCAGAAAAAAATATTTGAAGAAATGATGGCCAAAAACTTCCTAACTTTGAAAAAAAAATTATAGATATGAGAAACACAACAAACTCCAAGAAGGAAAAATACAATGTGATTCACAGGTATATATGCCATAATTAAGCTATTGAAGGACAAAAAGGTAAAGGGAAAGTGTTAAAAACAGTAAAAAAAAAAATGACTTATGTATAGGGAAACCATTATACAGTTAATGTGGTTGAGTTCTCATGAGAAACATGAGAGGTAAGAAAGTCATGGCGTGACATAGTCAAAATGCTGAAAGAAGAAAAACCTGTAAACAAAGAATTCTATAGTCAGTGAAACTATTCTCTTCTGAAATAAAGATAAAATAAAAAACATTTTCAGATAAACCAAAACTGAGAAAATTCATTGCTAGAAGACCTGTCCTACAACAAATACTAAAGGAAGACCTTCATGAAAAGAAATGACATAAGATGGTGACATAAATATACAGTAAGGAGTAAGAACATCAGAAATGGGAAATATATGGGTAAATATAGGATGGATATATATATATAATTGTTTTCTCTTTTATTCTTTTAACTTTAAAAAAGATATTGTTTAAACCAATAACTATTATTACATTGTAGTTTTGGCTTTATAATATGTATGAAGTGTGATATGTCTGAGAATAATAGCACAAAGTAGGGAGGAGAAAATAAAACTCTACCGAAGCTAAGTTGATATATGTTACCAAAATTAAGTCGTATTAATCTGAAGTAGATTGGGGTAAGTCAAAGATGTATATGATAAACCATAGAATGACCACTAAGAAAATAACTCAAAATTATGCATGAAAATCTAACAGAAGAATTGTAATTATATACTAAAAAATCTCTCCACAGAAGAAAACAGTACATGAAGAAACAGGAACTTAAAAACAAATTCAACTATATCAATAATTACACTATAATTTAAAAGATCGATCTAAAAGCAAATCCATCCACCATATTAAATGGAAAAACAAATATATCCACTCATAACAATAATCCCATTAAATGTAAATGGAACAGACACTCAAATCAGAAGGCAAACATGATTAGATTATATAAAAATAGCAAGACCTGACTATATCCTGTCTTTGAGAGACGTACTTTAGATTCGAAGACATAAATACGTTAAAAATAGAAGTATGAAGAAAGATATACCTTGCAAACACTAACCATAAGAGAGTTTTAGAGGCTGTATTTATATTGAAAGTTACCTAAACGACTCTGATGTGCAGTCAGAAATGAGAACACCTCGCTTTACCCACAATGGGACTGTAGAGCATCAGAGAAGCCTTCCAGGAAGTAATTGTTGAAAGATAAGTTGATATCAATCAAGTCAAGAAGGTGATGAGTTGGAGGTCATTTTGCCAAAAGGGAAGGATGCAGTATGCGTGAGCATTAGGTAGTCAGGGAACTGTTGCAAGGTTGAAGTGAGAGGTTAGCAAAGGTGGAAGGTGATGCAGGCATGGAGTTGACAGGTGCCTGAAACGAGCGGTTTTACATGTCATATACATAAGGCAAAAATTATTTTATGTTGGCATATGAGGTTTTGAGTATAATCACTATGAAACAGGAAAAAGTGGGTGAGAAAAGCAGACATAATCACAGTGATAGAGGGATAAGAGTAATTCAGGGAGAACAGGAAGGAGAGGGAGAACAGGAAGGAGAGGAAGACAGTGAGCCAGTTGCCTAAGGCCTAGGACCCTTCTTAGTTTTTGTACATGTGCTAGTTTGCTGATTTGTGATAAATGTGGATGGGTTAATCTTATTTACCACACTTCATATCAACAATAACATGCTCAAAACTCTTATTTTCCCATAGAAATAGTGTATTTGCACAGAAAAAGTCCAGTCAGTTTTGCCTATGTACATTTCAAATCCAAGACTTCTGGAACTGGAAGTGGCACTCCTTGGAACTCTCAGGGTATAAAAACTTCCGAGGTTTGGGTCTTTACAATATAACTTATTTCACAGTGCATTGTTTATAGTGGTGATTCCTAAACTTTTGTGTTGAAAACGTAGGTAATAGGGTCCCATGTCCAGATCTGTATCTCTAGGGTGGGGTTCAAGATTCTGCGTTTAAACCAGCTCCCAACATGATTTGGCAAAGGCGTTTGTTGGATTCCTCCATGAGAAGTATATAGTTTCAGAACTTTCATCTTTGGCCTTTTTTTCTGTGTATAACATCATAGTCTTTTTACATATGGTGGAAACTCTTTTTTTATAATCATGACTCTGTTCTGAAATTCAATGACCTAAAATTGTCAGAAGGAAAGATGCAAAAACTAATTTAAATGTCAGCAGATCAACAAAATCTTCAATGTATTTAAATATTGGAAATGTTATCAAACAGAAATGAATGTTAGGCAACAAAATACAAAGCAGTTACTTGAGGAGCTGCCAAAACTATTTTCAGAGGTAAGAATTTGGATGACGCTATTCAATGCCAAATTCAATTTCCTCAGCTTGTGAGGAAATCTACATCTCACCAGCCTCCACGATGTTGTAGAAAGAGCAGGGGCTTTGGAATCTGACCTAAATTTGAATGCCAGACCAATTTTTCAAAAGTGTGTTCCTTTGCATAAGTGTGATACTTGGCCTTTTTGAGTTTTGTTTCTCTCATACACAATAGATGGGTAAGAATACAACTACACGCGGGTGTAGAGCAGATTCAATGAGGAAATGAAAATAAAGCATCAGGTACAAGAAGGTACTTAAACACTGATTCCCTTTTATATATCTTTGTAAGTACCCATGTATGAAACTAAACTTGTAGCTGATAATGGAAAAGACACATTCTATAACCCAGAGAATTAATAAGTAGATGATAAAATAGTACTGGTAGTCTAAGGATGCAATCCAGGATACTGACCTCTTTTATCTGTTTCTCAGGGGACTAGTTCTCCTTCCTCAATAGTCAAGGAAAAGGACAACACTCAGATCCTCCAGGTGTGTTTGGCATAAGGGTGATGGGGCATTGTCCTGTCTATCTCAGGGGTTCTCCAGTCCTGAGGGCTGGCCCAGGGACCCCTCCTGTAGTCCTAACCTGGCCTAATCACAGATCTGCATCCCTCCTACCCCTCAAACCTCTTCCTTCTAGACACCCTCACCCTCCCCGCCAGCAGATTTTGTTAAGGAAGACTTTGTTAATGGGTGGGCACTGTGGCTCATGCCTGTAATCCTTGGACTTTGGGAGGCTGAGGCAGGCAGATCACTTGAGGTTAGGAGTTTGAAGCCAGCCTGGCCAACATGGTGAAACCCCGTCCCTACTGAAAATTAGAAAAAAAAAAATTAGCCAGGTGTGGTGGTGGGCGCCTGTAATCCCAGCTACGTGGGAGGCTGAGGCAGGAAAATTGCTTGAATCCAGGAAGCAGAAGTTGCAGTGAGCCAAGATCAAACCACTGCACCCCAGCCTGGGCAACAGAGTGAGACTCCATCTCAAAATAAATAAATAAATAAATAAATAAGAAAGAAAGACTTTGTTAATTACATAGGAGAATTGTTAAAGCACATAGGAGAATTGACAAAAGAAAATGAATCATGAGGCTGACATTTTAAATATGGGCATAGTAGACATTCTAATAAATTTTCTCTCAGTAATAAAATATTTGGCCTACACGAGTACTGAAAAGGTTCAACAGCCTAAGAAAGTGCAATAAACTGCAAATGTAATTATGTAGGTGTCCACTCTGAGACTAGGGTTTAGATTACATTTCAACTTTTCGGGGGAAAAGAGTTGGATAACAATGTTTAAAGTAGAAAGTTCTGTACCTTTTGATAAATTCAGATTTCAAGGTGAAACTGAGCATATTCTTTGCTAAACAAAGAAACTAGTTTGTCTGTGGCTCTCCAGCAGCTCCGGAGGCACAGGAAGAGGAGAAAAGATGATTCATAAGAGGAGATAGACTAACGGCAGGTGCTGTTAATTCATTTTGAGTCTCACAAAGGTGTTTTTTTTTGTTTGTTTTGAAATTGATATAAAATGTGAATTTATTACTTATTTTTGCATATTGGAAATCTAAAATTTGGATTTTTTATTGTAAAGAAAACAGCAAGTATATATATATCCCTTTTAAATAACAACAGGCTAGGCAATATTGGCTAATTTATATATCTAAAGGCTCAATTCTGAAGTGTAACACAATTGTTTTCAGTAGGAAAGATTTCAAAAGAGGCATATAAACCATCTTTTTTCCTTTTCATTTATTACTGGATTCTGAGAAATGGAGACAAATTTAGGCAAACAAATTTAGAAAAAGTTCTTTTTGGAGTAAAGAATATTACCAATTAAGACATACTAGACAGACAATGATTTTAGAAAATTTTAGTTTTAAAAATTTTACCTAGCTTGTGTGATATCTTTATTGTATGATTATTACAAGATTCTATGAGTGTATGAATTGGGGTGTCAGTGATGTATGTGTATAAATCTATCTGTGTATTGTGTCAGCACAAATATCTGTGATAGGAAGATACAATTCCTTGCAATCAGCATCTTTCAAGTGTGATTTTGGTTGAAATAATATTGTTGGGGAAATTATCTTTTTGATATAAACTGGCTAAGATTATAAGAAGACTCTGTATATAGATATGGTGTTTGAAATGCCCAAAATAGTAAAGATAGGTTGATAACAATATATTTTTTTCATTTAACAGAAAGACGTTAGAACAAAATTAAAGCTGCATGTCTGGTAGCCTATAGTTACCTGTATTTTTCTTAAAACAACTCTGATGACTTAGCATTCAAAAGACCTTTTCACGTGACAATTCTATCCGGAAGGATCTGGGAGAAACAAATTACCAAACAAAAACGGTGATGGAGGAAATGTAACTGTTTTTATCTTATGGCAGCGTCTTGAAGAATAAAAGCTATTTCACCTTGCTTTTTTGTAGAGGTATGAATTCCAGATATTTATTTTATATATAAGGATAGTATCAAATATATGAATTTTAAATTTAAATAAAAGAAATGTCCGTTTCACATCAAGGAATTATGTGTTGACTCTCCATCCTACCCCTAGAATGGAGAATATTGTATTTCCTTTCTAAAATAAAGAGCAGATACAGGGAGTAGGAATAGCTTTCATAGCTTGTTCCCTACAAAATTTGAAGCTGCGAACTTTGCCATTTTTTAGTGTTCAGCTCAAGTTAAGTACGCCATAGAAAAATTTGAAGATGCTGAATCGTAAATAATAGATACAGTTACAAAGCTGCTGGAAATTTCATAAAATTGCCAGTTTGAGCTTCAGTGAGCCACCAGGTCAGAAGCAAGTTCCCACCGCTCCATTCTCTGAGGCAAGCATTCGTGTGCAGCCTTGCATGAACTCCAAAGCCTGTGTAAAATGTGTCTTTTCTCTATATTCATAACTAAGACCTTAGCACCAAGCACGGGGTAAAATGTTTTTTTCCTCTGTCTTCATAATTAAGACAGAACCCCACTGGCGTCTTTCCAGGTTTAGAAAAATGAACTTGCCCATTTTTGTGATAAAATTAATATCACAGACATATAACCTTAAAATTAAGGCTAGGAATACACACCTTGTTCCCTTGTACGAATATCTCTTCATATTCAATTTCCACTTCATATATCTTCTCTAGAGTGGGCAAATCACTTCAACAATGGCAAAGTAGGCTTTATAGGAAACCAAGCCATTCTATGAAATATACAGAAGGGTCACAGAAACAGATCTCCCACCTGTTTAATGTTTCCAGAGAAAGGAGGAATCAAGACCCCTGTTAAATACTCTTCTTCTTTTTTACTTTCTTTCTTTATTTCCCTCCTTTCCTTCTTCTCTCCCTCCTTCCATACTCTGCTAATTTGTTCCACAATATTTAATTATAATTTAAAAAAGAAAAATAATGTCACCACAAGTATCAGAGAAATTTCCTATAAACTAAGAATTTTCTAGTTGTTACTTAGAGTTCCTCATGCAAGATACTTAAATTAGGAAGCTAAAGGGAAAGAACAGAGGCATTTTCTATACACAGAGACTGAGGAGTTATAAGCATTTTAAATATATTTTGATCATATTTATTAAGAATTAGAAGGCTTTTGAGAGCTAGTTTTAAAAAACCCTCTAAGTTCTAAAATAACCACCAAAGACATTTGAATTTGAAAGAACAAACAGGATTATGAGAATAGGTAACTTTTTCCTCAAGGAGCTATAAATGCAAGTCATTAGTAAAGTTCATTCGCTCCATCGGGATTCATTTCTTATAAGGTCTGCTGGATAATTATTCTTTCTAAACACGACAACAAAAACTGAACAGATGTTTAGGTAGATAACAAGTTTGATGGATAAGATATAATGAATCTGTTCTTTTCATTGTTTTTAATAAAAAAGAAATACCTGATGGTAAGGTTTCTTCAAGGTTCTTAATAGAAATATGTTTCCTAGATTAAAGAAGAAGAAAAAAAGCTGGTATAGAACTTGATGTGATACTAGGATAATGAAAAATGTATCACTTAACAAGGTTTGCATTATTCAGAGTTATGCCCATGCAAGTGTGTGCTCTAATCCCCAGCCAATACGTTGCTTGGTAACCAGCTACCTGCACACCTGCTCTGTAGCTATAAGAGACAGTGCATGTATGGTTATTGGCCATATTTAGTACTGAAGAAAGAGATAAAAATCCAACAAATATTAATATTTTATACAACGATGTATCTTTTACCTTATTATTGTAGTCACTGTTTAGCCAAAGGTTTTTTGTTTTCTAAAAAGAGTTACTGTTTCCCATCACACCATCACCTCCTGAGTAGCAAGAGAAAAGACTTAAATTCCTTTCAGAGCATCTGTAATCAACTCTGTTTGCTGCAGACAACAGATGCTACCATTAGGAGGGATTTTGCACTTAGGTGAGAGGGAAGGCTAAATGGAGAATTTCCGTTTATAAAAGATTCCCACAGTGGAGGCAGAATCATTCTAGAATGGGTCTGACCGTAAGAGTCTGTCTACTTGAAGGCTTGATTAATGCAGCCCTAGAAATATCAGTCATTGTGATTAGGCTATGGTGTAGCTGGATTGTTCCTGATTATCTCTCTCTCAAGTTACGGTAAAGAACAATTTTTCCATTGATTGTATGGCAGTGACATGGTGGGGCAGCCGGAAGAGGCAAGCTTTGGGACCAGCACTTGAAGCCTTGTATTGTTTTTCTCCTATTAGAAGGCTGATTGCACACTATGCACTGGAGCCTCGCGGCTGCTAGAAAAGGGTGTCCCAAGGGCCTTGAAGTCATTTTCTCTAACTCCTGGTAGTATCACAGCATTTTTTTAAAAAAAGAGTTAGAAAGTATCTTTAGAGATCATTTAGTTCATTGGTTCTTAGCTCTCCCGACACATTAAAATCACCCGGGGAGCTTCTAAAACATACCGGTGCCTGGACCCCAGCTCCAGAAGATTCTGATGCTAGGTCTAGGGTGAGATTCACGCTAAAAAAGTCAAGAGGTAGAACAAAGCCAGGTATGTTATTCTAACTGATGGCCCCTCACTTAAGGGGGAACATCAACAATGGGGAAGGGTCATTCCTTTTCCATTAGTTACCATATTTTTATTCTATTAGTTTTAATGAACGATTTTGTTCATTAAGCTAGAGTGGGGCTCTGCCAGTGCTCAGAAGCAAAGCAGCAGCCTGTTGGATCAGCCTGCTCTCACCTCCCTGCTTCCCTTGCTTCTTGGGAAATCATCCTGGAGCCACAGGTGGGCAATGAAGATTTTGCTCTGAGAAGGCTCTAACATGGATCAGACAAGTTGCTTAGAGTTAACTCCTAGGCCACTTGGTTTTCAAGGCCATCTATTCGCCCTTGGTCTATTTTCTATCACGGATGATGATGGCACATAGCCCATGTCCTGCCGTGGGATTAAAGGACAGCATTACCACACTTCAAAACCAAAATACCAACATTATAAAGATGCATCCAAAGTGAATATGAATTCCCTATGAGATGTCTAGGGAGAAATGAAAATCTAAAGCCTTAATAAATCCAGATGAATTCAAGTCCAAAATCGTATTTTCTTGCTACAGTGATTTGAAAGTCCAAGGAAATTAAAATCAATATTTCATCCTCCTCAGTTTGTTATTTTGATTAGTTTTAGTGAGAGATGTTCTGGATTCTGAATAGGTTGGGAATTTTCCAAAGACTGTAGTCCAGGTAGAATCTAAGTAGAACTGGGGAGTTCTTCTGTCCCTCAGCAGTTGTCTTGATAGAATTCCAAGTCTCCATGAATACCTCTCGTAAAGAATCTTGAGTGAATAGGGCATTAAAGATCATTGGTTAGAAAATAAGCCATCCTTTGGCCTTTGAACTGTTACTCCCTATCCCTGGTAAAATTGTGTTCCCAGAACACAGTATTTTACTTAAGAGTTGTCACAAGCTAGAGATACAATGGTAACTGCGTGGAGTCCCAAAAGAGGAAGAGTTCAGTTGTACCAGGAAGCCAGTCAGTTGATATCAGTTGTCCAAAACATACGACCTGTGACCTTAAATGCAATTGCAATGAGAGCAATATTCCAGCAAGAAGTCATCTAATTTGGGCACTGGGAACTTAGCATACCTGAGAGAAAACATTTCCTATACACCTGTCTCCTCCCTTTGACATGCTATTTGAGACATTGGTGACCCCGGAGAAAGAATAAAAATGTGCAATGGAGACAGCTCCTATCATTAGATCTTAATAGAGCTATATTTTTTCTCTTTGTTATCCCATACATTTGAAACTTTTAAAATTTATTTTCCCCTTTCGTATTTTCCCCATTTAAATGCAATTACAGTGGGAAAAATATTCTAGCTAGCAGTCGGCTGATCTGGGCACTAGAAACTTAGCATACATGGAAAACATACCCCTGTATACCCAGACTTCCATGGGGCTCTTCTGTATATATGGAGCTTAGCTGCTTTGCAGTTTAAAAGGCGCAGTTAAAAAAAAATCATTCCTCTTTCTGCCCCACCCCTCTGTGATCTGTTCCTCTCTTGTGATGAGGCTGGGCCTTTGCAGGGTTCTGTACATGCCATTCTGCCTCTTGTTTGTGGAATAAGCCACAAGAAGCAAAGATCAGCCAAGGGGAAAACTGCATATGGCCTCTTGTCCTGCTAGGCAGTTAAAAACCAACTGCCTAACTGTCAAAACCTGCCACATGGAACATCTAAGCTTCTCTACTCACCAGACAGCCTCACATCATGGGGACCACCAAAGGCTTGGGACTTATGTATCCTCAATTGTCAGCATTTTGTCCCATTTCTCAATATTCCTGGTTCATACATCAGTTATGGGGACTGAGGGGGATGGCATTGAGTTTATTTTCAAAAATTGTAAGGCTCATTGCTGTGTTGAAATGCAGAGTAGAAAATGTGCTTTCTGAGGGCAACTTGCCACCAAGAGAGAAGAAAGAAGAATGCCTTTTTTTTTTCCTGCCAAATTCACTATCATATAAAATGCTATAGCTGGAAGGGTGTGGAAGTAGGAGGACAGAGATAAGCCAGAAAGTTTATATTAATTGATGTCCTTTCACATTTAGGGAAACATCTGGAGTGGGAAAGAGATGATCCCTTCCTAGTAGTTGATGCTTCTCACTCACCTGTCTTATACCTGTTCTATATCCAATATCCAAGTCTTCCTTTTTTTCCACTTCCTAAAAATCTGTACAGCTACCCCTTTTGCTGTACCCACACTGCTACTGCCCAAGTCAGGCCTGTGCTTTCTCTTTTACTAAGAATTGCATTCTCCTCATTATGGGGATTCTGGCCTTTGTGCTCTGCCCTCCTCCAGATGCCCCTGCCGCAACACACAAACAAGTAAAACTGAAATCTTTATCTTTTAGAGCACCACAGTAATCGTTTTATTGTATATATCAGATGGTGTTACTCAGTATCCATGCTCAGTATTCGTCAGTAGCTTCCCATTGCCTAAAAGATATTTTTCAGCTCCTGCGTTTGGTCTGCAAGATCCTTCATAATTTGAAAGGTGGTTAAACATGTGGATTCCAGAGATGAAGATGTTGCTTCAAAGCCATTGAGTAGCTATGAGACTTTGAATTAGTAACTTGACTTCTTTGTGCCTCACTTTCCTCATCTGTGAAATTGGGGTGATAATAATAGTACTTATTTTAAAGGGTTTTTTGGGAGATCAAATAATCTGTGTGAAATACCTCTCATTGTACCTGGTACATTATAAGTGCTCAATGATGAGTCATTATTTTAATGTGTCCTCTGCTCACTTATCTAGCCCCATGTTCCATGGAATCCCCCATATTGTAGGGACTACTCCCAGCTAATTGCTCTTTGACCCTGACCCATTTTTTCAGGTCGTTGTATCGTTCGTCCACACTAGTCTTTCTGTTGGAATGCCTTTGCCAATTTTGACTGCCTGGCAAACTCTTATTCATCCTTCAATTCTCAGGTGAAGTGTTTGGTCCTTGGTGGACTTGTGTGTTGATTCTCTTGGGCTCTCATTAATAAAGCTAATACCCCTGTTATCCTAAGACTGTGCACTTCTAAGGCCAGGGACTGGGTGTTTCTGTCTATGTTGCTGTGCCTCACACAGCAATAGCCACATGGAAGCTGCTCAGAAACGTTTATTGAAAGATTGGCCATCCAAATGCAAATGAGAAGGTTCTTTTCCAGGGGAAAATTTCAGGTTGTTAAAGCTTTGCAAATCTGGTATTTTATGGAGAACTGGCCCTTCATCCTATCATCTGATGCAATTCAGTGGAAACTTTAAATGAAAAAAGAATCTTAGGATACAGAAAGATAATTGCTATTTTTTACTTCAAACTGCTTTTTAAAGTCTAAATTCAGAATTAATAGAGAACTGTTTACCTGTACTAATATACGGTAGAGGTGCGAGGAAGGGGAGGATAATAATTCACATCTAACTTTTTGGCTACCTTCTTTGTTGAAATAACTTTTTTAAAACTAGTGATACAGTTGATGCAATCTCTTTTCATTGAAGTGCAGTGCTGCCCTAAGTAAGTTGGTTAGTCTCAAGGCAAACAATTATTGTATACTGATCATCAGAGATATTTTTTTAACTTTTTAAAAGGTCAATTGGTTTATTTTCATGTATTTAGCAACAGTTTACAAAGCGATCTTTTAGAGCTGTCATTGTATTAATTTTCATGGTTTTAGTAATTGTGAATTTTATATTTCCTTGGGAAGCAATTAATACATTTAGGAAACTCTCCTGGGTTTCATAAACACTTCCAATTAAAATGTATTGATTTGGCAGTGGTTCTCTTTGGTATTCATTTACAAAGACTTGGAAGCAATTCGGGTGGCTTTCTGTAACCTGAATGTTAGCAAAAATGGGACAACTGAAGATAGTACCTCTTATTCCCTTCGAAGTTAATTAGTTCCATAGGTATTATTAGCCTGTAAGCACCTGGAGGGCAAGGGTAATGTCTTATTCATTATATATAATCTCTCACCCAGGGTCTAGCTGAGTCCCTGCATATATAAAGGACACAGACTGGTGTCCCAGCAGGAAATTTGCATAATTGGAGAAGTTTTTCCATGGCCAGTGTGGAGCCTAGGAGGTGAATCAGCAAAGGGCTTGGGGCAGGAGCCTAGAAAGTGTGGGAAACAGGGCAAAAGCAACCTCTCAGAGGCACCTGGAGCTGAGTCAAAAATGGAAATATAGTAGAGGAGCCCTTCCTAGGAAGCCCAGGAAAGGGGAGGAGGATCCAATCAGGAGACTTCTGGATGTGGTGCAATTCCCTGAATACATTTGAGGTTGAGGTTGCCTGGAGAATAGGGCTGAATAGATGTTTGCAGAAACTTGGGAAAGATGCCAGTCTGGAGATAGGAGTTGTGGTGAAGAGTGTTTGTGATGCTTTCTCACTTTGGTGTGTGTGTGAGGGTGCACAATGTGTTGTTATGTGGGGTGGTATGCGTGTGGCTCTTTATCAAGAACTAGGCCACTATTGGAGCAAGGGATTGGATTTTTCCCAGAAGCTAATTCTTAAGCGTAAGGATAAATAGATGTTTTGACATTGTGATGCTGACTGCCGCTTTTTTGTTAAAGAGCACAAAAGACAAAAAGTGGGTAGGAAAAAATCTTAGATTTTCTTTTGTGATACCATTATAAATCTCCTATTAAGGGATCTTCTAGCCCAACCTTATTTCAGAGCTGAAGCAGCTGAGGACAGTTAGATTGTATGACTTGTTCCATTAGTGGCAGAGATGAGACTAGACTTTGGAATCCTTTAGTCTAAGAATCAGTCACTCAACACAGATTTATTGAGAACCTCCTAGATGCCAGGTCCTCATGGAGCTTACATTCCATGTGAAGGAGGCACACAATAAAGATGAAAGAGAAAATTATGCCGTGTATCATAAATATGTTGTATCATATCGTATTATATACAACGTGAAAAATGCTATGAAGAAAAAGCAAAGCATTTAAAATGGGGTGATCAGGGAAGGTCTCAAGTGAGAAGGTGTATTTGCACAAAAAAAGGGCTAAGGGAATGAACCATGATGATATCTGGGGGAGAACATTCCAGGCTGAGGGAATAGGAAGTATAATGAAGGCCCTGGGATTGGGGGGCAATGCTTGGTATGTTTGAGGAATGACAGGGAGCTGGTGTGGCTGGAATGATGAGCTGAGTAGTAGAAGGTGAGATCAGATAAGTATGAGGCAGGGGGCACAGATCAGAGAGAATGGTGTAGGGTAGGCCATGTAGGGCTTTCTCTTTGAGGTGGGAACCACTGGAAAGTTTTGAGCTACTTTATCTGTTTTAGATTTTAAGAGGATTTTCCTGGCCATTGGGCTGAAAATAAACTGAAAAGGGAAAAGGAAAAAGGGTAGAAGCACTGTGGCAGATGGGGAGGTCACTACACTAATCCAGGAGCAGAATGACAGAAGCTTGTGGCCTGGGGGGTAGCAGTGAAGGTGGAGAGGTGATAAGATAATGATGATTACAACATTGACCTTGGTCTAGTTTATTTCAATTATCAAACAATCTTAAGTATTTATTACAGGTTGAGTATCCCTAATCTGAAAATTTTAAATAAGAAATGCTTCAGTGAGCATTTCCTTTGAGCATCATGTCAGGGTTCAAAAGGTTTTGATTTTGGAGCATTTTGGATTTTCAGATAAGGGATGCTGAACCAGTAAGTATATAATGCAAATATTACAAAATCCTAAAAAACGTGAAGTCTGAAACACTTCTGGTGCTAAGCATTTTGGATAAGGGAAACTCAACATGTATTTTCTAGGCATCTTGCTGAGGGCCGGGGATACAGAGTTACATAAGAGCCAATTTCTACCCCTGAGGAACTCAATCTTGTATAAGAGACAACTATAAAAAATATTAGGAACATTACAATGTGTTTTGGCAAGCACAACAATAGAAATACATTCAAGGTGCAGTTGCAGAACCAAAAAAGAAGGCAGGAAGGGCTTCTGTGAGAAGCTGTATTTTGAAAAAGAAATAAGCTTTCCTGTTTCCCTCCCAGTAGCAGGAAAAGCAAGATTTGTAGGGCAGTATAAGCGATTGAGATGTTCATTTCTGTTTCATTCTTAGTGGTGCAGTAGGTTCAAAGTATTGAAACAAGGATCCTCAAATTCTTGCCCTGTGCCCCAAGAACAGTCTGGCAGGGCTTGTGGTTTAAGGTTTGTCTTGGAGAATGAGTTCTATGTGGCACGAACAGCTAAGTGTAAAGATCCTAAAATATAAACTTGCTTTGTGTGTGAAGAAACAACAGGAGATTAGAGGGATGGACTGCCAAGAAAGAAGAAGAGCAAGACAGCCAGTCAGATGCCCTGGAGCCATGGGAAGAGCTTGGGGGCCATCAAAGGATTCACATGGAATTGAAGGATGAGGGAGAGGGAGAGTGATCTTGATACTTTGAATTGAAAAGGAAAGTGACCTGAGAGGGATGTGGTAGCTTCTTAGAGTTTGATAGGGATTCAAACTTCTAAGAGTTTGATGGGGACTTCTTTAAGTACAAGGATAGGAAGGAATCATACAATGGGAATGGTACATGGATGTTTGTGTGGAGGTGGTGGATAAGTCCAGCGGTCTTGGAGTAATGGCCAAGTTCCTCTGCGGACAACCCTACAACCAACGCGGAGTGACATCACTCACAAGAGGTTGTAGAGTGCAGTGATTAGAGCAGGGACTCTGGAGTCAGGCTGATGGGTCAAATCCCAGACTTAACAGCACCCTGGCGATTACTTAATCTCTGTGCCTTGGCTTCCCCACATTCAAAAAGGGGCTGGTGGGAATAGTAGCAGAGAAGGAAAAACAATTTTCCCCTTATCCTTCTAAGTTCTCGACTGGGGTCTCTGTAACAAAAGACAGATTAGCAAGAGAAAAACAAACATGTTTATTAACATGTTGCATTGTGCATGTGACATATGAGATTACCCAAAAATGAGTACTTCAAAGAGGTGATTTAGAACTTTGGCTAACACAGCATCTTCTGCACAGAACAATACCTTTTTAGAGAAGTGACAAGACAAAGAAAAGGAAGCTTGAGTCTCTAAGGTAGCCAATTGAGGGAGGGCAAATATATGGGAAACTAGCAGCGAGTCAAGGCTAATAGTGAAGTTCATGACAGATTCTTCTGGTGCCAGCTCCAGGATGATAAGGGTCTCAAGTCATGTCTGTCTGCTGATTAACTTTTTGTCCTCCCTGGACACAATTTATGTCCTGCTTTTAGGCCGTAGAAGGGAGACAGAGAAATTTTCTTACATCTGCTTGTTCTCTATTGTCTTTGGCTCAAAATAATCCTCATGCCAAAGTGGCATATTTTGAGGCAGAATATTCTGCTACCCTTCAAGTATCTATCTCATAGAATTGCTATGAGGAATATGTAAGCTAATATATGCAAATTGCTTAGAACAGGGGCTAGCATGTAGTAAGCGCTATAAAAGTATCTGCCGTCGTTACTACTACGCTCTGGAAAAAGCATTTGCGCGTGCCCTGCAGAGAGCTTTGACATAGGTGTTGTGTAAGAAGAACGGTCACGATAAAGCTGACCACGTGGACTGGGGAGAAGGCCTCTTTCCTGTGTGAGCCCTTACAGAATTGGGATTCTTATGGTACTGAGAGGTGACTGGGATTGAATTTCTCACCAACTCTGGCTAAAAAAACAAAAAAGGCTGAGGCAGTTTTAATTTGATCTAGAAAAATAAATGTGATGTTTCTCAAGTGTCTCATGAAGAAAATTCTTACTGGTTACATGAGCTTAGGGAACTCTAAGCTGCTATAAATTGTGGAAAGATAGTTCTGAGGTGAGGATAGGTGGCAAGTAATGGTGAAAGGTGAGCAGGGATCAAATCTAAATGGACCTTAAGTGGCCTTCTAGTGACCTTGGCCTTTATTCTGCAGATGCTGGGGAGCCAGAGAAGGAATTTTAAGCAAGAACAACATAATTCGATTTAGATCTTTAATAACATTGTTGGCAGCAGGAGCATAGACATAAAATTGTCAAGGCTAGAGAGAAAAAGTGATCAGTTAAAGGCTGTTGTGGCAGTTCTGCGGGGAAAGAACAGGGACCCAGATGAAGATATTGATGGCAGGGATAAAGAAGGCTTAATAGAGTGGAGACATATTTAGAAAACGTGGGGCCGGGCACGGTGGCTCGTGCCTGTAATCCCAGCACTTTGGGAGGCCGAGGCAGGTAGATCACCTAAGGTCAGGAGTTTGAGACCAGCCTGGCCAACATGATGAAACCCTGTCTCTACTAAAAATACAAACATTAGCTGGGTGTGGTGATGGGACCTGTAATCCCAGCTACTCTGGGAGGCAGAGGTTACGGTCAGCCAAGATTGTGCCACTGCACTCCAGCCTGAGCTATAGAGCGAGACTCAGCTTCAAAAAAAAAAAAAAAGAAAGAAAACATAGATCTGATATTGCAGACAAAGAAATCGGGCTTTGGATATGAGGACTCCAGGAGGAAGAACAGGTTTGAGGATGACAGTGAGTTCAGTTTGGCTCCTGTTAAGCTTGAGGTGCCTGTGTCTAACAGAAGGTGTCAAGTTCTGGCTAAGGCAGAGGTTTGGGAGTCCTAAAGACTGAGGAGGTAGAGTTGTCTATGGCAGAATGGCAAAGTGGGAAGAGAAAGGGCTGAGGCCAGAAGCTTGGAAGACCCAAAGGCTTTCGTGAGGATCACTGAGAAGAAAGGTCAGACTGACAGAAAGAGAACAGAGAGAGAAATGAGGGAAGATGTTGCTGGGATGCCCCCTGGTTAAATTCGGGGGTTTCAAGAACTGAGGACTTTGTTAGTACACTGCAGTAGACTGGCAGGGGAAGAGATCAGCTATCAGTAAATCAAGGCTCCCTGGAAAAACAGCAATGGAGCTTGAATTTTATTTTGGAGAAATGGTTGGCGCTCTGTGAGAGATATATTTGGAATCATTGTAAATATGGTTTTTCCTTGCATGAGTGAGTCTTAGATAGTTAGGAATATTCAGAAACAATACAGCATTCAGTGAGAAAACACTCAGATGCCTCATTGGACTCAGTGGTGTCTTTTATTAACTGTAACACCTGCCGTTTCACAGCCTGTGCTGCTGTCTCCAGATACAAAGTGAAGGGGGCCCTACAACAAGTATTGGGCTAATTGAAGCCTCCAAATAACAAAATAACAATCAAACTCTGTAGTGCAGACTCAGTCATTTGTACATGTCATGTATAAGCGATTTTCTTTTTGATGGAGTGAAATGTATCTGATCTGAACTGTTCATTTAACAAATATTAATGAAGTTGCCTTAATGTGCCAGGCACTGTGCTAGGCTCTAGAATTATGGTAGTGACTCAAATGGACTAGGTCTTTGCCCTGATGTCATTAATGGTTTCATGTAGAATGACAATACTAAAACAATACGTGTGTAAGGAAATAAATGAGGCCGGGCACAGAGGCTCATGCCTGTAATCCAGCAGTGAGCCATGATCGTACCACTGTGTACTCCAGCCTGGATGACAGAGCGAAACTCTGTCTCAAAATAAATACATAAATAAAAAATAATAAAATACTTAAAAAAAGAAATAAATGAATAAACACAGGGAGTATAGAAATATTCAGCAGTCAGAGGTGTGGACTCTATTCACCCCTTTACTTTCATGTGGTGTAGGTGAAAACACCATTTCTGATGTTTCCTCCATGTAGAGGGATATCTGTCAGACATTCTACCTGGCCTCTGCTGCTCCGTCATCACTGCTCCCACAGAAGGAGAGGAGACTCCTCTGGTGGTGAGTTCTGGAGAAGACCTGGGCACACTGAGCTCAGCCACTTCCCCTTCCTGGTATGGGTCTTCCCTCATGACTTAACCACCACCTTAATCACCTCCTAAAGCCCTCACCTTTTAATTCTATCACATGGGAGTTTAAGTTCCAACAAATACCTTTTGGAGGGATACAAACATTCAAACCATAGCATGGTGATGGCGGGGTCATATGCCCAAGAGATGTATAGGATTCGCTGTAAAGATGGCACATGAAAGAGGACATATATTAATAGAGAAACCAGCTGGGATGTAAATAGATGACTGAATCTTGGTTAGATGTTGGTCTGATAGGAACATACTGGTTGGTATTATTCCACTAAGGAAAGCAAAGATACAAAAAAAATTCAGTTTTTGTTGAATAAAGAAACCCACTGGCAGACTCAGAACTCATGGACTTGACAGCTCTCCCTCACTATGGGGAGACCCCACAAGACTTGTTAGAAGAGCACATTAGGAAAACAGATGCCTTGGCCAGAAAACAAAGAGAGAGTATAAGGAAAGAGACATTCAGTTTCAGCAAATAATACTAGCTTTACTTTATTAGGGACAAAAGGGGCCAATTGAAGAGATTGAGGCTGTTACAAACTCCACTTAGCCTTCTTGAATGGGATTAAAAAGCAGTGCAGGGAAATAAAACTCTAGAGGCACACCTTCCTGCTACAGAAGATGTTGCATGTGGAACTGCTACATGGTCTGGAACATTGAAAGCTTAGAAAAGACTGTCTTGGAGAGCCTGTGGCAAAGGCATTGGGCATCACCAGGCTGCCAAGGGCTCAAACCTCAGAAGGTTCAGTTCAAGAATCTGCTGAGAGTGATTCTGCGACTGAAGCAAATGTGGCATTAAGGAGGAAGCTCCCCAAAAGGCATCCTTTACAATTTCAGGGCAGCCCTGGGACCCAGGACAGAGCTATCTGCCCTGGGAAGATAGGGGAGGAGTGGAGGCCATGTCGCCAGACAGAGCCCATTGAGACGCATGGAACTAGAAAGGAAATGGGTTTTAGGATGTTTCAAATATATCGCGTGGGAAAGAGGGACATTTCTCAACTTAATTAGAAGTCAGCATTGTTTGCTTTGAGAGAAGACACAATTTGTCTAGTGGGATTTTTCCAGTAGATATGGTCAACAAACTGCTGTGACTTCCCAACTGATGGGCAGTTTTTCCTAATCAAGTTGAAGGTCTCAGGCCACACATTCTGGACACGTGGCGTGCACTGGCTGACATCCTGCCAAGGCTAAGACCCAGGTATTCTTCATCTATTCTTCTTCCCTCAGAAACTGCCACATCTTTGGCAACACTAAGCGTTTGGTTCTGGCCCTAGGGCTTTGAGAAAGTTATAAATACATTAGGAGTTGAGGATTCCCTTCTCTGCCGAACTTGGCCTGTGTAGGGTCAGGGCTGGGATTCTACTGTAAATCCCATCAACTCTTTAGGCCCTTGATTAAAGTGAGGCAAATATGAAAGACATTTGTCTTTTGAGGTCCTGAAAAGCCCTAGCCTGGGCTGTGAGAGTTAAAGGAGTAATATATGCAGTGAAACTAATAATGAGAATAATTATGTCAATGGAATGGCTCTTCTATGCAAGGTAAATCGTTTAAAATTTAAAATTAATTTTTTTTGGCATTTTTAAGTCTGCCAAAGTAGTGAGAGGTAGGACTGGAGAGCCTGGAGAGGGAAGTCAGGCCAGATTGGGCAGGGCCTCACCTTGTGTGCTTCATCTTGAAGGATGCGTGCAGCTGTCAGGCAGGAGTTTTGGGAAGGAGAGTTTGGTGATCAGATTTTGACTTGAAAAATCCATCTGATTGGAGTGTGGAGGTTGCGTATGGGAGGACAGGAGATATGCAGTTAGGGAGCTCAGTAGAGGGGCTGTGGACATAGCACAGGTAAGAAATGACAGCGGCCTTTATCCAGTGTAGTGGGAGTGGCAGAGATATGGGAAGAGGTGGAGAACGGATGGGCCTTGTTAAGTGGATGTGGAGTTTAAATGTTGTTACCTAGAACTATTTACATGCTTTTAGCTTAGACAACTGGGCAGATGGTGATGTCCTTCATGAGACAGGGCACAAAACAAAACAACAAGGGCAGCAGTGGCAGTAGTAGTAAGAGGTAAGAAGGCTTTTTGCGCTTAGTAAATTCCAGGCTGTGCATCAATTACCTCATTTAACACGGGCAACACTGCAATGTGCTAGTTATTATTAATATGTGGATCTTACAGAGGAGGAAACCCAGGCTCAGAAAGGTGAAGGAACTTGCTGGTGGTTACACTTCTAAGAATTAGGGAAACAAAGTTTGGAATCAGAGGGATCTGGACTCAAATTCTGGATCCCCTAGTTGTGGGAACTTAGGCATGCCAATTAACTGGTCCTGTCACAAAGATGACATTTACCATGTAAGATTAAGGAAGATGGCAATTCAGGAGACTTCAGCATGGTGCCTGGCATGCAGTAAACACAGAGAATGTAACCATCACTGACAGCATGTTGTTCAATTATCACCATAAACCTAATAAGCTAAGAGTTAGAAATATTCTCATTTCATGAACTTGTAAAGTGAAACCCAAGAAGGGTAGTTGATTTATTTATTCGTGCAATATCAGGAAGCTAAATGAGGTTTTCCTATTTCTAAGCCCGTCTTGTTTTTACTACACCAGGCTGTCTTTCATTTCCTTGGGAGTAAAATGATCAATAGTTAGCTTTCTGAGGTCTTGAAAAGTTATTAGCCTCCAGTGAAGCTAGAAACTATGTGGGCTCCTGAGGTGATTTTTGCATTTGTGGTTATGGCAAATTGCAGCTCGAGGGTTCTAAGCTCTTAATCTGTTATCATTAGCAGATGTGATAGATTAGCTTTCCAAGTGGTTCTAATATTGCCTCACTGTTGACAGCCACTGTCTTAGAGACATTCCACCACATGAGTACGAACGACTGCAACATGTCCAGGGTAGTACTGTTTGTAATAGCAAAAACTTGGGGGCATGGGGGTGGGAAACTCCAAATGCTCGACAGGAGACAGGATAAAGAACCATGCAGTGCATGCTCCTCTGTGGAATTTAAGCGCTAGGAGGGGAGAGATTGTGTCTCTTTTGTTCACTGCTGGATCCCAGCACCTAGAACCACACCTGGTAAACATTCAAATAAGCACTCCACTATTCTTTTAGCACTGAATATAGTATATTTACATAATCCCATGATGTGGTCCATCTGACAGCAGCAAATAGCAAATGAATTACAGCTATATGCACCAACAGGGATGAATGTCAGAAACATGAGTGCAAACATAGAAGGCCAAAGAATATCTGCGGTATGATGCCACTTTTTAAAGTTCAAAATCAAGCAAAACTAAATAACAGAATAATTAGGTACATAGCCAGTGAGACAACTCTATAAATAAGTACAAAAGAAGGAGAAAGGGTCAAGGTTCAGGATTGTAGTTGTGGCAGTAGAGGGGTGGGGTCCTGAATATGACTTTGGAGAGGGACGCATAGAAACTTGTTTTGGAAATGTTCTGTTTCTTAGGTTGGGTGGAAGGTTCATGGGAATTTGTTTTCTTAGGCTTCCTATCTTAATATTCCTTGAATATACACATGCTGTTAAAAATAGAACTGATGAGGCCAAGGCAGGTGGATATCTTGAGGCCAGGAGTTCAAGACCAGTCTGGCCAACATGGCAAAACCCTGTCTCTATTAAAAATACAAAAAATTAGCTGGGCATGGTGGTGCATGCATGTAATTCCAGCTACTCAGGAGGCTGAGGCACGAGAATCACTTGAACCCAGGAGGTGGAGGTTGCAGTGAGCTGAGATCTCACCACTGTACTCCAGCCTGGGCAACAGAGCAAGACTCTGTATCAAAAAAAAAAAAAAAAAAAAAAAAGAAAGAAAAGAAAATAGAACTGATGGTAGGTTGATCAAATGGAAGCAGGTAACTAACAGAAGGATGGTGCATCAGAGATGAAATATGTGAGCTTTGCTTTCTTCTTGCTTTAGGAGGGGCTCCCTCTAGGAGGCTACAGGAGACCTCCTGGAGCCATCAGTGAGGTAGCCTTCATGGGAAGGTAAGGGCATACAGTCCTCTTGGACTTGTTGAATGGCAACCATGGGGTGATAGATCAGCCTCACCTACTGGGAGGAAGAATGCCTGGATCCACCAGGAGGTGAGGGGCCCCTAGTCTAGTGTTGGAAGGAGCTGACCATGGGCCTTGTGCTGATGCTGATGATGGCAGCTACACACAGCCTGGGATTTTGTTCTGGATTCTATCCTTGACCCACCCACTAAATTCTGGGTGAACTTGGCAGACACCATTTTGGGCTCCAGTCCCTTCATCAGTAAAATTAAAAGATGAGACAGGAGCATTCGTCATCAGCCTGTGTCTGTGTCACCTTTATAGTTCCCTGGTGATTCTGTTGAGTCACTTAGGGAGGGAGAAAGTTCAGTTGAAAATGGAGGTCCTGGCCCTGCCACCCCCAGTTCAATCGGGGCAGCCACTCTTATGGATTTTGCATGTTTAGGTTCTGTGTATGATTTCATTTCAGAGGAGGGTTCTGCTGCTGAAATAAAAAGCAATGCAAACCCAAACAATTAAAAGTTTGGAAAACACCGATCTAGACTAGGGTTTCCCAAACCTACTTGTACATCAAATTACCCCAAAGAACTTAAAAAGAAAATGAAAACAACTCAGATTCCCTGGACCTCACCCTTGACTTATGGAATCATTATTTCCAAGAATAGGGTCTCCAGGGGCCTTTATAATAGCTCCCTACATGGACCTCACAGGCGCAGCCCATCTCTGGTCTACAGACTGGTTTTTGGAAACTGCTGTTGTGAAGGAACTTTGGCATTCTCTTCCCAGCACTAACATACCATGAGTCTGTGTTTATATTCCTCCTGTGTATAACACCTTCTGTTCCATTTGTTTATTTTTTCCCATTCCTATAAAAACAACAGCGTCTAAGAACCAAAATATCAAAATGAAGCTGCCATCCTATTTTTATTATTTCCCTGTGCACAAAATTTAGGGTTGTTTTTCTGGTTTTTGTTTCTCGCCACCCCCGCCCGCCCCACCCCAACCTCTGAACGTTGTGTATAAAAATAGGCTCTGTGTTTTTCTACACTGCCTACTGCTGAAGCTCCCACATGCTTTAGAAATCATGCCATTCAAGTTGGAACAGATACTAAAGGAGCCTGGGGAGTAATTTCTCCTTGCATCATTTGGGCGACAAAATATTTCCAAACTGTGCTCTGACATTGACTTTGAAATATTTCTCCCTTCCTGTTTGCCCCCTACCCGCTGCAAACATATAAGCATGCTTGATTGAATAGCCCACTGGAGAGGGTTAAAGGCAAGACTGGGAACACCTGCTTTTGAAAGCGTGTGTGTGGTTAGTACCCTTTAACAAAGAAATACGATTCTTAGAAAGGCAGTGAAGGGCAGATGGAAGAATAGAGGGTATATATGGGCTAAAACATGAGGTCAAACTAAGAAGATTAAGACTTTCAGCCTACAGAGATGAAGGCTGCATGGGGAGATGATCAAAGACGACGAAGCCACAAAGGGCATCAATATGTTTGTGTTCACCAAATTCCAAAGTATGAGAAGGAGCAGGGAGGACCCTTTGAAGCCTGAAAGAAGAGAAATTTAGAAAAAAATAGAAAAGAAAAAAACACATTAGTTTACACAGTGAGTCATAAATGTTTGGAACAAATCACTCCCAAGACATGGTCTGGGTTGAAAAGAATAACGGCTCAAAGAAGGTGTAATGTATTGATGAGTCGTAGAGGCGCAGTGGTTTTTAGAGGGTGCATTACACTGTCCTGTGGTACCTCTCTGGAGTTTAATGTTTGGATTGGTACTATGCCAAAGACAGAATGCTAAGCTATGCTTACTCTGCAGGTGATCTAATATGACAAAACTTATGTTCTTAAGAGGAAACACTTTATTCTGCCAAATGCCTCAAAAATTTTAAATAATGGACGCCATTTCCTCAATCTGTAAGGATGTCTTGCTTTAAGAAAACTCTCTATTCCTTCTGGAATGCCTGAGGCTTGTCAGTTGCTGGGAGCTGTTTTCATGAACACAAGAAGGCTGGGGTGGGATTGAAGCAACTGCAATGGTGGATGCATTATGTAACCTCTAACTAGCTTACCATGATGTGGGAGGGGCGTGGGGGGGCATGGGGGGTGGGAAAGACAGGAAGGGACTTCCACCGGTGCTATCGTGTACCCCATGGGGCCCACACCAGTGAGAAAGCCACATAATTATCCTTGGTGCCACCCATGGGAACTCCTTTCTGGGGCAGGTGTGGCCTTTCTACCTTCACATTCCTCCTCAGTTTTGCAAAGGGCTGACCGTTGAAGCAGACAGACAGCGGAACCTTGTGTCCGGGGATGTGAAGTCAGCCGTAGAAAGAGACAAAGATGAGAAGGACATAAAAGCAGCAGTTGTTAGATTCTTTTAAACCCTTTCTCAGATTCCAATGAAATATATCTAGAAATAAAGTGTTCTACGAATAGTTCACCAAACAGTGGGACTAAGAGTTGATTCCTTCTCAGCCTATCAAAATTGTACTATAGAAATGGCTGAGTTATGTAAGAAATTTGATTAGAAGTTTGTTCTGGTTATTTATGGCAGTGCAACAAACTACTCTAAAACTTAGTGGCTTAAGGTAACAGGCAATGAATTATACTTACAGAGTCTATAAGTCAGTAACTTGGATGGTTAATCCCTCCTCCACAATGAATGGGACCTCCAAATGGCTGAGGGCTGTGGTCCTCTGGAGGCTTTTCACTATAGCATGTCTGGCTGGGATGACTTGAAGCCTTGGCTCAATGGAAAACGTCAACCAGGGCACCTATACATGGCCTCTATGTGGCTTGGGCTTTTCACAGCACAATGTCTGGGTTCCAAGAGGAAGCATCCAGAGATGAGGCAGATGGATCCACATGGCCTAGTTTCAGAAATCATGAAGTGGTCACTTTTTCTGCCTTCTTTTGGCATAAGTGAGTCACTAAGGCCAGCCCATATTCAAGGGAAGGGCATTAGATTCTCCTTGAGGGAGAAAAGGTGAGGTTTTGTGGCAGAGGAGCATGTAGGAGAGTGGATTTTGTCATGGCCATGTTGGAAAATGAAATACAATCTACCACAAGGATGTATACGTATGTGTCTATGTGTACAAATAATCACCTGTTTTCCCATGTTAGGATCTGAGAGAGGAATTCTATTGGCATCCAGGTGTCAGGGAATACAAGATTTGTTTATTAGGGGGAGTAACATGGGCAGGTGATTAAGATCAGTATTTATCCATTAGAAGAGAGGACCTGAATAAAACTTTCTTTGGTAAAGCAAGCTAACAAATAAAAATCCACATGAGGCCTTTGCAAAGTTTCTGCAACTTGAGAGTAGGGGCCCATCACCTTGGAGATAGAGATGGAACATATTTGAAAAGGAAGCTAAAGGAAACAGAATAATGTCTTTGAAATCTTCTCTAGAAGGATGAAAGAACATAACAGAACCTGCAGAAAGTTGCTACCAGTTCCCATGAAGAGAAAATTGAAAGGCTCCTTTAGAATGCAGAAAAAGTCATTAAAGAGATGAGCATGATAACAGCAAAGTTAATCAATATGGAAGCCAGAGAATAGACAGTGAAATCATGAGTATCAGGGGCTTCTGAAGATGAAGTCAGCACAAATGGTATCAAAGTAATAATAAAAGATATAAAGAAGAAAACATTCCAAAATGGAAGAAAGATTGAGTCAGCATTTGATAGCACTTTATAGCTGCCAGAGAAAATAAGAGTTAAGACCTGCTCGCAGACTCATCCTGGCAGAAAATGTTTGAACCTCATAGACACACAAAGGCACTGATGCAAAACCCTAAGTCCCCAACGTTTTTAAAAAAATAAAACCCAAGCTAAATTCAGACTTCATTTCTACATTATTAACCACCAGATAATGATGGGGCAATCTCTATAATATGAAGCAGTAGATAGTAGCAGGCTTTGAGGAAAAATTGTTGTGGCTGGGCGCAGTGGCTCGTGCCTGTAATCCCAGCACTTTGGGAGGCCGAGGTGGGCAGCTCACAAGGTCAGGAGATTGAGACCATCCTGACTAACACAGTGAAACCCCGTCTCTACTAAAAATACAAAAAATTAGCCGGGCATGGTGGCGGGAGCCTGTAGTCCCAGCTACTCGGGAGGCTGAGGCAGGAGAACAGTGTGAACCCGGGAGGCAGAGCTTGCAGTGAGCCGAGATCGCGCCGCTGCACTCCAGCCTGGGTGACAGAGCGAGACTCCACATCAAATAAAATAAAAAAATAAAAAAAAAGAAAAGAAAATGTCATGACCTAAGAAGTCATCCAAGTTTTTATTAATGTGTGAAAGCAACAGAAGAACATTTTCATATATACAAGTGTTCAGAAAGACTGTCACATATCATGCCTAGAAAAAAAATTGAAGTTAAGTCTGCTGATGGCTTCTGGAATGATAAAATACACACTACAAGAAATTTAATAATAATTACTGAATTTCATATTGGATTAACAATATGAAGACTGGCAAGTAGTTAAGGAAAAGAATGCTCAGCTTTCATAGGAAGAAATGACAAATGGACTGTTTCCACTTCTAAAAGCAGATCAAAGATTGGTGGAGCTGAGTGGAGGATGCCCTGCTATAATATTTGCATGAGAGGTTGCAGCTGAGAAAGGAGGAAGCCCGTCTAGAATATTCCAAAATGTCTCCAGACTTCAGGCTCAGAGACAGCAGCTGAGAGAGGGGGAGTGAGAGTTTGCGGAAAGCAGAGAATCGGAGGTTGTATTTAAAGACCCTTTTATGTAAGGACACACAGTCCACTTCCTCCTCCAGAAAGCCCAGCAAACCAGTATTTTCCTCCAGGCAAAAACAGCGATGGCAACAAAACAAAAGCCCAGAATGTTCTTTTTTAGAGAAATTGAACAAATATTTGGGAAGAACTTAGGCTGTTAGTGTGGGTGTTATCGCCCTGGAGTGAAGCCCTTCACATTCTATCATTTAGATAGCCTTCAGTAAAGCTGTCTCTTACTTCCTCACCCTGTTACCCTAAAGTGAAGCTTGCTAGTTGATAAATTCTGCTCCTAGTCAGCCTTATATTTAAGGATGTTTACCTCCTGGAAGATAAAGTAGAAGATAATCACAAAAACTGACCTCTGAAGAAACAAAATTCAGGGAACTGAAGATAATTTTAAAATGATGACAACTCTACTGTTCTCTGAAATTTAAGAAGATACTGAAAGCTATTGCCTCCGTAAGGGGAGAGCAAAATGCTATGAAAATGAAAAATACAAAGAATAAGGAAGATCCCTTGGAAATTAGAGAGATGATGACTCAAATAAAACAATTGCTGGGTGGCCGGGCACAGTGGCTCACGCCTGTAATCCCGGCAATTTGGGAGGCCGAGGCGAGCAGATCACCTGAGGTTGGGAGTTTGAGATCAGCCTGACTAACATGGCGAAACCCCTTCTCTACTAAAAATACAAAAATTAGCCAGGCATGGTGGTGCGTACCTATAATTTCAGCTACTTGGGGAGCGGAGGCAGGAGAATCGCTTGAACCCGGGAGGTGGAGGTTGCGGTGTCCCAAGATCGCGCCATTGCACTCCAGCCTGGGCAACAAGAGTGGAACTGCGTCTAAAAAAAAAAAAAAAGAAAAAAAAATTTACTAGAATGATTGGGAGAAAAAGTTAAGGAAATCTCTCAAAAACAGCGCAACGGGAGAGGGTAAGAGGAGATAAAACAGAAGTCAATTAAGATAAGGACTTTAAATGAAAAAGACACATACACACATATGTTTATCTCAGCACAATTCACAGTTACAAAAATATGGAACCAACGTAAAAGCCCATCAACTAAAGAATGGATAAAGAAAATGTGGTATATATACACTATGGAATACTACTCAGCCATAAAACAGAGTGAAATAATGGCTTTTGCAGCAACTTGGATGGAGCTGGAGGCCATTATTCTATGTGAAGTAACTCAGGAATAGCAAACCAAATATCCTATGTTCTCATGCCTTAGAGCATGCCTTATGCCTTAGAACATATGCCTATGTTCCTATGTCTAAGAATATAGGATATGTCCTTAGGCCTCATGACTAAGTTGTGAGGATGCAAAGGTGTAAGAATGATATAATGGACTTTGGGGACTCAGGGGGAAGAGTGGGTGTGGGGTGAGGGATAAAGACTACATATTGGGTACAGTGTACACTGCCTAGGTGGTGGGTGCACCAAAATACCAGAAATCACCACTAAAGAACTTGTCCATGTAATTCAAAACCACCCGTACCCACAAAACTATTGAAATAATAATAAAAAAAGATGAGAATTTCAGTGTCCAGTGGATGGGTTTAGCAAAAATGATGCCATTGGTGATGATCTTGCCAAAAATAATTTCACAGGAGCAATAGAATGGATACAACATAAACATCCAAATGATGTGGTTCTATTTGGTTGGTTTAAGAAGATTGGCTCAGTGGTTTAAAGTTAGTAGAAAGGAATCCTGTATTTCATTACCAGCATATAATCCCAACTCATCTATAGTTTAATGGATAGTGACTTTACAGCCTCTACCTTTTACTCAAAAACCACCTACCATGCATGAGTTGTCCCTTCTGGTTCCAGATGAGTGGCAGTGATGACCTCAGGCCAGAAATGAGCTGGGCCAAGGTTGTTCAGAAGATCAATTTATTTTCCAGGAATGTAGATTACATATCATTATGGATCTTAATGGTATAGATTGTATTTTGTTGTGGGTTGGCAATCTCTACTAGGAAGACATGTGTGTTATTTGATTATGTTATCCATCACCATACCATAAAATGGCCAATAATTTCTTCTATAAGCAGTTAGAGAATTTTCTGGGTGGGGCGGGGGGTGGGCATTTTGTTTTCTTCACATAAATAAGTAAACTCAGATAAATATTAGAAGAAACAAGGCAATAGGAAAAATGATCCTTAAACCACATGTTTCAAAGATTGCCGTGAAGTATTCGTTGACACTAAAGTAGTATATTACCAGCCTCAGCACCCTAAGAAAAGTTGTAGCTTGTATATTGATATTATTATTAGATTTTGAGCGGGGAGAAAGGTCGCCTTCCAGGTAAGAACTGTCTTGGAGCTCATTGTTTAACTACAAATGAAGGGTTTCCAGCTCTGCAATGCTCTTTAACTTTGTACCATTGGCAGGAGGCAAAATGATGATGGGTAATAGCGAAAAAGTCACTTTTTATATAGCAAGTGAGCTTGAGACTTTCAGTCCTGCAAATTAAGTTAAAATGAATGGCTTCTGAACAGCACATTGGGTGACAGGAAGTTTATAAATGTTATGTCTCCTGAGGTGTTCCAGTAATGGTAAGTTTGGGCAGAATAAGATTTTTCTACGACAGTCTCCTTAGAAAGACCAGCCGTCTCCAGAGAGATTGGTTAATAAGTCAGTTACCTGAGTGTTGAAAATGAAATAGAAAAGGTAGGGGAATCAAAAAGACTTAGAAGGAGAAAAATGTTAATTTAGCCAATTCAGTGCTTTTCCTACCAGAGTGCTATTCAAGGCTGGCTGACCCACTGCCTGTGGTTTCCCTCTCATTTCAGTTTGCATGATGGCAGCCACAAACACAGGGTTTTGTGTTTTGGTTATGCAGAGCTGTTATGGAGAAAATGGTGGATGTGAAGATCTAGGCTTGGTGCAGCAGAGGCTGGAGATGGTTTAGAGGGATGACCAGTTGGGCTGTTTCAGTGGGCAGCCCAGTGTGTGGAATATGGTGGTGCACTGTGGTCTATCCTCATCCTGTCATCGCTTTTGCAGGTTTCAGTGGGTATCAAGGTAATGGTAAGTGGTAGATCTATATGTCATGATCTGAGAGTCATCCTAGCAAAAACATTTTTATTTTCTCGTCTAAAAGTGCTCTCAGAGGAAACACAACTAATTGGCTTCTGAAATGCCTTGACACTTTGCGGTCATTGGACAAATATGTAAGTTCAAGAGAATGTGCTTGGCTATATGAAGAAAGAGCATCTCCTTGAAAAGGCAGTGTTGCTTGCTAGAAGTTTTATTTTTTTCTCACCCTTGGAATAGGGTAAGTTTCTGAGGCAGCAGAAAGAGAGATGGAAGTCTCTTCAGAATTCACAGGCCTCCAATACTGCAAGTCTCATGGTTTCATTTTATACACGTAATCCTACATATGTTTACACATAGTTTCTCCGATTTTCTGGTAGCTCTAGAAGTTAATAGTGTTGTTGTTAAATAAATGAATGTATAAATTTTAATGTGAAATGATTTTTTGAAAATGCAGTAACATTTCCTCAGGAAAGCTTCATGAAGTATTCATTTTTCTATCACCACACTGTAAATCTATTTGCTAGTTATAATCATTTTAAGGTTTAGTTTGTTTGCTTTTTGGTTGTTATTTTGACCGTGAGGGCAAGGAGGAGAGCATGACATCATTTTCACATCCCTTTTCCACCTTCTGTCCTCCTTTCTCTGCTCCCAATGCCATTACCCCAGTTCAAGCTTGCATCCTTCCTTGCTTGGACCATTGCAGTAGCCTCTTCTCAAGTGGACTCCTTACTACAAATTTGACCCTCTGCAGATACTCCATGTGAACATGGTATGTGTGAGGGATACAGCTGATCACAATTCCTTCCATGATTTTCTTTTTTTCCTTCTTTTTAAAAATTTTTATAAATTTAAGAGGTACAAGTACAGTTTGTTACATGAATATATTGCCTAGTGGTGAAGTCTGAACTTTTAGTATAACCATCACCCAAATAGTTACATTGTACACATTAAGTGATATCTCAACCCTCACCCATCTCCCACCATTCCACCATTCAGATTCTCCAAAATCTATTATCCCACACTCTACCCTCTATGATTTTCTTTGCTTAGAAGAAAAAATCCAGACTCCATGCAAAGCCAGTCATAAATGGATCAATTTCTACCTCTCTAATCTAGTGATTCTCAAGCAGGGTCAATTTTACTGTCCAGAAGGCATTTGACAATGTCTGAAGATATTTTTGATGATCACTTTGGAATGTGTGTGTCTGTGTGTGTGTGTGTGTGTGTGTGTGACTAGCATCTAGTGGGTGGAGGCCAGGGATGCTGCTGAAGCTTCTATAATGCACAGGACAAAATGTCAGTAGTGGTGAAGTTGAGAGGCCCTGCTCTTATGTGATCTGCTCCTTTCTCCTGTGCAACCTGGACTCCAATCACAGGCAACTATTTGCCCCTCCATGAGCAGGCCATACTGCATTGCTTGCCCTTATCTTCACACATTCCGTTACCTTTCACTAGAATGCTTCTCTCCACTTTTACCCTTTGGAGGTAAACTATTATCATCCCTGGGCTTTCATAGCACCTTAGGCCTCTATTTAATTTGTGGTATGTTGTATGGTAATTTTTTTGTTTTGTCTTTTTCCCCTTCTTCCCTACAAGGCAGAGCTATTCATGGTCAGGCATCATGTCTGGCATCTTTCTATTTCCACCATCTGGTACAAATCCTGGCACAGAGTAAATGTTTGGCATGCTTGTCTGTTGGATACTTGGATAGATGCATGGATGAATAGAGTCTGTATTTAGAGCAGATGATAGTCAGTAGTCTGATATTGTTTATGATCCAGACCACTAATATTCCAACTTGGAAATGAATTCCTCTTTTGGTCCATACCTATCAATGTTACCTTCTTGATTATTTTCTTTTGATTCTGACTTTGAGGGCTGGCACGTTGAATGTGGTAGGTGAACAGTAACTACTTGTTAAAGGATTGCTGGCCATAGGTCTATGTTTACACAGATGGTAGCATTGGATAACCTTAGAGTCCTTCTCTTTACGAAGGCAAGAAAGAGAGATTTCCTTCATCCAAAATTGACCTCCTGGAGCCACCTTTTTCCTTTTCTCTCCACTCCAGTGGTACTTCCCTCCCCGCCACTTCACCCACTATAGCTCAGCAAATGCTGACAGCTTGGGTGCAGAACTGAAGACTCCTGGAGTGAGAAGGCCTGGAAGCCTCCCACAGATACAGCTGTCTTAATTCAGTTCACCCCACTGAAGTCTGGAACATGAAATCCCATCCCTGCTGTGCCAGTAATGGCATAGATTTATCTCTTTTTCAGGCTTCAGCCTCTTCTTTGGGTTCTGTGCCCTTCAATTATGAATGCTGGTTAGTACACCCAGCTTCTACCCTGAAATCCCAAGTGGAGCTATTTTCTATCTTTACCCTTTCTTTTTGTCAACTGGAAGAGAATGGTCTATCCAATTTCTTCGGAATCTCCTTTCTTCCTCTGGCCTAAGACCTGGATCATTAGGAGAAGTAACTCCCTCTGGATCTGTATTAGGGCGATTTTCCATTCACTTGCCCATTCTCCATGTTCTCACCCCTTTCCCTCGGTAGTCGGCTGCTGAGAATCCCCAGGTTTGGACCCTTTTCCTTGTTTCCTGGCTCTTTCATTTTATTGTAGATTCTGGTCCTCTTCTATCTGAATGATAATTATTTTCTTTCTTATCAAGTCTTCAGTTATTCTCCTGGACTCTTTCTTGTTCTTTGCCCTCGTTTCTCTATAGGCACCTATTAGCACTTCCATCTCTGCCCTCTGAATTTACCATGTCCTTTTTAGGCAATGGCAGTTTTTCACAGGCCTTTAACTTGAGACTTCTACTTATTGTGCCTCCTGAGTAGCAGACGCTTGGTGGACTTAATCTTCAAGTTTTATTGTGTCTAGGAAATGGGGTTGGATGAGGGGAGAAAAGGAGTATTTAAAGAAGAAAGAGGCAAGAGATCTTCATTTCACTCTTATCGTAAAAGGGCAAGAGTCACAGAGACAGGGATTTTTTTCTATTAAACTCCATTCTGAGTTTTGTAGGATTTCCTTTTCTTTCTTAGAGCCTTAATCTCTACTTCTCCCCATAAGCAAAGCTTCAGTAATTTGTCTGTGGAATTTGAAAAGGCAAAACCAACCTCAGGAAGTTTGCTATTGGAACCTATTTGGTACTGGGCCTGGCATGATAAGAAGCATACGCCTCCCCTCAGAGAGAGCCAGAGGGTAGAGTGAGTGTATTTTGGATCCAAGACCAGCGTCCTTGGATCAGAAACAAACTAAGGCAGAAAAAAGTCAGCTTTCAGCAAGGACTCCAACTAGGAAGTTAACCTTCCTACAACTATAAAATAAAACAGCAATCAACCAACCAAAACCTTCTCTTTCCTTTGTCACAGGCAGACAGAAAATACAGATCACTGAGAGCTCAGAGAATAAGCAGGCAGGAAGTCTCCAAATGTCATGAACTGAGAGATAAACAATGTATTCTGGGACTTAGCACAGAAGGTAGGCAGCCAGCAAGTTACAGAGGATATTGGAGGAAAACAAAGTGCCCTCAGCAATATAATTGATAATTAAAGTGGAGAAAGTGAACTCTGAAGTACATTAAGACAGATGTAACAAAAAGGCACTGATAAGAAATGCAGCTACTCCACTGTGGACCAGAGGGGAATAAGAATAAGGTGGTAAAGATGGAGGAAAAGGAACAATTCGGGTACTATCACAAGGCCAACCCCCACCCCAATGGCTAAGGGTTTTCAGCACGTACTGCATAAAAAAGAACAATGTGTTTCTTTTAGAACCTTACTCACCTCTCTTTCCTTTATATTTGTGTGTGAGTAAAGTTGAGTTCATTCTCATTGCACTTGTTGTATTCATAGTGCCTCAAATAACCTCATTTGGTTTTATTGCATTCAGGCAGCTGATCCTATTTCAGCCAAGATTCTGGTAACTAAACTGCAAGCCTTACCTCTTGCAGAATGTTGCTTGCCCTAGCCAAACTTCCCCATCCTCTGCTCTAGGTTCTTTTGTATAAAAGGTAAACCCTCTCTAAGCAGAACCCAGTTAACCAGGACATTTTAATAGTCCCAGTTTCCACCACTACTCCTTGTAGTTTTGAAGATTTTGTAAAATTTTATCAGAAGATGGTCAAATATCAAGAACATAGATGGTGGTAGTATTGTGTACATGAAAGATCCTGAAAACTATTTATGATCAATGAATTAATATTCTGGGATTAGTGTAGAGTCAGTTCTATCTACTTTACGTGGTTTAAATCGGTAGCTATGGAGACTCCTACTTGAAGTTTATTATAATAAGCTTGAAATGATGAGCTTGGTCATCAAAGAAAGACACAGCTGTGTTCAGGATGATCAATGTATATAGGCTGGAATGGGATCTAGTAACACAGCTTAGAAGGACATAAAACAAGAGTTGAAACAAAGAGTTCAAGAACATTCTGAATACATTTTTTAAAAACTGGGTTGTTTTTTACATGAAAAATTTCAAACATACACAAAAGTAGAGAGGATGATATTATGATCTAGAGGTTCAATTAGACTCAAGTTCAATTTTTGAGGCAAGACTGTTTTCTGAGCAGTGTTTCGCAGTTCTCGTTGCTTCACGTCATGAGGCCAAAAGGTCTGGTTGTCCCATTTTAAGTGATGCTAAGATCAATGAGTGGGTTCAGTTGTGTCAGCCTCATCCCTGCATTATCAAGTTTCCATTCCTTTGATGATTGCTGCCTAGATCCATTATTTCCTTCTTTAGGGGCTTGCAAAAGGTGATTTTTCTAGTTCTATCACTCCTGCATTTATTAGTGGAAATTTTTCCATAAAGAAGAATTTCCCTCATCAACGATTTGATTACCCTAAAACACAGGAAGTGTCACCGTAAAGTACATGAAGGGCAGGATAAATGGCCGATGTACTCTCTTCATTTATCAGCCTTAAGAGTCCTCTGCTGGGTCCCCAGCAACTGGATTGGTGGCCACCTAACATGTAATGAGGGGGGTTGTTTTTAAACGATTTGCTAAGGTCACTGGTGACATGCCTTTGTCCCCCTGTCTATAATTATATTAATTCCTTGACTATATGCAGCCCTCTTACCACTTCACATATTTCCTGCTTCCGACTAGAAACTAGTAAAAATTTTTAAGCAGAAGTGACAGTAGAGGTATTGAGTTGAAGGAAGAGTTATGGTTTTTGTGTTCATTCTTCAAGTATTCTGTGATTTGTGTTTAATACAAGGACCTCCCAGACCTGACATTGCAAGGGTGGGTTTAAATATAAATTCTAGATGTTGAGAGGTGATATATGACCTCCTCCTTCCCTTGCGGCAAGCCTATTGCAAGGATGTGCACATGCTTGTGATCTATGGACAGGAAAATGCCATGGCAGTAGCATTTCTCTGCATTGGCCCTCATGTATCCTGGCAAGGACATATTGGTGTTACCAGCATGTCCTATAAGGGATTTTAGGCAGTAAAAATGGAATGAATCTAGGATAGGCTTAACCTAAGCAATCATTGGCAGCACTGTTAGTACTTTATCTTGGGGATATAGTGACATAGGGGGTGGGAAGACATTATTTAAAAGCAAAAATAATTTTAATTATTTCCTGTTTTCCCTCTTTTTTTATCATCTTTTGGCTCTTCTGGATTCAGTCTCATGACCAGAAAATGGAAGAAGTTAAAAGCTTATTGGATTGACAAAAATAATAATAATAATAATAATAATAATAATAATAATAAAACCATGGTGAAGATTAATTCTGAGAAGCTGTTTAAACTGCAAACTTTTTGGGAAAATAAGGAAAGGCAATATCAAAAACACCTTGGGTGATCCTGTTGCCAGATAAAATACAGGAGGTTCAGCTAAAGTTGAATTTCAGATAACAATTAAGTTTTAGTAAAGTGTATCTCAAGTATTGCATGGGACATACTTCTCCTAAAAATTATTTGTTGTTTATCTGAAATTCAGATTTAACTGGATGTCTTGTACATTTATTTGCTAAACCTGGCAGATCTACTTGGAGGAATCAGAGAACAATCTGAGAGTTGTTTGCAGTGCTGTATGCTGGGCCCCAGGACTTTACATTATTTCAGGACATCTCAGGAGCATGCTAGTGAGGACCGTGAATATTCCTCTATGATGTGCTGATATTCATCAGAGCAAAGCCTGCTGTTCTCTAATACATATACATTTTAATGGCTCTCTTTATAAAAGTGAATTTCAATAGGCACAGAGTTTTGTAGGAGTCTGAAAACCCCTGACAATCAATGTTTCTCCCTATATGAGGTCATAGCCTGGGAACAATGAAATGCTAGGAGCTGGGGCAGTTGTCTTTACATTTAACCTGGTAAAATGGATGTTAAATAAAGTTTTGTTCAACTTGTTCAGATATCCAGAGAAAAGGCCAGTGTAAAACTTGCATTTTTCATGCCCTGGTTATAGAACTGGAGCAATTTAATCAGATGTATCTCTTTGTTTTAAATGTTGTTGCGTGAAATAGATCACACCAAAGCCTATGTTTCTGGTGATTCTTGAGAAATTTATACCTGGAATTTCTCTGTACTTCTGGTATGAAGATTATCAGGAATGTCTAGAGGTGTCCTTCCCCACCTGGCTTATAGAACATGTTGCTCTGTTGCTTTTTATAATGTATATAAGCCGCAAACAGAGAGAGATGGCTGCCAAACTATATTTATGTGATATTGAATAATCTTCAGGGAGGAGTCTTTCTTGCAGTATAAAGACTACAATTTTACGCAATTAAATGTGCAGAACTTTATGGCTTTATTCGTTCCATATTCCCTTTCTCCTTTTGCAAACTATGCTTCCTTTATTTCAACGTTGTGAGTTCATAGGAGCTGCCATTTTTATAAAATATGTCCATGCTCACAGCTTTATTTGATTGGTTCAGGGATGGTTATTTGATACAAACTGGGCCAGTCATAATACAGCTCTGTCCGTAACCCTTTCTGAGATGTCTCCAGATTCTTCTTCCCCAAATCAATGAACTCCTTTTTTTCCCCAAGCCAAAAAGTTCAAGTTGGATTTCTAAGATCTGCAACCAAGAATTCCAACAAATAAAACCCAGAACTAAATTTTTACAAACTATAATACATAAATTTTCAGATTGCTTTTTTAAAAAACAACAAGTTAAAACCCAACAGGCTACTCTTGAAATGTTAGTATTTATTCTCATTTTAACACTGTCTCTACAACGCTTTAAAAAATTATACTTTTGAAATTCTTTTTTCTCTCAGTGAATAATCATATTTCATTTTTCATACCACTGTTGTCACACTTAATTTATATTGTTTCGTGTCACAATTATTTTTGTTCACCTCTTTCTCCTGTTCTTGAGAGCAGGGACCAAACTTTCACTCATTTTAGTGGCCCTTGCAATATCTACATGGTAAGTAAAAAATAGTATTTCTTAAATAGGTAATTAAGTATTTTCTTGGTTCTTTGTTCTTAATGGAGTACAGTATAATAAAAGTTGGGGTTGTTATATATCCAAGAGAAGCTATTTACAATAAAATAATTTATTTGATTACTTAGAGATATACACATATTTGTGCGAATGGTATATTACACACAAAATAGAAAAGCACAGCATTGAAGATCTAATATAAATAGTAGAGGGAAATAAGCTTGTGAGATAATACATATGTTAATTAGCTTGACTTAGCCATTCCACAATGTATACGTATTTCAAAACATCATGTTGTATACCATACACATATGCAGTTTGTATTTGTCAGTTAAAAAAATAAACAATTAAAAATGTAAAAAACAAAGCAGTGTGGGATGATGTGGCTGGCTTGGGGAGGAAGAGAGTTTTGTTGGTGGAGATTCTCTGTGTGCTCTGAGAAGATCAGCTTCCATCAGTGTCAAATGTGGGAGAGGACTTCTAAATTGTCATGGACAATTGGAGACATTGAAAAGGATTCTCAGTCACATCCTAGAGTTGCTTCTGGGAGGAACGAGATGCAGGTCCATCCATGAAGTTATGTTGTGGAAGGGACTGGGATTCCTTGAGGGAACCACACTGAGGGAGGGACATGAGGGACTCAGAGTGTAATCACATAAGGGAGACATCTGGAGGTTGGCCAAAGCACACTGAATAGGATCATTGCTTGGAGAGAGCGGTGGTTCTGGGTACAATACCTTGTACCTAACCCAAGCCTCTGGAGAGCCATGTGTTCTTGAATCTAGGAAAGAATCATGTCTCTGACGACCCATGAACTCTGCTGTGGGAAGGCCCTGAAGGCAGCTTTTTATAGGAAGTGAAAGGACCTATTTTCTTGGCCAGAGATGAACACCAGGTGGTGGCCCTCCTAAGGAGAGCAGCAGAGGTGGTGGCAGTCAAAGGAGCGGTGCGGTGGGGATAAGGACATCTAGGTGATGAGAAGAGGATCTGAGGAGCTCAGTTCTATGGCCATCTTCCTCTTCACCCTCCTCTTCCCTTCACCCAGAATCAAAGAGAGGATCACTAGGGGAGGCATTCCTGGAAAGTCTAGTCTTACTGATAATCAAGCCAGTGAGACCTTATAGCTTAGTATTATGGTACACATGTGATAGTACAGTCATGTTGCTGCATCATATTTCAGTCAATGACAGACTGCATATACCGTAGTGGTCCCATAAGATTATAACAGAGCTGTATTAGGCTGTTCTTGCATTGCTATAAAGAAATACCTGAGACTGGGTAATTGATAAAGAAAAGAGGTTTAATTGGTTCTGCAGGCTGTACAAGCATGGCATCTGCCTCTGCTTGGCTTCTGCAGAAGCCTCAGGGAGCTTTTAGTCATGGTGGAAGGTGAAGCAGGAGCAGGCATGTCACATGGTGAAAGCAGGAGAGATTTATGAACAATGAGATCTCTTGAGCTGCCATTTTTATAAAATATGTCCATGCTCACAGCTTTATTTGATTGGTTCATGGATGGTTATTGGATACAAACTGGGCCAATCATAATACAGCTCTGTCTGTAACCCTTTCTGAGATGTCTCCAGATTCTTCTTCCCCAAATCAATGAACTCCTTTTTTGCCCCAAGCCAAAAAGTTCAAGTTGGATTTCTAAGATCTGCAGCCAAGAATTCCAACAAATAAAACCCAGAACTAAATTTTTACAAACTATAATACATAAATTTTCAGATTGCTTTTTTAAAAAACAATAAGTTAAAACCCAACAGGCTACCAACAACCAGATCTCTTGAGAACTCACTCACTATCATGAGGATAGCACCAGCCCATGAGAAATCTGCCCCCATGACCCAATCACGTCCCACCAGGCACCACCTCCACCACTGGGGATTACATTTCAACAGGAGATTTAGGTGGGGACAAATATCCAAACTATATTATGAGCTAAAAAAATTCCTATTGTCTAGTTGCATAATAGCCATTGAAATGTCATAGCACAACGCATTACTCATGTGCTTATGATGCTGCTGGTGTAAACAAACATATAGCACTGCCTGTTGTGTAAAAGTAGAGCACACACTATTGTGTATAGTACATGATACTTGGTAATGATAATAAACAATTATGTTACTAGTTTATGTATTTACTGTGCTACAGTTTTAATCATTATTTTAGAGTGTACGCCTTCTACTTATAAAAAGGAAAAGTTAACTGTAAAGCAGTTTCAGGCAGGTCCTTCAGGAGGTATTCCAGCAGCAGGCATTATTGTCACAGGAGATAACAGCTCCATGTGTTTTATTGCCCCTGAAGATCTTCCAGAGGGACAAGATGTGGAGGTGGAAGACAGTGATATTGGCTTAGGCTAATGTGTGTGTTTGTGTCTTAGTTTTTAATAAAAAAGTTGAAAAAGTTAAAAAATTTCAAATAGTGAAAAGCTTATAGAACAAGAAATAAAATATTTTTGTACAGCTGTACAATGTGCTCATTTTAAACTTAGGGTTATTATGAGTCAAAAAGTTAAAAATTAAAAAGTTTATAAAGTAAAAGTTACAGTAAAGCTAAGATTAATGTATTACTGAAGAAAGAATTTTTAAAAATAAATTTAGTGCAGCCTAAGTGTACAGTGTTTGTAAACTCACCACTTATTCACCCAGAGCAACTGCCAGTCCTGCAAGATCAATTCATTGTGTCCTATACAGGTGTACCATTTTTTATCTTTTATATTATGTTGTGTTTTACTATACCTTTTTTATGTTTGGATATCTTTAGATACACAAATACTTACCATCATGTTACAGCTGCCTACAGTATTGCTAACAGATTTTTAGCCTAGAAGCAATAGGCTATGCCGTATAGCCTATTGTGTAAGCACACGCTATGATGGTCACACAGTGGCAAAATTGCCTAACAACACATTTGAATCTCTATCATTAAGCAATACGTGTCTGTATATATAACATATGTAGCCTTAATTATAGCATATAGTATTACAGTATCTAGTGTTATAGTATTACAGTAAATATACACAGCATTATAAGAACATGACACATTTATATATATTTGGATGAAGCCAAAGGATGTTAGGGTGACACGCTTATGAACCATTTGTTTCAACATGTCTGATTATGTAACAGCTGATTCTAATTTTTCACTGTCATCAGTAATAGGACTGTGAATTCCTTGCATATTAATCTGTGTCTGTATCTCTGATTGTGTGCTTAGGATAAATTCCTGGAAGTATAATTAAATCCAAGAGTATAAATAATATTACAGGTCTTGAGGCCCACTGCCAAATTGCCTTCTAGGAAGGCTGTACTAATTTATGTTCCAACCCATAGTGTATAATAGTTCCTACCTCAGTGATAGCATTATGAGCTTTGAGTGTTATCATGTATTAGTTCATTCTCACACTGCTATGAAGAAATACCTTAGACTGGGTAATTTATAAAGAAAAGAGGTTTAATTGGCTCATGGGTCTGCAGGCTGTACAGGAAACATGGCTGGGGAGGCCTCAGGAGACTTTCCATCATGGCAGAAGATGAAGGGGAAGCAGGCACATCTTACATGGCCAGAGCAGGAGGAAGAGAGAGACGGGGGAGGTGCTACACATTTTAAACAACCAGATCTCATGATAACTCGCTCACTATCACGAGAACAGCACCAAAGAAAAGAATTCCATGCCCATAATCCAGTCACTTCCCACCAGGCCCCACTGCGAACACCGCGGTAACAATTTGACATGAGATTTGGGCAGGGACACAGATCACCATATCATCGCTAGATGAAAATAATACCCATTATTACAGGTGAAAAATGGGTATATTCTGAGTTTTCCAAATGCTTTTTACTCTATTAATATAATGTATCATATTAATATTTCTTTTATTGCACTCCTTTGATAAACACCATTTATGCTAGAAGTGTTTTTAAAAATAACAAGTTGATTTCCTTTTTATGAAAAAAATATGTTTAAGGTGGAAGGTACAAGCAAGCAAAGAGGAGAAAATAAAGATTACTTGTAATCCTACCTACTGGAGATAACCACCATAGAAGATTATGTGTACATATGTTTAATCTTTTTTTCTTTTTTAATGAGTACATTTCAGCAGTTTTCAAGCTTGGCTGCACATCAGAATCATCTGTGGTGTTTAAAAAAATACAGATGACCAGATCTCATCTCTGGAGATTCATATTCAGTAGGTCTTTTCTTAAAACACTTTCTTCCAAAGTGTTTAATTGGGCTGCATTACACATATCTTAGGGTTTTATCTACTTGCCCTCCCTGGGTCATCTCATCTAGTGTCAAAGCTTCAATAAGCACGTTACAATTGAGGGACTTATGATTCCTATCCTAGCCCAGGTGACTATACTAAGTGTTAGAACCCTGTATCCCAGCAAGCATTCCTCAACTCTACATGGATGTACTCCTAGACACCCAAACTCAATATCTCCAAAACTCATTACTTTCTGGTAAAAACTAATCCCTGTTTCGGTGCTCCCAATAATATGGCCAGCCACCCTTTTATTCATCCTAACCCACATAGCCACGCAGACTCAAAGATGGCCCTCAATGATTCCCGCCTTCTGGTATTTCTGCCCTTGTGGAATCCCTTCCCTTTGAGTGTAGGCCAGCCTAGCAACTTGCTTGTCACCAATAGATGTCATGGGCATATCACTTGCATAATTAGGTTACATAAGATTATGATTTCTGCCTGTACTAGACTCTATACTTAGCTTGCTTTGCTAAAGCCAGCTGCCATGTTGGAGAGGACCATATAGCAAGGAACTGAAGCCCTCAACCTAACTACTGCAGGGAACTGAATTGTATTAAAAACCACTTGAACTTTGAAGCAGATATTTCTCCAGTTGTGCCTTCAGATGAGACCCTAACCCTGACCATCCCTTTGATTGCAGCCTTGGGTGAAACCATGAAGCAGAGGACCCAGATAAGCCATGCTCAGATAAGCCTGACCAACAGAAACTGTGAGATAGAAAATGTATTTGTGCCAAGTTAGTGGTAATTTGCTATGCAGCAATAAATAACTAATATAAAACTAATTATCAAGTTCTGTTATTTCAGCTTTTTTGATACCTCTCAAATCTGATATATTTTCCATGCCTACCATCAGATGGGTCAGGCATGATCATGCATTCCCTGCATTGTTACAGCTGCCTTTAACCCATCACTCTGCCATTTGTCTTATGGCCTCCAACCCCAATTTATTCTTTGCAGAATCATCTTTCAAAATGAAAATTGGATCATATTCCACTGTTTGAAATCTGTTAGCACTCTTATATTGTTCATGGGGTAAAGTTGAAAGTTTTAAACACAACTCACAAAGTTCTCCGTGACCTAGCCCCATGCTGCCTCTGTTTCAGGTTCTGTCCTCTTGGCTCTTGGCCTTAACCCTTACTGCTCTCTTTACTTGAAGTCTTCTATTATGTACTTACCCACTTGCTCTAACTGCAAACCTTTCTCTCACTACAACTTGTTTTTCACATACAAATAACAATTTCCTTTAACAAATCTTTCCCTGATGCCCAAGCCAGGATGTCTCTGTGGACAGTCTGCTATCTCCACATACTTCACCTATGATTGGGCATATTATGGCCTTTACCTATTTATTTGTCTCATGTCTTCTATAGACAGAGCACAAAGATCATGCCTATTTCATTAACTACCTTGTTGACACTCAAGTAAGTAGTTATTGAATGGATGAATAAATAAATGGCAGTGGAAGATTTTTTTTTTCCTTTGTGTTTGGTGAAACTTCTGAACCACAGACCGGTTTTCTGTATGCACCATGTCTGGATCAAGCTGTGACATGGTACTTGCATTTAGTATCTGGTCTCCTTCTGCAACACAGCCCAGCATATTCCCAACATCATGCCAGCTTTTTGCTTTAAGTGGCTGCCCGGTGGATCCTAGGGCCACCCTCTTTCTGATGTCAATGATAATCATCAGGGGTGAAACAGAGTACAAGTGATGTCTGGTTGCCCTAAATCTAGCCCAAGACTCCAGCTTAGAAATACCAGGAAGGTGGAGCCAGGACCCCCTTCATTTCATCCTAGATTTAATGCTCTTTCTTAGGAAGGGGCCGTGTAAATGGAACGCATCTAAGTCATCTCTTAATTTGGCTTTATCTTTAGTGATGAGAAAGTTTTTAGTGTTTTGCCACGTGGATGTTATCCTTCCCTTCCAGGGCATACTGCTAAAAGATTCCTCTTCTATTCATTGGGAAAATGGGAGGGAAGAAGTTAAATGGCTGGGCTTAATGCATTTGGCCTGAAAGAAACACTTGCAACGATTTTAGCTTACTTTTTAACTCATGCTGATGCTCATCTCCATCCTCTTAGACGTGACTGCTTGATTTCTTAGCTCCTTTTTAAAATTCATCTTTGTTCATGGGAATGTATTTTCAAGTATATTTTTAGATTCATTACATATGTGATAATGTCTTTATCTTCACTTTGTACAGAATAACAAATTGTGAGGTATGAAATATTTAGATAGTAATCTCTTCCTTTCAAACCCTGTAGCTGTTGATCTGCTGTCCTCTAGTCTTTACTATAAAGAGAAGTCTGAGACTAGCCTGATTTATTTTTCCTTTGTGGATCACAATCTTTTTTTCTATCTGAATTCTAATATGATTTTTTTCTTTATCATTGTAATTCACTTTTTTCCCCCAGCATGTAATTTTATTTCTTAATTTTTCTTAGACCAAAGTAAGCCCATTTGGTCTGCACACTCGAGTCATTTTTTTCCAGCTTTGGAACATAATTTTCAGTCTTGTTGCTTCTGTTTCACTTTTACAGAGTTTAAAAATATTTATAATTCTTAGATGGAATCTCCATGTCAATTGTGAGGGTTGCTTTTGTGTGGAGAAAAAAAATCTATGCTGTTATCCAAGGTTTTAATTTAATATGTACTTATTAAAGGTATTCACTTATTAAAGGTACATTAAAAAAAACTCCAGCATTTTTCAAGCCCTTAAGTTCACCTTACATATTTTATTACTTGATTTATGAATCTAGTAAATTTTAGCAATTGCTTTCAAGGGAGGTTTTGAATAAGGTTTGATCAATTTAAGTTGAACACATTGAACTCCCAAGCAGGTCCCTTTACAACTTGGTTAATAAAATTCCCTTAAGTATTTAAACTCCATTTATAAATTTAATACATTCAGTTTTCTTTTTAAGCTTTTCAAATGTCTGACCTACAGCCAAACCTTAACGACTCCAGTAAATCTAATAAATTAAGTAACGGATCACATGTTCTCTTAACCATTCCGATACTTTTAAACTTGATTAAATTTTCTAAATCTTTCCACTTAAAGGTAAAAGTCTAAAATCTATTACTCGATACACCATTAAATTGAATTCCCAAGGCTAATCTGTCATATTCACTGATATGCCATATGCTGTTAGACATTAAACCTTTTTATATTGCTCCATGATTAGAACCTTATTCCCAAACTTAACACAAAAGTGTTAGTGGGTGGATTTTATTTACTTTATCATGTCTATATTTAATACAAATATCTTTATAGTGCAAAGACATATAGCCACTAAATTTTATTATCAAAAAATTGGGGTAGCTATTCTGCCAAAATTGGAGCTACAATTCTGGAGGATGGAACTACCATTCAGGGAGAATTGTACCATTCAGTGTTTCATCAATTGGCTGAGAATGGTTATTGCCTAGAGATTTTTGACCAGAGTGCATAGGTTCTAGGTTGGCAACGTAGTATTGTTGCTATGACAACAGGGAATTCCAAATCTGTTACCTGTGGATAAGGTTGGGGCCTGTTGGTTCAAATTATGCAGCCTACTAAGTATTGCAACTAATTCCAAAACTGCTTTTTTGGAATTTGCATTTCTTTAAAGTCTTTATTTTACTGTATTTCTCTTCATGTCTAGAGCCATGGATGTAAATTCTTTCCTCTGGTTGGAATAACAACAATAAGAATAACACACAACAACTGATTTACTGTGCATTTGCTATGTGCCAGATTAAGTGCTTTGTGTAATATAACTCTTTTAATTATCATAGTTCTATGATAAAGAAGCTATGATTTTTCCTCTTACGATTGCATTATAATTTTAAGTTTTTAGGCAAAAAAGAAATAAAAGGCCACATAATGAGGTATCCAGGATTACGACCCTAACATTGTCTTTATGCTTACTCACTGCAAAATATTATTTCTCTACTGTAGCTAAGATCAAAAGAGACCAGAGTCCAAGCCTTTGGAGGGCAGTGAAATCTCCTAAGTTCAAGTTATGTTTTTAGTTTTGTAATCTCCTACTAAGGTTGCAGCTAACTCTCTTCTTAACCTCTTTGCTGCCTGGTTGGACTCTTGATTCATCCGCAGAATCTTCATGAAGAGCCACCCTTCATAAGAGGTAATTTGCTGATCTCTCATGCCTTTGTCTGCATCTGTTGTCACAACCAAGGCCATACTGAGCGCATTCTGTTATTTGTCTCACCTTCCTACCTGGCATTCACAAATAACCGAGTTCTAATGTTCTCTCCCACCCTATTTATGATTTGATTTTTTGCAATATGAATTCCACTGTTGTGAGCTTCAATGTGTTTTAATTCTGTTATTGCAATTTTCACATTCTTGAAATTCTTCCTTGTTTTGTTTCACTCAGCAACTTTTGTATTCAGCTTACTGTTTCCAAAACTCACCCTGTTTCTTTTATTCTTGACTCTTTTCTTTCCTAATGGCTTTCTCTTTGAGTATCATGAAAGATACATCCTCTGGCACGGTACTCAATTGAGGCTGCCAAGCTAATTCTTAGAATTCCTTCTGATTCCTCCAAGTACAGAGCTTTCCCTTGGGGAAGGAAAAAGGTTTCTCTACAGTGTCCAGCACTAGAAGAGCAAGTAATGCATCATTCACTGTTTAGTTCTTGCCTTGCTATTTTCTGGGAGTTTCAGTCTAAAGAGAGAAAGATGAGTGGGTTAGGGGAGGTAGAGGGGAGAGTGAGGAGAGTAAGTAAACAGCCTCTGGCTGCCCAGGTTTATGGTCTTCCAGATCAGGGTCTCTGAGGCACTGCAAGCATAAGTTTAATCCATGTTTGCGAGCCATATATTTAGTTGAAATACTTCTTAGAGTCTAGTAATAAGTTGTCTGTAATTCTTATTATTTTACTGGTAGTGTGAGTTTCATATTTTTCTATGACTTTATAGGTATTTTAGTGAGGAATTGGGAAAGGCCATTTCAAGAGTTGCCAGCCCGGCTCTATTTAAATCAGAAGTATTTAGCTATAATTCCAGAAGATCTCTATGGAATACATTTTATATCCCAAGTGACTTATTCCTTGGATTTTATAGTAGACTTGGATTTATCTCATCTTTCTTCTTTTTATCTGAAAGATAATCTTGAAAATCTTATATTTCTATATAACCAGAACTGAGTATTTTCTTCTTTTGGGGGCAGAAATATTGGTAACTCACGCACAAAAACCAAAGCAACGTATGTGACTTAAAAAAGAGAAGTATAAAATACTTAGTTTACTTACATTCATAATAGATAATAGAATAAAGAATCCAGCATTTTGTTTTGTGAATGTGACAAATAGCAACAGGAGAGCTGGCAGAATGAGAGAAAGAGGACGGGAGAATTCTCAAAGGTAAATCTTTAAATAAGTCCCATCAGGAAAACACTATTTACTATTCATGGTAGATAGTAGAGTCTAAATTCCTTTGCTGGCATTCAAAATCACCTACAATTTGGGTCCCATCTGCTTTTGCAGTCTGATCACTTACCACCCGCCTATGTGAACCCTGCACTAAGGACAAAACAGTCCACTGTACTGACCTCAGCAGCAAACATTGTCCTTACTATCCGATGTCTTTGCTCACAGTGTCCCTCTCTGGAACATTCTTCAGGCCCGTCTTCCAAGGCCCAGCTCTGATGCTGTCTCCTCTGAACCCAACAGCCAACAGTCATCTCTGCACCCTCTGAAACACCTTGGCATTTCTGGTCAGACACAACCTTGGATGGCAGCTATCTGGGATCTTGTCTTCTCTCTTCAACTCCATTGCACTTTCCAGGCTAACAAAGACCCCACCTTGTATTCACATTTGTCCTGAAGCCTAGCAAATTGACTTGCACAGAGTAGGGCAACAAAGAGTAGGTTAGCTGACTGAAAAGGGAGTTACAGCAAGAAGGAAAATGAAAGGGGGAAAAAGAAGAGATGGACAGAGATGACAGAAGAAAAAAAGGTAAAGACAGATAGGGAAGAGAAACAGACAGATATCACTTTCTTTAATTTAGAGAGATACACATTAAAAAAAAATAATTGAAATGCTTATTACTATGTCAGTGACTTCAGCATTGGGAAAAAGAGCCTGTCGGCTTTTATTTATAAATTTCAAGGCTTGTATTTGAAGTAAACATTTATTTTCCCATATAATGCCCACGGATTTTGTATTGTGTCAAAGAATGTGTTCAGGTTTTTAAGAAGCATTTTTGAAAACTCAGGGTATCTATCAATTTTCTAGTTATTCCTGTGAGTCTCTTTGTCATTCACATTCTATCATTTTTGCCTAATCTTTGTTATTTGAGAGATTAGGGCTGTCTCATTTCACAATACCTGAAAGATTATGTTTGAGAACAGAATTTATTTCATTATGTGTACATTTTTTTCAAATCAAATCTATCATTTTCTTAAATCCAATCCTTTTTGTTTTTGTCCTAATTGTTTCATGGTGAGGATTATTATATTATATATAGAAGAAACTAAAAGTAAGAGTGTAAAAACTCATAGGGAAGAAATGAATTGCTCCCTGTTCACAGCTTTTAATCTGTTCTTATTAGACCTCCAGAGGCTTGATTCTGAGCTCAGTCATCTCAAATGCTCACTGCAGCCAACTTAGGCTGCAGGTTGTCATGTAGCTACTGGTTCAACAGAACCTTGTGGCAGCTTTTCTCAGGCCAAATGAAATGAAAGCTAAATGTGATTTCTAGGCTATTTTCCACTTTTGTTTACACTAACGTTCTAGTCAGTAAGAGGTTTAAAGAATCCCAATTCCTTTGTGATGCGTGCCCTTGCTTAAATAGGGTAGAATTGACTTGGCAGTCTCTTGAATATACATCACTCCTTTGTGGGAATGAGTTTCCATACTTTTCGTCTGAGTCCAGTACAGGGCAACATACATTAAGGTGGTTGATTCAGGAATGTGGCTTGTAGCCATGTTTCTTCCCTCACTACCATTGGAGGGCACTTCTAGTGGAGAAGAATGTGTGTCTGGAGGCTCTAGGGAAAACCATTGAGAGTGATGTACTGTTGAAGAAGTTTCCAGAATTATAGTTAGTTCAGGATGAAAGAATACAAAAATCTCTGGCATTGCTGATAATTTTGGCATTAGAAAACCAAATTAGAAAATGAGAATGCATCAATGGAGATGGAAGGTGGGAAGGGAGGAAAGATGTTTCAGGTAGAGGCAACAGCATATGCAAAGACCCAGAGGCAGAAAAGAACACAGTGTGTGATTTGGCGGGGTGGAAGGAGATGAGACAGACAGGAGAGATGAGCCAAGGGCCTTGTATGCCAAGATAGACTGAGCTTCAGAGAATAAGGAGAACTGGCTTCATGAAATGAGATAATGATAGTGTGTGCCTGAGGGTTCAATTCAGCAACAACAACCTGGCACAGAATAAGATAGGGCTGCTGCTAGCCTACAGAGCCTCATTGTGAGTTAGAAATAGGTCCTGGGTGGATGATGTTTCAGTTATCTATTGCTGCATAACCAACCACTCCAAAGCATAATGGCATAAAGAAGCCTCTTTTTTTTAATGCTCATGAACTCTGTAGATCAGGAATTCAGACAGGCCCCAGCAGGGATGGCTTGTCTCAGTTCCACAATGTCTGGGGCATCAAGTAGAGAGACTAGAAGACTGTAACAGTCAGCCAGCAGCTACATATCATTTGGAGGTGTCTTCACATGCACGTTTGCTGGTTGATGCTGTTGGACAGCCCCTTAGCTGGGACTGTCAGCAGAACACCCGGGTGCAGCCTCTCTTTGTTGCCTGGGCTTCCTCACAGCATGGTGCTTAGCTTCCAAAAGTGAATGTCCCAAAGGGCAGGAAAGGAAAGCTGCCATATTATCACTTTCACTATTTTCTATTGATTAACCAGTAAAAAGCTCAGATTCAAAGTAGGTGGACCCTAGGCCTTGTTGCTTAGTGGAAGGAGTAATGACAAGTTTGGGAGCCATTTAAAAATAATTGCCACATGCTAGTTAGAAAAAGATGTCCCCTCTAGGTGGACACATCCCTTTAGTGAAGAAAAAGCTAAACTTTTCTCCAAACAAATGTAGCCCAACACCAGGAAACACAGGTTGGGTTCAGCCCCATTCAACGTCTTTGTTGAGAGCCTTTGCAGAGTTAACAACTGGCACAACCACACCCAGAGAGGCCCCGGGCTCAGTAAATCGCAGGTAGTTACCTTCTCTCCACTGCTCCTCAAAACAAAGAGGAAAATGGCCCTTCTTTATGAACTTCTAGCCTTGCTCTCTACATGTATTTTTTTCCTTGTGATTAACTTCATTTAATTAATTTTTTTTCTTTTCTTGTCATATGGTTTGTCTTGGCCTTGGGCTTTCTTTGGCTGGTCATGAACAAAGGACTTCACATTACTGGTCACTGAATATTCTCTTGTCTACTTGTTACCTTCCTCTCTCCCCGTCTCCCCAACCTAATCTCTTCCTGGACTATACTTCAAACAATACAAGTAGTAAGGATGATTCCTTTTCTTTTCTTTTCTTTTTTTAGATGAAGTCTTGCTCTTATCCCCCAGGCTGAAGTGCAATGGCGTGATCTCGGCTCACTGCAACCTCTGCCTCCTGAGTTCAAGCGATTCTCCTGCCTCAGCCTCCCGAGTAGCTGGGATTACAGGCGCCTGCCACCATGCCCAGCTAATTTTTGTATTTTTAGTAAAGACAGGGTTTCACCATGTTGGCCAGGCTGATCTCAAAATCCTGACCTCAGGTGATCCGCCTGCCTCAGCCTCCCAAAGTTCTGGGATTACAGGCGTGAGCCACTGAGGCCTGGTCTGCAATTTCCACTTTAGATCTCTTTTTCATTTTGGGCAAATATTTTGAAAACATAAATCCTCCTTTCTCTTAAAAACTTCCAAATTTTAAATGTCTAACATTCAGAGCAGGTTTCTAAGAATTATTTTTATCTAATCACATGATATGTTTGAACTTTTCCCTAGGAACTTTCCTGAAGCAATTGACGTTAGAAAAAAGTAGGCAAGAAAATGAGTTGTAGATAATATGTATTGGTGAGAAATGGTTCCTGAGATAAAATTAACTGAGCTGTAAATAGATGAAGAGTGAGAAAATGGACCAGTATATCATATTCATGATCCTACTGAGGAGGGGACAGGACAGTGATGAGGAGAATTTGGGGCAGAACGACATCTTGTACCAGCCGCCAGCAGACCTTATTAGCCAAGGGCAGATTGTATATTTCACAGATGGACAAGGAAGCCTGGGAAAGAAGGAATGGGGACATCATTTGGGGGAAAAAAGGACGTTCATACAAATGCTGTATTTGCAAATAGCATACAGGGAGGGATTGATTGGTGATACTTTTTTTTTTTTTGAGACGGAGTCTCGCTCTGTCACCCAGGCTGGAGTGCAGTGGCCCAATCTTAGCTCACTGCAAGCTCCGCCTCCCGGGTTCACGCCATTCTCCTGTCTCAGCCTCTCCGAGTAGCTGGGACTACAGGCGCCCGCCACCACGCCCAGCTAATTTTTTGTATTTTTAGTAGAGACGGGGTTTCACCGTGGTCTCGATCTCCTGACCTCGTGATCCGCCCGCCTCGGCCTCCCAAAGTGCTGGGATTACAAGCGTGAGCCACCGCTCCTGGCGATACTACTTTCTATAAATTATTCTCAGATTTACTTCCTGATTTTCAGTTCTAGAATTGGGTCAGATATTTATTTTGTATATTCCACTACCCAGCCAATGCCAGAATGTACTAAGATTGTAATGGACTTTATGGGTCCCCCAGAATTTCTGTGTTGACACCCTGATCCCAATTTGATGGTATTTGGAGGGTGAAGCCCTCATTGATGGGATTAGTGTCCTCACAGAAAGCCAGGAAGCTAGCTAACTCTTTCCATCATGTGAGGATACAAGGAGAAGTTGCAGTCACAACCCAACTGTGCTGCCACCCTGATCTGCGACTTCTGGCCCCTGAAACTATGAGAAATAAGTGTTTGTTGGCTTAGCTACCCAGCCTGTGGTAATTGTTATAGAAGCCCAAACTTAATAAGACAAAGACCATTAAATACAAAGTAAAGGCTAGGTGCAGTGGCTCATCGCTATAATTCCAACACTTTGGGAGGCGGAGGTGAGAGGATCCTTTGAGTATAGTAGTTTGAGACTAGCCTGGACAACATAGCAAAATCCAGTCTCTACAAATAATAAAAAAAATTAGCCAGGTATAATGGTGTGTGCCTGTGATCCGGCTACTTGGTTGGCTGAGGTGGGAGGACTGCTCGAGCCTAGGACTGGTTGACAGAAACTGAGACTGTATCTCAAAAAAAAAAAAAAAAAAAAAGTGAAATCAAACAGTAATTTTTAGCCAGCAGCCTTTGGAACCAAAGTGTTTGACTTTATTCTTTTGTGGGCCTCTTCTCTTTCCTTTCTGGGTTAGGAGATCTTGATCAATGCAGTGGGATGACATTAGGAGAAAGAAAAATGACTTTAGGAGTCATAAGTATAAAAACTGGCTTCAGATTAAGAATCAACTGAATATTCAAATCGTAAAAGAGTAGAAGTGTTTTGGATAGTGTCTACAAAAATACAAAAATTAGCCAGGCCTGGTGGCGCATGCCTGTAATCCCAGCTACTTTGGAGGCTGGGGCCAGAGAATCACTTGAATCCAGGAGGTGGAGGTTGCAGTGAGCAGAGATTGTGCCACTGCACTGCAGCCTGGGTGACAGAGTGAGACTCTGTCTCAAAAAACAAACAAACAAACAAACAAAAAAATTCTGTTCATTACATATTAATTTTAAAGGACTATTTTTTTTTTTTTTTTTTTTTTTTTTTGAGACGGAGTCTCGCTCTGTCGCCCAGGCTGGAGTGCAATGGCACAATCTCGCTCACTGCAAGCCCCGCTCCCGGTTCACGCCATTCTCCTGCTCAGCCTCTCCGAGTAGCTGGACTACAGGCGCTGCACACGCCGGCTAATTTTTGTATTTTTAGTAGAGACGGGTTTCACCGTGGTCTCGATCTCCTGACTCGTGATCCGCCTGCCTCGGCCTCCCAAAGTGCTGGGATTACAAGCGTGAGCCACTGTGCCCGGCCTAAAGGACTATTTTTAAAGCAAATAGAAAATATGCACAGATAACAGTTCGTGTTGCTAAATGCTGACTTTTGGAAATCCCTTAATGAAATCAGATACAACTAAATGGGCATACTGGGATTCAGACTAAGAGTTCCACTTTAGTGAGCACTGTGGCCAAATTTCAGTTTCCTCTGGGTATTCAGTTACTTTACAGCCCAGAGAAACACTGCCTTCTTTGTCTGCTATTCCCTGTAGGAGCAGCAGGAAGAAGATTGGGGTGATCAGGGCTTGAGGTGGCAATCCAGGCTAGAAGAATCCTTTGTTGTCTTGCTTTGGTTGCCAAAGGGACAATGAAATACTCTTATTTTAAACCTCCCTCCTATGTGGATTTCAATGCATGGCCTCTCTTCCTTTAATCCACTTATAAGAGTATAATACACTGTTTGATTATTTGGCCACTAGATGAATCTTTCCCAATAGGTAAAGGTTTTCCTATCCTTCCACACTTAAAAAAAGTCTACTTAAAGAAATGTGAAAAAGACTGGTTTTTAAAGCTCTACTTTACTGTTTAATTGAATGCACCATTATCAGCTTGGGTTAAAAGCTCTTTTTGAGGGGTATGATGTTAGTATAATACCATATCTGATCCACTCAAAGGATCATTATTTTGTGCATCATTACAAAGCAAAACAAAAAAACAAAAAAACAAACAAAAACAAAAAACCCTGCTACTTTATTGTGAAGGATAAGATGCCATAAATTGTAAGATTCATTCTGATTTCAGAGATATTAAAAGGCAGAAAAGTATATCTTAGAATCAATAAAATATATATATATTTGAAATTTTACCACTAGATGCACATATACTTTTATAAAGATATAATAATTTTAGTATAGCCTATTACCCCTCTTTTTGCCCCACCGTCATTGCCAGACATTATTTATCTCATATAAAAAGATTATATTTTTATATCACATAATTAGGTATATAACATAATATATAAAAATGTATATTATATATGAGGGGGCTCCACAAAGTTTGTGGAAAAATAGAAGTAAAATATAAAAATAAAAAATATAAAATTTATTTCTCAACATATGCTCCATCAAGTTCAAGACACTTTCATAAGTGATAATACCAGCCATTTAGCCCATCTCTAAAGAACTAAGCATCCTGGGAATTTAACCTTGTCAATGCAAACTTTTTTACATTATTCACTGAAGAGAAATGGATACGCTTACAGATTTTTTAATATTATGAAACAAAGGAGTCAGAAGAAGCCAAATCAGGACTGTAAGGTGGGTGTCTAATGATTTGCCACTGAAACTCTTATAAAATTACCCTTTTTGATGATGAGAGGAGTGGGTAGGAGCACTGTCGTGGTGGACAAAAACTCTCTGGTGAAGCTTTCCTGGATATTTTTCTGTCAAAGCTTTGGCTGACTTTCTCAAAACACTCTCATGATAAATAGATGTCATTGTTCTTCAGCCCTCCAGGAAGTCAACAAGCATATTTGAACATCTCAAAAAAATTTTGCCATGACCTTTGCTCTTGACCAGTCCACTTTTGCTTGGACTGGACCACTTCCACCTCTTGGTAGTCATTGCTTTGATTGTGCTTTGTATTCAGGATTGTACTGGTAAAGCCATGTTTCATCTATTGTTACAATGCTTCAGAGAAATGCTTCAGGATCTTGATCCCACTTATTTAAAATTACCATAGAATCCTCTGCTCTTGTGTGCAGTTGACCTGGGTTTTAACACCCACCAAGTGGAAAGTTTGTTCAACTTTAATTTTTCAGCCAGAATTGTGGAAGCTGAACCAATTGAGATATCTATGGTGTTAGCTGTTGTTTCTGCTGTTTATTGTTGGTCCATTAAATTATGGCATGAACAATATGAACCTTTTCCTTTCAAATTGATTTAGATCTACCACTGTGGGCTTCATCTTCCACATCTTCTTGTCCCTTCTTAAAATGAGTTATCCATTTATAAACTGCTGAATGCTTTGGGGCACTATTCCTATAAACTTTTCATAAAGCATCAGTGATTTTGTCACTCTTCCACTCAAGCTTCAGCATAAATTTGAAGTTTATTCTTATTTCAATTTTAGCAGTATTCATGTTGCTCTGATAGGGGCTCTTTTCAAACTGATATTTTATCCTTAATGCCTCAAACTAGATCCTGTTTAGACATGTTATAACAAGTTAGTATGAGTGCATTTGGTACAAAAAATTTTTTGAAATCCATGCATAGCTTTCTCATAATACACATTTTCATGAAGTTTTTGAAGTCCTCATATAATCCATATTTATCTCCATGATGATGTAATCATGTGCACACATATACATATATGTACATAAGTGCAAAATTTTAAGAAGTTTCATTATTGTTTTATAATAATGTGTTTTTTAGAAGCATTTTTTCCTATATTTAGATTTTCTCATTTGAAATACCTTGTGGAAAACCCTTTTATCCCAATTGACAGTGCTCTAATTCATTCTTTTTTGATGACTGTATAATGTTCTGTGATGGATCCAATTGATGATCATTCCCATTGTTTCCATTTGTTGTTGTCATTATTCTTGGATTTTGCAGGCAATAAATATCCTGTACCATATTCTTATGTATTTGAGCTTCTATTTATTTTGCTAGATTCCCAGAAGGGGGAATTTGAGTGAAGAAAAGTGTATTTTCATTTTTAATGAATGTGGACACATTGTTTATCAACAAGGCTTTTACAATACACATTTCCTCTTAAACACATTTCTATGCTTGTACACATTTTTATCCTCTTTAAGAAATGTGAAATGGATATGTAAACAGCAAGAACAGTGATTATTACTCTTTCATACTTTGCCAATCTAATGGGCATTTTACATTTACGTTTTACTTTTACATTTTCTGCAGTTGAACATCTTTGAATATTTTCTGGCCATTTATATCAAGTCTTTTGTGAATTTTTCCTCCTATTCTTTTCCTATGGGGAAAAACTGTCTTCTTGTTAATTTGTAGAAACTTTTTGGGCATACATTACATATTAACTGTTTTTCCTGTTTTGCCGTTTTTTTTTAAATCTATTGTTTATTTATTGGGTTTGTTTAGGGTAACATTTGCCATCAAGATAAGTAAAAAGTATCCTTTTTACTTAGCCAAATATTTCTATTTTACCTTTCATAGTATGTGAGTTTTCAGTTTGAATGATACACATAGCCTTCTATAATTTTTTGAAATATATTTGTTTAATATTTTTATGTTTATATTTTTAGCGCATTTAAAATTTGTTTTGTTATATGGTGTAAGATGGTAGTTCAAACAATTTTTTTCCATGTAGTTATCCAAGATAGTTTATTAGATATTCTTTTTTTACTTGATGAAATAAAATGTTACCCTTGTCATGTGTTAAATCCTCATATGCTAGTATAGTTGTTCCAAGGTATCCGTAAAAGATTGGTTCCAGGACCCCTGATGGATATCAAAATCTGCAATGCTCAAATCTCTTATATAAAATGTGTAGTATTTGCATATAACCTACTCACAGTCTCCAGTATACTTTAAATCATCTCTAGATTACTTATAATACCTAATGCAATGTAAGTGCTATGTAAATAGTTGTTATACTGTATAGTTTTTCTATTTGTATTTTTTTATTGTATTGCTATTTTGAGGTTTATTTGCAAATATTTCTAATGTGTGGTTGGCTAAATCCACAGAGGTGGAACCTGTGGATACTGAGGGCCAGCTGTATCTGATTCTTGATCTTGATTTTTTATTATGTTCCAATGATCTCATTTTCCATTTTAAGTTAATATTATTTTCTCTTTATAGTATATTCTGATATCTGGTAGAGCAGACTCTTCTTTTACTCTTTTTAAAAATTCCTTTCTCCACAGTCTTCAGGTATTTATCCTTTCATTAAAAAATATACTATCATTGTAGACAAAATCTTAAAAAAAATCATATTGGAACACTAATTGAAGTTGCATTAGAAATTGTATTGATATATAAATAGATATTAATATAGATGATTTCTTGGTATTAAGTCTCCATATCTGATAATATGGGTCAATTTTTGAACGAGATTGTACTAATGTTTTCTCTACTATCTTATCGTCATTTAGTGTAACAGTAAGCTAGATTCAATTAAGTGATAGTTTCTTCATTTTCTCTGGCCTAAAGTAGTTAAATAACACTGGAAGTATCTGTTTACCGGAACATTTTTATACATGCTGGTGTATTGGTCATCTCAGTACTGGTAAGATGCTAATGTTGTTTTGTACCTTGTAGCTAGGAATGGGTTAACATTCAACAACGCACATGACAGCCCTGCACAACAGAATATTATTCCATCGAAATTGCCAATACTACTCCAGTTGAAAAACACTGGGTTTGAAAAACTCAGCTGAGAACCTATAAGATCTCAGTGCTTTTCTTCTCTTTTTTTTTTTTTTTGAGACGGAGTCTCGCTCTGTCGCCCTGGCTGGAGTGCAGTGGCGCAATTTCGGCCCACTGCAAGCTCCGCCTCCTGGGCACGCCATTCTCCTGCCTCAGCCTCTCCGAGTAGCTGGGACTACAGGCGCCCGCCACCACGCCCGGCTAATTTTTTGTATTTTTTTAGTAGAGACGGGGTTTCACCGTGGTCTCGATCTCCTGACCTCGTGATCCGCCCGCCTCGGCCTCCCAAAGTGCTGGGATTACAAGCGTGAGCCACCACGCCCGGGGCTCAGTGCTTTTTTTCTAATGGTAGAGTTTTTGTTTTTTTAACCTTTCAAATCTCTCTACTAATGGATCTCTTTCCCTTAGAAGAAGTATTCTTTTCATTGCTTTCCAAATAGTTTATCATTTCTCTTTTGATTTCTATTTTGGTCCAAAAATTTTTTCTATTTTGGTCCAAAAATTTTTTCTATTTTGGTCCAAAAATTTTCTAAGTGTTCAAATTTCCTAATAGTTATAATGTTTTGGGGGCAACTTTTTATTTCTAACTGTATCAGTTTATAATTGGAAAATGTAGCATGTGTTTTTAAAGTATATTACAGATTTTCTCTATGGTTAACTATGTGATTAGTTTTATAAATGATCCATGGACCATTTCCCTGTCTCACTGAGAGCAAGCAAGCATGCGCACATGCATACACACACACACACACACACACACGCATGTATATTTTCTATTTGAGAATTAAAGTGTTCAATATAGATGGTATTTGCTTGCTAGAGCTGCCATAGCAAAACATCACAGACTGGGTGATTTTAACAACAGAAATTTATTTTCACAGTTATGAAAACTGGGAGTCCAAGATCAAGATGTCAACAGGTTTGATTTCTTCTGAGGCCTCTCTCTCTTTGGCTTGCAGATGTCTGCCTTCTCAAGGTGTCTTGACATGGTCTTTCCTCTCTGGTCATACATTCTTTGTGCCTCTTTTTGCATCCAAATTTCCTCTTAAGGACACAAGTCAGATTGGATTGGGGCCCACACTAGTGTCCTCATTTTAACTTAACCACGTCTTCAAAAGCACTCGAATTACTTGGGGTTAGAGCATCAACATATGAATTGGGTTGGGGGTCACAATTCAGCCAATAACAGATTTATGAAGTGAATTTTACCAATTGCACTCTTTAATTTCTCTTTGATCTTACTTATTTCTTGTAAACTAGAGTTATATAATGTTCAAAAGATACACTGATGTTTCAAACTAAAATTATGTTTTTATTAAGGTCTTGCATTTCTAATAATTTTGCTATATATAGAATTATATATAGTTATTATAGAGAGAGGGAGAGAGAGTTATTATATTTTTTTTTTTTTTTTTTGAGACGGAGTCTCGCTCTGTCGCCCAGACTGGAGTGCAGTGGTGCGATCTCTGCTCACTGCAAGTTCCGCCTCCCGGGTTCACGCCATTCTCGCGCCTCAGCCTCCCAAGTAGCTGAGACTTTATATCTTCTTAAATTATGACTTTTGTTAAAACCTAATGATCATCTATTTCCTGGTTAAGGCTTTTAACATTATATTCCACCTTATCTAATATTATCTTGTCTTTGCCAACACATTGCTTTCAACTTTCTTAATCACTGTGTTGTACAATATTTTTTAACTGCATAATTCAAAGTTTTCTCTTTTAGTTCAATTTCACAGTCTCTTTCATTTAATGGAGAATTTAGTGTATTTGTTGTTACTTTAATGAAAATTTTATTTCTCTCCTTTTACTTTATTATTTCTGTTGTCATTCTGCTTCTCCCTTATCCTAATTTTTTTAGAGATGGGGTCTCACTATGTTGCCCAGTTTAAAATGCAGTGGCTATTTACAGGCCCAATCATAGTGCACTGCAGCCTCCAACTCCTGGGCTCAGGTTATCCTCCTGCCTCAGTCTGCTGAGTAGCTGAGACTACAGGTGTGCACCACTGCACCTGGCTCCTTATCTCCTTATCCTGATTTTAATTGGTTTGCTTATTCTATTCTTCTGCTTATGTATTTGGAAGATACACTATACCATTTCTGTCCATTAATGGTTACTTTTCCATTCCCTGTAGTTATAATTGTATATGTATTTCTCTAATATTATTTGAAAAATGAGTTGCTAGTTTTTAATTTTTTTATTTTTTACCAAGAGGCACTGCTTCCCTCCATTTTCCCCACACCAATAAAGTGATTCTCAGAACACCGACATGTATCCTCTTCCCATCCTTTATCCCACCTTCCCCTGTCAAGATTCTTACAGTCCTTTTCTTTCCCTGGTCCAGTAGAGGTCATTTCATCATCCTCAAGCCGCAAGTGTTACAGATGAAAAGTGTGATGCCTGTCTTATTCTTTTTCCTTTGTGGTGACTCATCTTGTTTTGTTTCTGTCAGGAAGTTTGTTGAATTTTCTTTTTATCCTTAGAATTCATAAATTTTATTAGGATAGTCTTAGGTCTATGTCTTTTCTAATTAGTCTATGATTGAACTTTGTCCTTTCATTCTGCAGACTCATGTTTCTTCAGTTCAGAGAAAATTTTCTCTATTATGTATTTATGTAAACGTTATGCCTTTGTCATCTCTTCCCGTCTTCTTTAGGAAAAGAAAAAAGATACTAAGTTCTTGGCTTTGTCCTACAAGTCTTTTTTTCTTTTCTCTTAATATTTGTCACTTTCTATATTTGTATCTCTTCATATTTATCTCTCTTTCTCTCTCTATATATACATATATAATACATATATACACACATATATGTATACACATATATAATACATATGTACACACATATATGTATATACATATTATACATATATATATACATATTATACATATATATGTATATACATATTATACATATATATGTATATACATATTATACATATATATGTATATACATATTATACATAATATGTATATACATATTATACATATATATGTATATACATATTATACATATATATGTATATACATATTATACATATATATATATGTATTCCATCTATTTCTACTTTGGCTTTGTGATGTTTCTTATACTTGCTTTTCCAAGTCACTAATTTTGATCTTAACAGTAACCACTCACTCTCTAAATGCATCTATTAATACTAATATTTGCTTATTTGAGAAATCATTTTGATTTCGTTTTGATTTTCCTACAGAAAGTGCGTTTTGTCATTTTCTTTGTGATTGCTCTTATTGTAATATACATCTTTTATATCATCATCACTTATTTTCCTAACGTTTTATTTTTCTAGACATGTGTTTCTGTTTACTTTGAATGACCTTACTCTGTCTGGCTTTATTATAATTTTTAAGAATATTTTATTTATTCGTTTATTCACTGATTTTTTTTATCCTTCCCGGGGCTCGGTTGTGATCATTGAAGACATGGATTGGTAGCAGTTCAGGAAGGGATAGAAGGAGTGGTCTCTGCATTGTGGGTGAATGGCGTAGGCATAGGCAGGCTGCCAGCCTCCCAGGAAGGCTGCCTTCCCAGGAAAAAGCCTCCAGTCCCAGTTTTCCTTATACTCAGCAGGGCTGAGGACAGGGAGATCTAGACCCACCTTCTTAGCTGCTTTTTCTTCACTTATCTACTACTTCTTGCTTAAGCAGCCCAGGCAGGCTTATGGGGCTTAGAATCCACTGAGTTCTGGGGCCCAAGCTCTTTCCAGCATGTCAGGAGTTGTAATCTTTGTGCTGAGGTTGATCTCCTGTAGTCTGTTGCTCATCTAGCCCCTATGGGGTAAACTTGAACCATTTCTTCTTTTGGAGACTTGCTCAGAGGGGAGACCTCACTTCTACTCAGCAGTCATATGAGCCAATAAAAGCGGATAGACTGGAGTTGAGAGTGCAGCTGTTACAAACTTCAGGAGGGTAGTCATGTTTTCAGAATCCCCAGAGGCCTTTTTTAAAATGGTTACATTATAAATCAGCAAAATCTTAGCAAAATCCAGAGTTTCCTAGCCTTTTAAACCAAGAGAAATAATCAATCTAGCCTTGTTCTTTGCCTTAATGCACATTGGCAATAAGAGCTTAAATGCCAAACAATGTTTTTTCTTTCACATGTGTGAGACCGAGGAACACTTATTGTAAAAGTTAAACAGAGTGACAGCTTGCTTTGGCTGATGTGTAAGAGTTCTTGACTGGGCTGCTTTCCTTTCTTCCATAATAAGTAGTTAATAGAAATTCACTGACCTGCAGTGCAGACTTAATTTATCGCATATATCAAGTTGATTTAACAGGAATGGAATGTGGTGGAACAATAGCTTCCCTCTCTCCCTACCTCTTGGTGATCCTCCGACATTCGTTTGGAAAGAAAATCGGATTTAAAGCCATGTAGAACCTTTGTGATTTTGAATAATTGGACTATGTTTGAAAAAAGTATTTAATCAATGACAATCATCTGTTTATTTGAAAAATGGTTGGGTGCAGGGAGGTGGTATTTGTCTTTAAAATTTTCACTTGTAGGAAAGACTGAAGTGGCTGAGTACCCTATGTGCTTTGCACTGTATAAAGGGAAAACTGAAAATCCTGAATTGCTTCATTCTTTCATGGCATGTTCTTTATTTAGAAAATCCTTAATTAATTTTGTGTGAAAGCAGTCGGTCAAAGGATTTAAAGAAGCAGAAAAACATCTTGAATTTCTTACTGCTTGCAAAGCGGGGAAAGTGAAAATGGTAAACTGATTAAAAGAAGTCATCTTGCAGTCTATCATTATAATGAGATGTAAATAACAACAGCAACAAATCTGGATCATTTAAGAAAGTTTGTGCAGGATTTTTCCATTTGAAATGCATTTTTTTTCCAATTTTGGTCTCTTGAGACATCAGCCATTTAAAAGCATGATATTGGAACTAACCCAGCATCACTTTTAATTAGCAGAGAAATGCTAATTATACTTTTTCTATGTGATGCTTAATGCGAGCTGTCAGGACACTGCATTTTTTACATCAGTTGTGGTGAGATACACAAGATCACCAAACCCACTTTAAAATGATAAAGACCAATACATCTAAACTGATGAGTATTTTTAAACTATAGGGAAGTGCTACAAGATGCATAAAAATAATGGCATCAAAGTGAAAAAATTGGGCTTTTTATTCACACCAAATACAAGCATAATTTCACAAATTTTTCAATATTTGTGGTCTGTGCAAACCAAATTTCTTACCACTGAACCATTGAAAATACACATAAAGCTTGATTTTGGAAGAAAACTACTTTTTCACTAAAGAATCTTTTTGAAAATCAAATAGCCACCCTTTCTTCATTTTTTAGGGCTTCTCATTTCAGATTTTCTTTTAGGGCTTTGCATTTTAGATTTTCTTAAAGGAAAGTCTACTTGGGTTCTTGGCTTTTTTTTTTTAACAGCTCTAGGGCTGGGCGCAGTGGCTCGCACCTGTAGTCCTAGCATTTTGGGAGGCCGAGGCCGATGGATCACTTGAGGTCAAGAGTTGGAGACCAGCAGCCTGGCCAACATGATGAAACCCTGTCTGTACTAAAAATACAAAAATTAGCTGGGCCTGATGGCTCATGCTTGTAATCCCAGCTACTCAGGTGGCTGAAGCAGGAGAATCATTTGAACCCAGGAAGTGGAGGCTGTGGTTAGCCAAGATGGTGCCACTGCACTCCGGCCTGGGTGACAGAGCGAGACTCCACCTCTAAAAAAAAAAAAAAAAAAAAGACGACAGCTCTAGGAACGCAATGATTGCTGCCAAGTATAAATTTAATTAACTTGATTTTAGTTACTGAAGACAGTAAGACTTAAGTCCTCTCAATATTCAAACCTTCCATTTTGACGAATATTTATATCAGAATGAGGGTGAGATTCTAAATGGCTTTTGAAGTTTATATTCATCAGATAATTCTGGGATTCTATATAACAAAAGGGATTAAATCTATATTAAATTACTTTTTAAAAATATTGATGTAATGAGTACTAGAGTTGGCCAGAAACCTGGAAGGAAAAATTCAACAAAACTGTATCTTGGGGGCACAAATTTTTCCTCAACTACAGTAAATCCTGTGAAATTTTGTCTCACTTGGATAAAGTGATGAATTTTTTAAAAGTCTGAATTGTGAAATATTATAAAAGAAATTGAATTTGATTTTGTTTGGTACTGTGGCTTGCTATATAATAATAATAACAACACAGCAGTGATCACTGTTTTATTTATTGACCATCTGCTCTAGTCCTGGGACTGTGCTATGTGCTTTATATAATGGCCATACCAAGGAAGAGCCATCATTGTTTCTATTTTATAATCAAGTACAAGGCTGTGGACATTATGGAGCTTGCCCAAGGCTTCGCAGCTATCAAGGGGCAAGAGTGGTTCACACCCAAAGCTGTCTGGTACTAAAGCCTTCTGTTAACCATTGTACTGTATGATAAAATGTATGTATTTTTAGTGATAGAGTAAAAAAAATCCTGAAGGGAATTTTTCTCCCTCTAAAACCAGGTTTAGCATGACCACTTAATCACGTGTTCACTGTTCTTAGGAAACCATTTCTTCTGTTTTTTTTTTTGAGATGAAGTCTTGCTCTTGTCGCCCAGGATGGAGTGCAATGGTGTGATCTCGGCTCACAGCAACCTCCGCCTCCCAGGTTCAAGCCATTCTCCTGCCTCAGCCTCCCAAGTAGCTGGGATTACAGGCACCCACCACCATACCTGCCTAATTTTTTTGTATTTTTAGTAGAGACAGGGTTTCGCCATGTTGACCAGGCTAGTCTCAAACTCCTGACCCTAGGTGATCCACCCGCATCGGCCTCCCGAAGTGCCAAGATTACAGGCATAAGCCACCATGCCGAGCCCCATTTCTTCTTATCTATGGCAAAAACAGATCTCAGTCCGGCAGGATTGACAGCTGACCAAGTACAAATGAATGCAAGACAGATAAATGGTCAATTTAGAAAGTTAGTTGACACCTACTGAAGTACAACAATAGTAAACATTTATGAGTCCTTACTATGTGCCAGACACCGATTTGAGTGCCTCAAATGTGTAACTTAATTGATCTTCACAATTATCCTTTGTGGTAGCTACTGTTGTTATCACCCCCTCATTTTACAGTTAAAAATATTGAGGGACAGGGAAGCTGAGCAGCTTATCCAAGGGCTCCAGGTAGAGCCAAAATAGAGCTAGAATTCAAACTCATGTCATCTAGCTCTAGAACTCATAGTAATTCCTTCTTTTTCCCCCAGAGGTTTTTTGTCAGTTTTTGTATCTGGAACATGGGGAAAATGGCTGTTTTATTTATAGGACAAGGAGAAATAAGAGAAATAAGTGAGATCATGAATGTGACCCTGCTAAAAACAATGCAAAATAATATAAGGTATTGATGTTTATTAACACAAGTTTTCAAATTTGAGAATTATTTCGTGAATTTATTGGTACCCTAACTCTCTCAAAAAATAATTTGAGACACGCTACCAAAAAGGGACATACAAATAAGGTTAATAGGAAAATCAAGTTTAAGCAAAGGAGGGAGACAGGACAATAAATAATAGTAAGACTTGTAATACCGAAGGCAAAAGGTGAAACACAGCTTCATAGTTTTGTCAATAAAAAGAAAATAGAATATTTTCTTAGGAGAGAGAAAGTTTTTGGCCATTTTATTTTAAAAGAAATTTCTCATGTTAAAGCTTCCAGAGTGAACATAATGATCAATGGTTCCAGAGAGTAAGCAATTTGATTGATTACAATATCATCACTTTTGCTTTCTCTCTTCTTGTCATGGTAGAGATATTAAGGAGCCATGAAACCTTCACATTTGGTCAGCAGGAGGGAGATGTTGTAGAATCTAAGGATATGGATAATTTAAGACTAGATAATCAGCCCTTAAATTGTCAAAAATTGACTGTATTTCAAAAGAGAACCTCCTAAGTATACCAGATAGATCTGCCATGGCTGTGACGATGCTAACCAGCAGGTCATTTAACACTGATGCCATGTGGGCTGTGACGCGGGATGCATAATTAGATAATTAGATGCGGTTTCTGCTCCTGGGGCCCAAAATTTAAATTAGACACAGTATATTAGCGCAGAGAATGATCAGAATACAGATAAAGGAAACACATATGCATTGCAGAATATTTAGAAAATATAGAAAAATATGAAGAAAGTCAACATCAATCAAATTACAACCATTGTTATCTTTTGGTATGTATTCCCTTCCGGTCTCTTATTATCATCTTGTCTCTCTCTATATAGGTAGAAATATAGGTATAGATATGACATAGATATAGGCTAGACATGATATAGATATACACATCTCCACACACACATTTTCAGAGGTTCAGAGGGATTATGTACCTTTCCCAAAGGCCCCAGATCTAGTGACAAAGATGGTGCTTAGACCCATTTTGGTCTGATACTAAAGCCCATTTTCTTAATCACTGTGTTTTGAATACATCAATTTTTGGACACAGATTATTTTATGAAGGTAGAAGCATACATTATTTAGCACCTTGTACACTACTCTTCCCTCCCCAATCACCTTGTATTGATTGGGACCAGTGTTTCAGGTCATTAATATTTTTCTAAAACATGATTTGTTTTAATATTGATATTCTATCATACACCCTCATTTATTTAATCATCCCATTCTCTTAAATCTTTAAGATGTTCACACATTATCATTTATCACTAAGAAAGGGAAAGCGGTAAGTTCTGCCTGCATGTGTCAGGGAAAGCTTCCTCAAAGAGGAGGCACTTGAGCTAGATCTTGAAGTTGCATGGGGTTGACCAGTCAGACATGTAAGAGCCATATTCAGCAGAGGAAAAAAAAAAAAAAAACATGGTAAGTTTGGAGAACTGAAAGTTGTTTAGTATGGCAATATACTGTAATAGTTAAGAGATCAGACTGTTTTCAGACATTAGAACCCTGTCTGAGTTCCAATACTAGCTTTAGCACTAATAAGTATTTGCTATGTGACTTTGGTTAATTTGTTTAGCCTTTCCAAGCCTCTCTCTCATTTGCAAAATGAAGATAGAAAGAAGGTTGTCGTTTGTGTAGAACCTGATGCCTAGTAAGAACTCAAGAAATATTATTTTTCTTTGTTAGTGTTAGTATGATGATTAGCCACCTTAGGGTGTGTGCTGGGGAGTGTTGAGAGATGAAGCAGGGCAAATCCTAGAGAGCCTTAAATATCCTGCTAAAAAGCCTGATCTTTGTACTACACACAGTCGAGCCTTGATAGATTTTTAAGCTAGAAAATAACCATGATCAGGTTTCAACTGCAACACAGATACAGGACTGTAAGTAGGGACTTTGCAATTCCAGATGAGACATGATGAGAGCTTGAAGTAAGTCAGAACAGTGGATCTGAGAGAAGGAGACAAATAAGAGACATGTCTAGAGAATCACTGAAACTAAGGAATTCTTTGGCTCAAGAAGTGAAAGGAGGAATCCAGGATAATATAGAAGATATCTGATATTTCCGCCTGTGCAGTGTTCCCCTCTACTTTTTTTTTCTTTTGAAATAGCACCTCAGTTTTCCTTTAGGAAATGACTTCTCCCCCATGCTCAGTCCATTTCCTGATCCCATTCACCCACGGTGTGTGCAGGTGGCCGAACAGTTCCACATCCCTGGTCATAGGGACTGGGCCAGGGTATGCATTGAATTACCTTGTTCCAACCAGACCAAGATACTTGCTGAAATTATTAGGAAGGAGAACCTCTTTCATTGGAATTAACACTGGAAGGATATAAGCTTGGCATACCCAATCTAGAAAAGGAGCCAATGAGAGAGAAGAGCTGAGAAGAGGAAAGAGCAGGAGAATAATTTTATAAAATCATTTAGCTAAGTTCGTTCATACTTGGAGATACCATCTCCTTATAGACTTTGCAATTAAGTATTCATTGAATTATGTTTTCTATTCAAGCCAACTTCAGTTTAATTTCTTTCACTTGCAACTAAAATTTCATACATTTGAGCAGATACAGGTGATTCCCTGATTTTTGCCTCAGGTGATTGGATGGAGTAACCGATGTGTGAAGCACAGTGGAGGTACAGATTTGGGAGAAAGTGATGACTTTGATTTGCAGCACACTGTGTCTGAATTACGCATGGGGCATGTGGGTGGAGAGGTCTAGTAGACACTTGAATAAATGAGTCTGACACTTAGAAGGCACATCAGAGCTGGAGAAACATGTTTAGATCCATCTGATTCTGTAGCTAGGACAGAGTTTATTTCCTTTAGAAATTCTTTTTTTTGGGGGCAAGGATGGTCCCATGGCAGGCACTCAGACTGTATTGGCAAACTATGCGGGGAATGGCAAGCAAATAAATATCATGTGTAGGATTGCTTTTGGGGTAAATGTGCTTTTTTGTCCCATTGATGTTTATATGTACAACACTATTAATATAACAGTAGCACAGTCAGGTAATTAATATACCAATTTCCCATCTCAAAAAAAAAAAACGTATATTTTGAATAGCCTCTGTGATTTTTTGGGGGTGACAGGGGCAGCACAATAATGGATACAATGCTTTTATAATGCAAGAAAGAACTGTGAGCTGTAGTCAAGCCTATCTGCTTTGAGGGTGGATGTAGAGTGCATGGATGGGTTGGTAGACATGACATTTATGAATCTGATATTTTGTACTGATACAGCTATTTAAATTGGCGAAAATAAACAGGCTGTATCTGCCATCTTCCACACTGAATGTCCAGCCAATGGCCACAGGAAGTATAGCTCAGTGCTTTGTGGACCTTGGTCCCTGGATGTTTGGCATCTGAATAATCTGAGCAGCTTTTTAAATCCACAGGATTTTGGATCCCACTCTTAAAGGTTCTGATTCTGCAAGTATATATGTGAGAGATATAGATGTGTAGCCCCAACTGCATGTGTCGTTGGGCTGACATTTGAATTCTTTGGGTCTCTGTTGCCTCACTGACAAACTAAGGGGCTTGAAATGATTATCTTTAAGGTCCCTTCCTGATCTAAACATACCTTCATTTCATTCCCTTAACCCATTTGTTTCTCTGTTCTTCATATGTGAATCTTATAATGCACTTCTCCTACTTCATAAAGGAGATAAAAGAGATAAAATTCAAACCAGCATTTCAACTGTCTTTTTACTACTGACAAGATGACAGTTTTAGGAGTGTCTCAGTTTGGTGATGTGTGATGGTAATGATAGTGAGCTATGTTGTGTATAATTTAATCCTTAAGCATGCATCTACCACTTAAAGTTATTTCCTATACACATAAAATGATAAAACAGTAAGCAGGTTTTTTTTTTAACTTTCTCTAGTTTGTTATTGTATATTGTGCTATTCCCACTGGAGAAAGCATAGTGTTTTTTTCTTCTTTCCTTTGAAAATCAAGTTCATGCAAAGTGACAGGTTTAGAACATATTTCTAAATCAAAGAATGACCATTATAGGACTTGATCATACAAGTTACTTCCATAACTACCCTTTATTTGTGCTAAAATTGACTACATTCCTGATGATAATTCTGCAAGACAGCAGTAGGATATGACTTGCCTTCCCACTGTTTGATATAAATCTCCGCTGATACGAATTGAGTTCAGCTGCAGTGAACTTAAACGCTAATGTTGAAAACATAAGGCAGCCTGCTGTTTCTTTTATACCAGAAAGTTTTAACTTCTGCAGTCTTCTGTATTCCACCACTCCCCACCACCACCTTAGGTTAGATCAAATTAGAACCACTCCATTTCTGTCTGAAGGGTGAAATGTGCAAACTTGATTTACATAACTCAACATGAAAAAAGAAGAAGGAATTACATGAGGCTGGGCGCACCACTGTTGTCCTTGAATAATACACCATAACAGTCATGGGAAAATTGTTGGTGAATAACTTTTATCAGGTAGCTCGCCAGTATTTGTTAAGCACTGACTCTGTGCCTAGTACTGTGTAGAGCATTTTAAGGTCTAGAAAAGAATAACAGTCAAAATTATAATAAAATTTGTCACCGTATGTCAGGCATTGTAGTAAGCACTTTATAGTTGTTATCTCATAGAATCCTCAAACAATCCTATGAAGGAGGTATCTGATATTTATATCGGTTTTACTGATGGAGAAACTGAGGTCCAAAGAGGTTTGCAAAACCATTGCCCAAGGGCTTCAGAAAGCAGGATTCAAAAACAGGTGTCCATACTCTTGGCATCTCGATGTTCCCTGACTTTAAAGAGTTTCTGAACTAGTTGGGAATGCAAGGAGTACAGCTCGTCTGGAAAGGCCAGGTTTGCATAAAAAAAGTTACATCCGGGTTCCTTCTTGATCATGCATGATGTCAACAGAGGTGAAAGTATCATTCTGAAGTGAGGGAGTGATATGGTTTGGCTGTATCCCCACCCAAATCTCATCTTGAATTGTAATTCCCGTAATCCCTATGTGTCATGGGAGGGACCCAGTGGGATGTAACTGAATCATGGCAGTGGTTTTCCCCATGCTATTCTCATGATAGTGAGTTCTCACGAGATCTCTTGGTTTTATAAGGGGCTTCCCCTTTCACTTGGCACTTCTTCCTGCCTCCATGTAAAGAAGGACATGTTTGCTTCCCCTTCCATCATGATTGTAAGTTTCCTGAGGCCTCCCAGCCATGCTAAACTGTGAGTCAATTAAACCTCTTTCCTTTACAGATTACCGAGTTTTGGGTATGTCTTTATCAGCAGCATGAGAACAGACTAATACAGGCCATGAGCTGGGTTAAAGAAAAAAGCACAAATAGGAAAGAAGAGCCAGATCAACTGTGTGACACTTACCTGGTTCACACAGTTCTCTTGAGCTTATATGCATGCACTTTTCTCATTTTACTTCTTCTACCCTGACTCAGAAGATATCCTGGGCTGCCCTCATATTAGGTGTGCCTGGAATCTTAGATATTCAATATGGCTGATGCTCTGAACTGGAAAGGGAGAGGGGAATGAATTGAGAGTGAGGCAGCAGGCAGGGCTGGGCGGTGGGGGCCATTAGAGGCATCATAAGGAATTTAGTTTGTATCCTAGGTGGGGCAAGGGAGTGACGTGCTCACAATTGGTTTTTTTGGCAGGATTATTCTGGAAGTGATATGGTGTATTAGCCCATTTTCATGCTGTTGATAAAGATATACCCGAGACTAGGCAATTTACAAAAGAAAGAGGTTTAATTGGACTTACAATTCCACGTGGCTGGAAAAGCCTCACAATCATGGTGAAAAGCAAGGAAGAGCAAGTTATGGCTTACATGGATGGCAACAGGCAAAGAGAAAGAGATTGTGCGGGGGAACTCCTCATTTTAAGACCATCGGATCTCGTGAGACTTATTCACTATCATGAGAACATCATGGGAAAGACTTGCCCCCATGATTCAATTACCTCCAACCAGGTCCCTCCCACAACAAATGGGAATTCAAGATGAGATTTGGGTGGGGACACAGCAAAACCATATCACGTACCAAATAAATGGAAGGAGATGCAAAAGCAATATGAGTGAGTGATGATAGTGGTTTAAACCTGAATTAAGATGGAATGAATTAGGCATACTTGGGAAATGTTTAGAAAATGGAGCTACAGGATTTCTGGTTTATGATTTCATCATTCCTCTAATACTGCTTCTATCACAGTCACAGTCACTTAATTTTGACAAGTCTGTGGACACTTTTCTCTTTTTATTTGACAGTGTTCTAGTATTTGAACTCTTGACTTTTGTGACTACATTTTTCTTGTTTTTTTTTTCCTTTGCTTCTCTCCTTCTTGGTCTATTTTTACCCATTTCTCCTTTCTGTAATATGCTTCTGTCTCTTTTAAACTGTTTCCCCCACTTTATTCAACTCTGATTAAATTCATCATTGGGGGGTCCTTGGATTGCTTTCTTTCTGTCTCTACTGTACAGTGTCTACACTGTTCTTCTAGGTGATTTTATTGTCTATGTGCTACCGACTCAAAAGTTTCTGTCTCAGGTCTAGACCTCTCCTTGAAGTTCCTGGTTATGACCCCAGCTGCCTACTTGACAAGCCCACATGGAAGTCTAACTGAACTTCCAAGCTGAACACATCAAAAACTGACTCATTGATTCCCCACCTCTCTACCACCTGCCTCTCCACTACCTGAGTCAATAGCACTATCATCCATCTACATAAGTCAATTGAAAAGCCAAAGTTGAGAATATTCCTTAATTTCTCTTTTTTACTTAATGCCTGTATCCACTCCCTCAGGAAAACCTTTCAATTCTAACTTCCAAAACATCTCTTTATTTCTTCCTTTCCCCAATTCTACTCCATCCTGGGTTATCTTTCAACTTGTTATATTTTTTCTTGTATTTCATGCTTTCTTATTTGTTTGTTTGCTTGTTTAGTGACTACTGTTTTCCTCATTAAACTATAAGTTCCATGAGGGCAGGGATTTTGGATGTGAGCTGTTTTGCTCCCCATAGCACTTAACACAGAGAATTGGCTGAATATATATTTGTGGAATAAATTAACAGACTGATGGTTGATTTAATGAGAGTGGTGAGAGATAAGAAGAGGATAAAAAGGTACCCAAAATTATTCTCAGATTTCTGCTTGAGTAAGAGCGTACTTAATTATGCCATTTGCCAAGAGAGAAGCAAGTTTTAAGGGGAAAAATTAAGTTTCTTTTTAGATATACTGAATTTAAGATAATTATAAGACACCAAGTGGAGATGTCCAGTTGGCCCTTTGATAGATTGGAGGTCAGTTCTGACCTGGAAATATCAACTGCAAACTCTTTAGCCTAAGGATAGTACTTGAAGTTATAGGAGCGTCTAAGCTCCTTTAAGTGAGAAGAGTGCCTTAGAGCCCAAGGAAACAACAAAATTGTGGAACCAGTAGAAAATGAAGATGGCCAAGGTGGTAGGAAGAAAACTTAACAACATGTGCTGTTAAAAAAAAGGGAGAACTTCAAGAAGAAGGGACAGGTCAATAGTGTCACATGCTGCTGAGAGGTCAGGAAAATATAACCAAAAAATGACCACTGGATTTAGCAATATGAGGACAGTAGTGATCTTGGGGAGCAGTTTTAGTGGAGTGAAAAGTGGTGGTTCAGACTTAAAGGACATGAAGAGTGAGAAGGAGATAAGGAAGATGAGGTAATGTTTGTTAAAAACATTGTCAGCCTCAGGTTGAATGAAGGGCTGATGGATTTTTTCTTTTTCATGTGGAAGAGACTTGAGGATGTTAAATGTTGGGGAGTGAGTGTGAGAGAGAGAGAGACAGAGAGAGAGAGAGAGAATAACAGACAATGATACCTTGAGAAGAGGTGGTAATAACCAGGAATTACCTGGTAATTCTTACTAGGGTAAGAACCACCAGAATATAGAAGGAGATAGAAACCTAAGTGCAATTAGGAGTGGCTCTCGCAGGAAGTGGAAGAGGGCTTGGGCAGCTGCAGGCAGATGTGTGAATTTGATCAAAAATACAAGAGCCTTATCTGTTGGCTTTCATTTTTTTCATGAATGAGGAGGAGAGGGCTCTGCCAGCACCAACCCTTTTAGGGACCACTTTCCTCAGATCTCTAAAAGCCACCCCTCTTCAATAAGGACTACTCTAAAATGTTCTGTATAACCAAGTCATCTTGAAATATTTTCTTTCTATGATGGTCTAGAAATACACCTGTCTGCTGGACTTCTCATTCTTAATAGCATTACCACTCTATGGATGAACCTTCAGAGAATCATGGCTAGTGCAGTTTATTTGTTGATGGGTTCTCATTGTTCCTATGAGTAATATAAAATTGTCTATTTATTATTCATTTGTTCCCTCTCCTTTTTTATGGCTACTTTGCATTTTACCTTCCTGTTTGTTGCCAAGCGTGATGAGCTAGCATGGAGATACTTGGTATAATGGTTTCAAATTATATTATCAGTACACTTTTGATGTCCCTACATAATTAATGCTAAAATTCACAGCCAGTGGTGGTAATAGGAGCCAGAAAACAACTCTACACATAATGAAATATGCTTAATAATTGGTTTGGCTTTTTTTTCCCCTCTGACTAATAGTCAACTTTATTTTTTCCTGCTATGACAAAGACTGGTTGGGGTGGGCAAGGGGAAACTTTATTATATAACAATCTCCTGCTTGACCCATCCAAGTCTGGAAGGCATTTTTCAGTGGGTGACTGGGAATCCCAGGCAATATTGTAGTCATAGCTTTTCTATTTCTATTTTAGAAATAACAGTAGCTACAACATCACTCAACTCTTTGGAGACCCACGCTACAGTATCGGCAGTCGTCTTACATTGCTTTATTGCATGACCATTAAACAACTTTGAAAATCAGATTTTCACTGTTAATAATAAGTAATTAGGGAGTTATGAGCTTCAACAAGAGTTCTTTGTCTTTCGATCCCCACAGAGAAAATAAAAACAACAAAGTGAAAGTTAATATACTGAATCCACTGACTGGTTTTTGCATCCTACAAATGCCTTACCATTGAAATTTCAGGGAGAGATGGACCAGGCCCCTCAGAGATGGATTATTTTCCCCTACTCTCCCAATTGCATGTTTTATCAGAGATCATCTCTCTCTTATCCCATAGATAAATATGTGTGACATTGGCTGGGGAGCTGCTTGGGAATTTCTCATATTCAGTCAGAAGTTTGCAGAGTCCTGAGAATCCCCTTGAATGTCAACAGAGCCTGAGGAATGGCAAACGGGGTAAGAATTGGGAACTAGGAAAGAAGAAAGACCTTAGAGTGTTATTTTTGCCTTGAAGTTAAACAAGCTTAGATTCAGATCCTAGCTCTCTAATTTATCAACTTGCTCTTTGGCAAGTTAATTATACCTCTGAGCCTCAGTTTCTCACTTTTATGTAAAGATAATATTAAGGATATATAAGTATAAAAAGGATAATAATATGCACCTCAAGGATTTCTTGAGATTAAATAAAATAATTCCTAAGAAATTCCTAATAGGATGTAGAAGATTTGTCCTAATACTTGTTAGTTTTTTCTCCTTCTTTCTCAATATAAAATTTCTTTAGAGCTCCTGAATACCTAAAACATCATTCGCAGACTCATATTGCTTATCTACTTCTGTGACTAGCTCTTGCATCTAGAGCTGCCTTTCCATTCCTGTTTCTACCTCTCAAATTCAGATTGATATCCTTAAAACATGATTCCAATCATATGATAGTCCTGCTCTAGGCCTTTGGTGATTTTCCATTGCATGCCTAGAAAAACACCAAATCTTAGTTCAGGTAGGCGTGGCCCCGATGTTTCGATCACCTTCCTTTTCCAGCCTCTTCACTGAATTCCCTACGAACAGCTAACGAAATCTGCTGTTTGTTTTCCCAGAACGCTCCTCTTCCTGGCCTGCCTCTGCCTTCTCTGTCCTACAGTCTCTTTCCCACCACCTCCGCTTGATAAAGTCTTACCTTTGGTTAATTCAATTACTAGTGATCTAACTACACACTGCAGGATGTAGCCCCTCTACCCTCCCTCCTCCCACCCTACCCCCAAAAGAATGTATCTCTCTGAAAGCTCCCAAAGCAATTTTTTATTCTTTGGCCATGTCTAGAATGTTCTTCCCCAAGCTGTCAGCCTTGTCACCTACTATCCATCCTAAAGGTTTCAGCCCCAAATCACATCCCTGACGGTTGGGTCTGTATCAATCCCCTTTCTATCTGCTGCCTTCAGAACACTTATCTCCATTTATGATGCCATTATCATTCGTCTGATCATTCCATTAATGTTCTTTATCTGCTCTTAAGACTTCCAACATCATTCATAGAATTAAAGTGAGTTAGGACCTTGCTCTGGATTAGGCTCTAGCTTAAGGGAATATTGTAGCTTGTTTGATCTTCTATCCGGACCACTAAACTGTTCTCCTTATCAGCAGTAAGGCTGTTTTGCTTTCTTATTAGTCATGTGTTCGCGGCAGTGAAGTTTCCTTCAATAACTTTTCCCTTGCGTTCACAACCTGGCTAACTGTTTGTCACAGGAGGCCTAGCTTTCAGCCTATCTTGGCTTTCAACATGCCTTCCTCACTAGGCTTAATCATTTTTAGATTTTGATTTAAGGTGAAAGACATGGGACTCATCCTTTCACTCGAATATTTAGAGTCCATTGTAGGATTATTAATTGGCCTAATTTCAATATTTTTGTGTTTCGGAGAATAGAGAGGCCCAAAGAGAGATAATGGAGGAACAGTTGGTTGGTGGAGCAGTCAGAAGGCATGCAATATTTATCAAGTCCACTATCTAATATGGGTACAGTTTGTGGTACCTCAAAACAGTTGCAATAGTAACATCAAAGATAACTGATGGCAGATCATCATAGCAGATAAAATAATAATGACAAAGTTTGAAATATAGTGAGAACTACCAAAATGTGGCAGAGATATAAAGCGAGCACATACTGTTGGAAAAATGGCACTAATAGACTTGTTAAACACAGGGTTGCCACAAATTTTCAATTTGTAAAAAATGCCATATATGTAAAGTGCAATAAAGTGAGGTATGCTTGTATCCTCCTTGCCACATATCACTTTTCCTTATAGCTTATTTGTACCCATGTCTATCACACCTATGTCACTGGGAACAGGGGCTGTGTCATATTAATCCTAATTGACCCTAAGGCACTGCTATGGGAATGTTTGTGTCCCCTCCGAACTTCATGTTGGAACCTTCGAATTTAAGGCAATAGTATTAAGAGGTGGGCCCTTTGGAAGTGATTAAGTCACAAGGGCTCCATCCTCATAAATGGGGCTTATGCTCTTATCAAACGGGCTCAAGTGAGCTCCCTTGCCCCCTTCCATCATTTGAGGATGCAGCAAGAAAGTGCCGTCTTTAAAGCAGAAAGTAAACCTTCCCTCAACCCAAATTTGCTATAACCTTGACCTTGGACTTTCCATCTTCCAGAGGTGTAAGCAATAAATTCCTATTGTTTACAAATAACCATATCCAGTCTAAGGTATTTTGTTATAAAAGCCCAGATGGACTAAGAGAGACACCTAGTTCAATGATTTGCTGATCATTTGCTTAGGAAAAAATAAACGAGAATGGAAACAGAGAACTCTAGCATGAAGCCTACTGCAGACATTTAAAGTGGTACACTAGCTATCGATATAGAGAAAAAGAGATCAAGTCCACTTAAGGTTTAGTAGGAGTCTTCTTGAAGTAAACAAAACACTTGCAGTATGTTATCCAAACTTCAGTTTTCAGATCTCATTCATAAATGGTAAGATTGTTTTTTTTTTTTCAAGAAGAAGCATTCTTAAAGCAAAGATTAAAATATAAACCCTTTCAGTAACAAAAAGCTGCCCCTCCACCCGCAGGTTTCTGATGAAATGGCCTTTCTCTGAAGATATAATTTCCTCTGCTCAACATCTTTCTTTTAAATTGCTCATTCAATCAGGAGGGGGGATTTGTGCCCCCACCTGTGGCAAGACATTTTAAAGAGATGAGACATTTGATTGCCGTGTTTAGATTTATGGTGATTGAGATTGCCCTAAAGATTAAATGAAGAAGCAACTGTGAAAAAGAAACTGAAACAGGGAGAAAATTGATCTTTACGTTGAAGACATATTGGCATTGAGGGGTTTAAATGAGGAAATAGACCAGCATGATAGGGTCCAAGTGGGGGGTGAGGGGACGCCCTGAGGGGAAGCCACCTTGCTTAACTGTCACTGGTGTAAGCTCCATTGACCTTCAAGAGGCTCCGAGAATGAGAATATCTTGAGACTGGAGTTTCAAAATCACATTTAGTGAACACCTAATCAGAGCTACAGATGGGCTTTAGATTTGATCCTCCTGATGGAACTGAATTAAGACAGGGTAACAGACAGATAATAAAGAGTGACTATGAGATGAAATTCCTCAGAGTTGTTTTTCAAGATGTGAGAGGCAGCAAAAATATATTGCTGGCTAAAACAGAAAAAAATTTAATCAATGAAGATAAAAATACGAAATTTTTTTTCCAATGGGGAAAAAATGTCTTGGAAACCACCCTAAAACGAATGAGAAGTTTCTTTAGAGGAAATCTACTTCTGCATACCTGAAATTAATTTATTTTTGTTTCCTTCTGGGTTATTAGTCTTTCATCTGGTCTTCTAGATTTTGCAATATAGCATCATTCTTTTTTGTCCTTTCTCCGTCATCTTTTGATGACTTCAAAAACACCTCTCCAGGACTGATTATGAAACTTCAGTGGCATTCAGTAACTGTGTTTTTGGGTATTTGTTCTTTGTTCAATTCTCCTACATATTTGTAGGATGTAAACTGAGGGTCTTGTTCCTAAGAATTTAAAGAACTTTTGAGGATGCACATACGTGCAGTAATGAATAGACAAGTCATAGACATGAAGTCCAATAGGAGTTCAGGAGAAAGAAGAAGGATCCCTTTGGGCTGGTTTATCATGGTAAATTCCATGAAGGAGGTGAGGTTTAGATAGGGAGTTTTGTAGTGGAGAGATCATGGATAATGTTGTGTAGGGAGAAGTAGACTAGAAAAATCATGAACAAATTGAACATGGAGGTGCTGAGCAGTCAGTGAGGAGACTGATCTGATGAGACTAGAAATTAGTTATTAAGAAGTGAGGGTCAACTGAAATATAACCTGTGGAGCTTGGGTAATTATTTGTGGCAAAAGGGAATTATGTGTTCTGAGAACATGATTATATAATTGCTAAGTCATTTATGTATTGCATTTATGCATTTATGCATAAATACATGAATGGAAGCACCAGATCCTATAATTGCATTTCTTTGTTTCTCATTCTTGAAGACACTTGTTTACACACACACACACACACACACACACACACACACACACACACACTATGCAAAGCACTTTGTTGAACACAAAGCTCCATTATAGCACTTAATTAACATGATGGATTTTTTACTTTTTATTTTTTTGAGACAAGGTCTCATTCTGTCACCCAGGCTAGAGTGCAGTGGCATGATCTCGGCTCACTGCAGCCTCAACCTCCCAGGCTCAAGGAATCCTCCTACCTCAGCTGCCTGAGTAGCTGGGACTGTAGGCATGCACAACCACGCCTGGCTAATTTTGTTCATTTTTTGTAAAGACGAGATCTCACTATGTTGCCCAGCCTGGTCTCAAACTCTTGGACTCAAGAGATCCTTCTGCCTCAGCCTCCCAAAGTGCTGGGGCTACAGGCATGAGTCACTGCACCCAGCCATGATGAATTTTTGGGTGGGGAGATACCAAATTTTGTTTCTGAGCATATCCTTTCTACTAGATAAATGGGCTAAAGGGACTAATATATGGCCTTATGCTGGGGAAATAGAAATTAATAAATACAAAAATTCTGTTAATGAGTCTGGATGAAAACAAAATTATGGTAACTAAATGATTTAAATACCAGATTGTTCTTTAGAAATGTACATTGAAAAAAAGATGAAGACAAGACATTCGGACACAAAAAATATCAGGAATGATATAAGAATATCTTCCCATATACAGGTAAGAGAGGTAAGCCAGGACAAAGGATCTGCATTTAGTAATACTATAAAAAGAATAATGAAACTTATTCCAGCATCAATTTTTAATTCGTATGAAACTAGAGTGGTAAAGAATATAAGGATAAAATGTAATTTATTTGGAACCAGCATGAATTGTTGAATAATTGAAATACGGGATTGAGAATTTATAAAGATTTCAAAATATTTGTGCAAACAAAATTTCTCTATTTTAAAATAACATTAAAAAAAGTAATAATCGCACCACCACCACCACCGCCACCTTTCCTTGACAGTCCTTGACTTATTTGCTCTTAGACTCCTTCTTCGCTGTTCTCCACCACATGCTGTGAGATATGTCAGCTGTCATTTTGCTGGGTTCTGCCCTGGAAAGCGTTCGTAAGAGACTGGAGGGTGAGGGGAAGGGAGACGCCAGGATATTTCTTCCTCTGTCTCTCTGCCCCCATTGCTCTGGCTTCAGTCAGGTGGCTGAGACTCTGGGCTGCGGAAATACCACCTCTTTTTCTTAGGGGAAGAGGCTTTCTGTATTGTTAATCTCTGGTTGCTTCACTATCCCCTTTGGTTATTCATCTCTTTCATCAACTGCATAACACATTTCCTCCAGTATTAAATTCCTTCTGTTTTAAATACCGTTTTCTTGCTTGGACCCTGACTAATATGTTAGTTTTGTATGGATAGTACAAGGAATAAAATACACCTTGTCTACAGTAGACCAGTCTGAGATATTTGGAAAAAGTGTTCAGAGTTTTTATTTAATACCTTCTGAATTTAAAAGAACCATGCTTAACACTACAGGCTTTCACAGAAGTACTGCAGGACTTACTTACAGGGTGAAAATCTCTTGTCAACTCAGAAATTATCTCTAAGTATTGCTTGCTCAATTGTCACTAAATATTTGATAAATTCCCAAGTTCTGTAATGTATCTGATCTATAATGTAACAACCCAGATAAATGCTTCTTAGTGATAAATTTGTTTTAATTCCTTTGGCATGTTTAGGGATGCATGTTTATTTTTTTGTGGGAGTAAGTTATTGTAACTTTAACTTTATTAATCTTTTGTTGCCTTTATTAACTTATATAGTAACTTTATTAATCCTGTATTACCTTATTGATTTGACCAAAGAACAGATGGTCACAGTGTATAAAAAGGTCTACCTTTCTCAATCAAGTGTATTTCAAAGCAGTTCCAGCACATTCTCAGGTAATACTATAAGAACTTAGTCAATCTGTTATCCTTACAGTCGTGATTCAGCCACAAAGTCTTTTTGTATGATATTGACCTATAATGGCTGACTTCTATTCTGATCCTATGATACTTGACTGTCCAGATCAGTTTTATTCAAGTGTAGTTTAAGAAATGCTTATGCGGAACTCACCTGAGGGTGCTTGTTAAAAATGCAAATGCAGAATTAGAATTTTTAAAAGGAAGGCATGAAAACTTGAATTCTAATGTTTTTTTTTTTTTTTTTTTAGCCTACTAGAGTTTATGAAACCCTGGGTACTAATGAATGCAGAATTTCCATTACACTGTATTTTATCTCCTTAGTGAGATCAATGGCTTCTCTAGAAAGTTTCCTTCTTCCAGTCTTTCCTCTTCATAATGCCTGGCAGAGTAATAAGCAATTAGTAAATGTGCAATAAGTACTTGTAAAATTGATTTGAGCTCCTTTATCAACCCAAATATGAGGAATAATTACTGAAGCATTATCCTAATGATAATGATTATTGTTGTTCTTAAAAGGTGAACAACACAAATAATTGTCCAGCAAAAGCAAGGTAAATCTATAGTAAAAGAATAGAATGAATATTAAAAGAAAGCCTGTATGCACTGATGAAACATCTAAGGATAATGATATTGGACATTACGAAATAGGAATTTAAAAAGAGCAAATCATGCCAGACAAACTTGATTGCTCTTTTTTGGATAGAGCTACAAGATCAGTAGACAAACGTAATGTGCAATTGTAGATGCAATCTATCTCAATTTTGGTAAAGTGTTTGATAATGTCACATGAAATTTTCCATCTCGAATTAATTGAAATTGGCTTTGGTGTGAACCTCTTATTGTCTGTTAGATGCTAGGAAGGCCACTAAGATAAAATAATGATTCATCTGATGACAAGATATTTCAGATGTGAGGACTAAGTTTGCCTTCATTTACCACCTTAGTGTTTGATTTCGGAGGCTCTATTTAAATAAGTTGATGACATTTTACATGTGTATTGCATTACAACTTGTTGAAATCACCGGGGAAAGAGAAATTATACAAAGATGTGTTCAGACACCATAAATATTCATATTTTATACCATTGACAACCTTCAAGTTCTTAAATATTCTAGCAACTTGCACAGTTATGTTCACATGTAGCCTTTTCTAGACTTTGTGAATGTACAAGCATATGCCTTTTTCAAACATATTTAGAGCTGCCAGATTTATCAAGTAAAAATACAGGCAACCCTAAATATATTAAGAATTCAATCTCAAACACAGATGCATTAGGAGGTTATATGAAAAAGTTGTGATAATAATTATACTTAATCTTCTAGGCTTGCTGAGTCAATTCTTTTAGGTCTAACCTGCTTTCATGGACTGATATAAATGACTGGTCTGAAAGATGATACAGCTGTCAAAACAGATATGATTAGGTGTGAACTGGAAATAGCAGATTGAAAAGGATATTGAAATTTTCCTTTTCCTATAATTTTGAGGAAAACATTACCTAAATTGTTGTATTTTAAAAATAATATTTGTAGAAAATAATAGGATTGTTTAGAGCTAAAGAATATAATTCATGTAAGTTAGAAATGTGAGAAGAAATAAATATGTGCAGTTGATTGAGATGATAACTGAAAGAGTGTAATGTGCTGAGAAAGTTAACTAATAATATCCAAAAGATAGAAACACTGCAGAATTAGTTTCCATGGTACATAGGTATTGATGAATAATATTAAGTAAATGAAAATTGAAACACAGTGATACCAAGGTGAACTATTTTAGTTATAAAACTCTTATAAGAAAATGTTGGGTATTTGGCTTATGCCTTTAATCCCAGCACTTTGGGAGGCCAAGGCGGGCAAATTGCTTGAGGCCAGGAGTTTGAGACCAGACTAGCCAACATGGTAAAACCCTGTCTCTACTAAAAATACAAAAATTAGCTGGGTGTGGTGGCGGGCACCTGTAGTCCCAGCTACTCTGGAGGCTGAGGCAGGGGAATCGCTTGAACCCAGGAGGCGGGGGTGGCAGCGAGCAGAGATCATGATGCTGCACTTCAGCCTGGGGAGAGAGAGAAATTCCATCTAAAAAAAAAAAAAAGGAAAATGTTGGGTAGTCTAACTTTTAATATATTTAAAATTAAACTAAAAGCCAGCATATGCTTGGAAGGAGTTTTATCTAGAAATGACAACTTCTAATTTCTCATTTCCTCTGATTGTGTGACCTTTTAATTTTTCTTTATAGGTGTACTAATGATAGTAACTTTAGTGCTAAGCATCAGACACTGTGCTATGCACTTTTACCGGGATTAGCTCATCAAATCCTCTCAACAACTCAAGAGTATGACTCTTTTTAAAAAATACTTTTATTTTAGGTTCAGGGGTACATGTGCACGTTTGTTATATAGGTAAACTGGTGACACGGGGGTGTGGAGTACAGATTATTTTATCACCCAGCTACTAAGCCTAGTACCAAATAGTTATTTTTTTTTCTGCTCCTCTCTCTCCTCCCACCCTCCACCCTCTGGTAGGCCCCAGTGTCTGTTGTTCCCAAGAGGGTGACTCTTTTCATCCTCATTTTATAAAAGAACTTGAGGCTCTGATAAATTAAGTGACTTGACCAAGGTCAAATAGTGAATAAGCTGGGATTTGAACCCAGGGCTGCCAGTTTCCAAAGGCTATGCACTTAGCCACAATGCTACATTGCCTCTCACAGTAACTAAGGGGGTTTTGATTTAATTCATAAAAATATTAGTATTATTTTAAGCAGTAAGCTTTACTGGTACATTTGAAATGATTCAATTTATTCAAGTTTGGTTTAAGCCCAGCTCTTTAGAAATAAATTTGTTTGGTAAAGTGAGACATATCTGCATTGCTCCAATTTGTTCATACGGTCAGGGATATTAGCAAAGCCCCACCCCAATCATAAGCTATGCTGGTAATGATGTGGAATTCATGGACATAAAAAATGCTTCATGCACTTTTCCTGAAATATCTATAGGATGATCTCTCAGGACTAGAAAATGTGAGCATTCCCTCAGAGGAAAATCTGGTAGTTGAGCCTAGAGAAAAATATTTAAAAGAGGATTAAACAGAGGATCTGAATGTGTTTTTCTTATCCTCTTCTAATATCATTTTTCAAACAATGTTTTTTTTGGGGAAAATGTATTAAAAGGAAAGATCTTCGGTTTCTTATGGTATACACCTTAGTAAGTCATTTAACCTATCTGGTCCTGACTGCTTCATAAAAGGTAGTGTCGTGATTATAGGCTCAGGTTCTGAAACCTAACTGCTGAGCTTCTGATCTGGACCTGAGGCTATCTGCATCTGGGTCAAATGTAGATTTACCTTCCTTTCCAAAACAACTAGACAGCTAAGTAACATTGATGCCATTGGACAGTTATAAAGACATCGGACATCAGACCATGAAGGACAGGGATTTCTGAGAGATGGAAAACAAACAAGGTGAGTGCCACAATTGTCCCCCTTGCTGCTGGAAGTGAATTTCCAGGCTGAGGTGCAGGGAAATGAACCCAGGCCTGGCAAGGCAGTCTGAGTTGAGAAGACAGAGCTGAGTCCAGAGAGACCAAGGCTTTGAGTTCACAGGGTAGAGCACTGGAGAGAAGTGAGCTACGTCAAGCAACAACCCTGGAGATCTACAGAGGGTCCTCCTGAGTCTTTAGCTGAGTACTGATCAGCACATCCATGGGAGGTAATTATGCAAGAATGGGGAAAGAATTACCTGAAAGGACTAGAGGGACCATAATAGGAGCTCACATGGGGCTGGGACCAGTTCCTGTTCCCACCAGCCAGAAGAGAAAATCTCACAATTTATGGGGCATCAGGTACTATGTTGTGAGGTATTTTGCATCAGTAGTGAGGAATAATTAGCCCTTGAATAACACTGGTCTTGTCCTGCCCAGAAAACCTTAAAAGCAAGCCTTAAAAGAACCAAAATTTTCCCAAGTATCTTAATTATATTCCAGAATACAAGAAAATAATATAAAAATATCTAATACCTAACAACTTAAAATTCACAATGTCTGGCTTCCAATAAAAAAAAAGTTGCCAAATCTAAACTTGACCATTTACCAGCTGCGTCTTGTGTGAGGGCTCAAACTCTCTAATCCTCCGTTTCCCTATCTTCAAATGAGGATGATAATAATACATTTTATAGAATTAGGAAGAGCTAATGACGGCACATATGTCAATTACTTAGCATACTACATGGCACATAGTAAGCAGTCAATAGATAATACTCATCGATTACTCTTTTTTTTTTTTTTTTTTTTTTTTTTCCTGAGGCGGAGTCTCATTCTGTGGCCCAGGCTGGAGTGCAGTGGCGTGATCTCCACTCACTGCAAGCTCCGCCTCTCCGATTCACGCCATTCTCCTGCCTCAGCCTCCCGAGTAGCTGGGACTACAGACGCCCGCCACCACCACGCCCGGCTAATTCTTTTGCATTTTTAGTAGGTATGGGATTTCACCGTGTTAGCCAGGATAGTCTCGATCTCCTGACCTTGTGATCCACCCACCTCGTTCTCCCTTCTCCCAAAGTGTTGGGATTACAGGCATGAGCCACTGCGCCCGGCCAGATTACTTTTATGGTTGTTATTTGTGAAGAACCACATTTCTTACACAAACCTTTGGGATAGTTGTTGAAGACTTTTCCACCTCTAACATCTACATATCCATGAAATACAGAAGAGCACTGGTCATTGTTTTTTGTTTGTTTGTTTTGAGATGGAGTCTTGCTTTGTCGCCAGACTGGAGTGCAGTGGCCCAATCTCGGCTCACTGCAACCCCCACCTCCCGGGTTCAAGCGATTCCCCTGCCTCAGCCTCCCAAGTAGCTGGGACTACAGGTGTGCACCACCACACCCGGCTAATTTTTTGTATTTTAGTAGAGATAGGGTTTCACCATGTTGGCCAGGATGGTCTCAATCTCCTGAACTCGTGATCCGCCTGCCTCGGCCTCCCAAAGTGTTGGGATTACAGGCGTGAGCCACTGCGCCTGGCTGAGCACTGGTCATTGTTAAAGACACTTCCTCTAGGACACAACCACCACTTTGGTTTTTAGTAGCATCCCCACCACCCCCAATTTTATGCTAAAAAGTAGTTGGGAATGTACTGAGGGTAACAAGAATTTAAATACTCTACCTTGACAGATAAAAATCTGAGTTTTGTGAGTTTCATACTTTTAGTCAGTGAAAAAAAAAAAGTAAAAAGAAAATGCTGCCATACAAATGTCATTATTTGAGAGCCTTTTCTAACAGGAAAAGGGGACACCAGGATTGACTCAAATCTTCTCTTGACTGCCACCATTTGCCAAATCCTTAGTCAGCTGTGTCATAACTGCCTCCCAGGACCCCTTACTCACCTAGTATTATTTTTTGGCCTCCTGTCCATTTTCTTCTTTACCACTTAGTCCATTTGTTCTCCTGTATTATTCTAATCCCACCAAGGCCACAGGGACCAAGAATGCAGGGGTACATGATGAAGCTCATGCCATATCAGCCAATGATCCCATCTCTGGCTCTGAATGCTGTTATTTTGAGCATGTGTAGTTTGAACAAATGGTCAGCTCTATTGTCTTTTTAATGCAAGTTCATATTTAGCAAAACAGAATAGAATCTGTTATATTGAATTTGATGTTATAGAGCCTAACATAAAAAGGTAAACTATTGAAGTTACTTTAGATGTGTTTTTTTTTTGTTGTTTCTCTTCATTTTAGTGTATGACTCTTATTTCTGGCATTACACAGATTTTTGATGCTTTCTTTTTAAATATATATTTAAGGGTTCTACCCCAATATTTCCTTTCATGACCTTTCTTTCCTTGGTTACTCTATTCTTCATTTTATTTTATTTGCTTTTTAGATGCTTGCACACTGCACCTCCAAAGGTTGTTAACATTTGTCGGCTCTCAGAATGACAGTTCTATTCACTATAGGAGACAAGTCATTTTCTTCCTGAAGAAAGGGGAAGCTAATCTCCTCCCACAGTAACATGTTTTGAGAAATATAATACAGTGGGGAAATGTACCAATTATTTTGCTGCAAATTGTCTCCCTTCTGCTAGATAGACAATCATATCAACATTTTCGAATACTTTTTTTTGTTGTTGCAGTTTTATAACACAACTTGCCTCCCGCAAAGTTAAACTTGATGTTGTAAAAAAAAAAATGAGTGAATGTTCCATAAACTGTATGAGTGATAATATATTGCTATGTGGTTCTGGGCAGCTATCATTTGAGATTTCATTCCTGTTGATAGCTTCCACCCAAGCCCTTTAGCAAGAACATTTGTTTTCCATCATTCAGGGGCAGGAGCCAGGAAAATGACTGAATCACTTACTTATTCTTCATGAATTCAGTAGGAGAAATTAGATACGGGGTGTTTACTATATATTCATTTTTCTCTGACCTCTTTAATGATTAGAGGGCAGTGAGAAGTGCATAACTTCTTTTTTGAGTCCACATCTAAAATGGTTTGCCCATAACTTTAGATTTAGAATGACTCGAGTTCAAGTCCTGACTCCTGCATATGCTGGCTGAGTCACCTTGGGCAAACTGCCCGACCTCTCCAAGGCTCACTTTGTCCATCTGTAAAATGGGAATAGTAATAGCGTCTTCCCTAGAGGATGCCTGGGCCAATGCACTCAATGCAGTACCCAATATTCAATGAAGAGAGGCATGTTGACCACAGTGATCATAACCATGGTCTTCAACACATATTTAAGTGACTTTAAAATAATTATAACCTCTTTTAACATAAAATTAGCACTGCACAAAATCCATTTTTTTCTCAATAGATTAGATCTGTACTGTAAACATGCTTAGCCTATGTGAAAGTGGCTCGTACAGTTCCTAATACATAGAAGGTGTCTGGTCCATATTATTTCCCTCTCTCTTAGTCCATTTGGCCTGCTATAACAGAATACCATAGACTGAGTGGGTTATAGACAACAAAAACATATTTCTCACAGTTTTGGAGGCTGGGTAGTCCAAGATCAGTAGATGATTTTGGTGCCAGTGGATTCAGGGTCTGGTGCCAGTAGATTCAATGTCTGGTGAGAACTCCCATTCTGGAAGAAGGGTTGAAGGAGCTCTCCAGGGCCTCTTTCATAAGGGCACTAATCCCATTTATGAGGACAATGCCCTCATGACCCAGTCATTTACCAAAGGCCCCACCTTCTAATAACATCATATTGGGGGATAGAATTTCAACATATGAATTTTGGGGAGACACAAGCATTCAGTCTATACCACCTACTGTATCTGAAGGTAGGTGAATCTAAATTGATAAAAATTCCAACTTTTTAAAAACAGATGTAGAGACAATACAATGGATAAAAGATAGTTTTTTCAAGAATGGTGCTGGAAAAACTGAACATCCACATGCAAAAAGAAAATAAAAGGAATCTAGACACAGACCACGTTATTCTTTTCAGAAAAGTTAACTCACAGTGCATCACAGACCTAAATGTAAAATGCAAAACTATGAAACTCCTAGAAGATAACATAAGAGAAAATCTAGACAACTTTGAGTTTGATAATGACTTTTTAGGTATAACTTAAAGGCACAATCCATGAACGAAATACTTGATAAGCTGGACATCATTGAAGTTAAAAGTTTCTCCTCTGTGAAAGACTTTGTCAAGAGAAAAAAAGATAAGCTATAGACTGGGAGAAAATATTTGCAAAAGACATACCTGATAAAGGACTGTTACCCAAAACATACACAAAAAACTCTTAAAACTGAACAATAAGAAAACAAACAACCCAATTTAAAAATGAGCCAAAGACCTTAGCAAATACCTCACTAAAGCAGATATACAGGTGACAAATAAGCATATGAAAAGATGACCCATAACATTTGTCATCAGGGAAATGCAAATGAAAACAATATGAGAAGCCACTACACACTCATTATAATGGCACAAATTCAGAACACTGACAATATCAAATGCTGGTGAGGATGTGGAGCCACAGGAACTCTCATTCATTGATACTGGGAATTTATTTTATTTTATTTTTTATTTCTATAGGTTATTGGGGAACAGGTGGTGTTTGGTTGCATGAGTAAGTTCTTTAGTAGTGGTTTGTGAGATTTTGGTACACCCATCACTGGAGCAGTAACACAGCTATTTGTGTCTTTTATCTCTCACCCACTTCCCACATTTTCCCCCTGAATCCCCAAAGTCCATTGTGTCATTCTTATGCCTTTGCATCCTCATAACTTAGCTCCCACTTATGAGTGAGAACATACAATGTTTGATTTTCCATTCCTGAGTTATTTCACTTAGAATAATAGTCTCCAATCTCATCCAGGTCGCTGCAAATGCCATTAATTCATTCCTTTTTATGGCTGAGTAGTATTCCATCATATATATACCACAGTTTGTTTATCTACTCATTGATTGATGGGGATTTGGGTTTGCTCTACGTTTTTGCAATTGTGAATTTTGCTGTTATAAACATGCATGTGCAAGTATCTTTTTTGTATAATGACTTCTTTTCCTCTGGGTAGATACCCAGAGGTGTTATTGCTGGATCAAATGGTAGTTCTACTTTTAGTTCTTTAAGGAATTTCCACACTGTTTTCCATAGTGGTTGTACTAGTTTACATTCCCACCAGCAGTGTAGAAGTGTTCCCTGTTCACCACATCCACACCAACAACTACTATTTTTTAATTTTTTTGATTATGGCCATTCTTGCAGGAATAAGGTGGTATTGCATTTTGGTTTTGATTTGCATTTCCCTGATCATTAGTGACGTTGAGCATTTTTTGCATGTTTGTTGGCCATTTGTATATCTTCTTTTGAAAATTGTGTATTCATATCCTTAGCCCAGTTTTTAATGAGATTGTTTTTATCTTGTTGATTTGTTTGAGTCCATTGCAGATTCCGGATATTAGTCTTTTGTCAGAGGTACAAATTGTGAAGATTTTCTCCCACACTGTGTGTTGTCTGTTTACTCTGCTGACTGTTCCTTTTGCCATGCAGAAGCTCTTTAGATTAATTAAGTCCCAGCTATTTGTCTTTGTTTTTATTTCATTTGCTTTTGGGTTCTTGGTCATGAAATCTTTGCCTAAGCCAACGTCTAGAAGGGTTTTATCTGATGTTATCTTCTAGAATTTTTATAATTTCAGGTCTTAGATTTAAGTCTGTAATCCATCTTGAGTTGATTTTTGTATAATGTGAGAGATGAGGATCCAGTTTCATTCTACATGTGGCTAGTCAATTATCCTAGCACCATTCGCTGAAAAGGGTGTTCTTTCCCCACTTTATATTTTTGTTTGCTTTGTCAAAGATCAGTTGGCTGTAAGTATTTGGGTTTATTTCTGGGTCCTCTATTCTGTTCCGTTGGTCTATGTGCCTATTTTTATACCAGTACCACGCTGTTCTGCTGACTGTGGCCTTATAGTATAGTTTGAAATCAGGTAATGTGATGCCTCCAGATTTGTTATTTTTGCTTAGTCTTGCTTTGGCTATGCAGGTTCTTTTTTGGTTTCATATGAATTTTAGAATTTTTTTTCTAATTCTGTGAAGAATGACGGTGGTATTTCAATGGGAATTGCATTAAATTTGTAGATTGCTTTTGGCAGTATGATCATTTTCACAATATTGATTTTACCCATCCATGAGCATGGGATGTGTTTCCATTTGTTTGTGTCATCTATGATTTCTTTTAGCAGTGTTTTGTAGTTTCCCTTGTAGAGCCTTTCACCTCCTTGGTTAGGTTTATTCCTAAGTATTTTATTTTTGTATCTATTATAAAAGGGGTTGAGTTCTTGATTTGATTCTCAGCTTGGTCACTATTGGTGTATAAAAGAGCTACTGATTTGTGTACATTAATTTTGTATCTGGAAACTTTGCTGAATTCTTTTATCTGTTCTAGGAGCTTTCTGGAGGAGCCTTTACAGTTTTCCAGGTAAACGATTATATCATCAGCAAACAGCGACAGTTTGACTTCCTGTTTACCAATTTGGATGCCTTTCATTTCTTTCTCTTGTCTGATTGCTCTGGCTAGGACTTCCAGTATTATGTTGAAGAGCAGTGGTGAGAGTGGGCATCCTTGTCTTGTTTCACTTCTCAGTGGAAATGCTTTCAACTTTTCCCCATTCAGTATTATGTTGGCTGTGGGTTTGTCATAGATGGCTTTTATTATATTGAGATGTGTCCCTTGTATGCTGATTTTGCTGAGAGTTTCAATCATAAAGGATGCCGGATTTTGTCGAAAGCTTTTCCTGCATCTATTGAGATGATCATGTCATTCTTGTTTTTAATTATCTTTATGTGGTATATCACATTTATTGACTTGCATATGTTAAACCATCTCTGCATTCCTGGTATGAAATCTGCTTAACCATGGTGGATTATCTTTTTGATATGTTGGATTTGGTTAGCTAGTATTTTGTTAAGGATTTTTGCATCTATGTTCATAAGGGATATTGGTCTGTAGTTTCTCTTTCAGTTACGTCCTTTCCTGGTTTTGTTATTAGGGTGATACTGGCTTCATAGAATGATTTAGGGAGGATTCCCTCTTTATCTATCTTGTGGGATAATGTTAATAGGATTGGTACCAATTCTTCTTTGAATGTCTGGTAGAATTCTGCTGTGAATCTGTCTTGTCCTGAACTTTTTTTTGTTGGTAATTTTTAAATTACTATTTTAATCTTGCTGCTTGTTATTGGTCTGTTCAGGGTATCTAATTCTTCCTGATTTAATCTGGGAGGGTTTTATCTTTCCACGAATTTATCCATCTTTTCTAGGTTTTCTAGTTAATGCATATAAAGGTGTTCATAGTAGCCTTGAATGACCTTTTGTATTTCTGTGGTGTCAGTTATAACATCTCCCATTTCATTTCTTATTGAGCTTATTTGGATTTTCTCTCTTCTTGGTTAATCTTGCTAATGGTCTATCAATTTTATTTATCTTTTCAAAGAACCAGGTTTTTGTTTCATTTATCTCTTGTATTTTTTTGGTTTCAATTTCATTTAGTTCTGCTCTGATCTTGGTTATTTCTTTTCTTCTGCTGGGTTTGGGTTTGGTTTGTTCTTGTTTCTCTAGTTCCTTAACATGTGACCTTAGATTGTCTGTTTGTGCTCTCTCAGACTCTTTGATGTAGGCATTTAGGGCTATGGACTCTCCTCTTAGCACTGCCTGTGCTGTGTCCCAGAGATTTTGATAGGTTTTGTCATTATTGTCATACAGTTCAAAGAATTTTTTAATTTCTATCTTGATTTCATTTTTGACCCAATGATCACTCAGGAGCAGGTTATTTAATTTCCATATATTTGCATGGTTCTGAAGGTTCCTTTTGGAGTATATTTCCAGTTTTATTCCACTGTGGTCTGAGAAAGTGCTTGGTATAACTTCAATTTTCTTAAATTTATTGAGGCTCATTTTGTGGCCTATCATGTAGTGTATCTTAGATAAAGTTCCATGTGCTGTTGAATAGAATGTATATTCTGCAGTTGTTGGATGGAATGTTCCGTATATATCTGTAAAGCCCATTTGTTCCAGGGTGTAGTTTAAATTAATTGCTTCTTCGTTGACTGTCTTGATGAACTGTCTAGTGCTGTCAGTGGAGTATTGAAGTCCCCCACTATTATTGTGTTGCTGTCTATCTCATTTCTTAGGTTTATTAATAATCATTTTATAAATTCAGGAGCTCCAGTGTTAGGTGCATATGTTTAGGATTGTGATATTTTCCTGTTGGACAAGACCTTTTATCATTATATAATGTCCCTCTTTGTCTTTTTTAACTGCTGTTGCTTTAAAGTTTGTTTTGTCTGAATAGGAATAGCTATTCCTGTTCACTTTTCATGTCCATTTGTCCGAAATGTCTTTTTTCCACCCCTTTACCTTAAGTTTGTGCGAGTCTTTATGTGTTAAGTGAGTCTCTTGAAGGCAGCAGATGGTTGGTGAATTCTTACCCATTCTGCAATTATGTATCTTTTAAGTGGAGCATTTAGGCCATTTACATTCAATGTTAGTATTGAGATTTGAGGTACCATTCCATTCATCATGCTATTTGTTGCCTATATACCTTGGTTTTTTGTTTTTGTTTTTTAATTGTATTTTTGTTTTATTGTATTTTTGTTAAATCCTGTGAGATTTATGCTTTAAAGAGGTTCTGTTTTGATGTGTTTCCAAGATTTGTTTCAAGATTTAGAGCTCCTTTTAGAAGTCTTGGTAGTGGTGGCTTGGTAGTGATGAATTCTCTCATCATTTGTTTGTCTGAAGAAGACTGTACCTTTCCTTCATATGTGAAACTTATTTTCGCTGGATATAAAATTCTTGGCTTGTAATTATTTTGTTTGAGGAAGCTGAAGATAGGGCTCCAAGCCCTTCTAGCTTGGAGGGTTTCTGCTGAGAAATCTGCTGTTAATCTGACAGGTTTTCCCTTATAGGTTACTTGGTGCTTTTGTCTCACAGATCTTAAGATTCTTTCCTTTGTCTTAACTTTAGATAACCTGATGACAGTGTGCCTAGGCTATGATTTTTTTGCAGTGAATTTCCCAGGTGTTCTTTGTGCTTCCTGCATTTGGATGTCTAGGTCTGTAGCAAGGCTGAGGAAGTTTTCCTCAATTATTCCCCCAAATATGTTTTCCAAACTTTTAGATTTCTCTTCTTCCTCAGGAACATCAATTATTCTTAGGTTTGGTCGTTCAACATAATCGCAGACTTCTTTGAGGTTTTGTTCATATTTTCTTACTCTTTATTCTTTGTTTTTGTTGGATTGGGTTAATTTGAAGACTTGTCTTCAAGCTCTGAATTTCTTTATTCTACTTGTTCAGTTCTATTGCAGACTTTCCAGAGAATTTTGCATTTCTATAAGTGTGTCCATTGTTTCCTGAAGTTTTTATTGTTTTTTTATTTATGCTGTCTATTTCCTTGAATATTTCTCCCTTCACTTCTTGTATCGTTGTTTTTGTTTTTGTTTTGGATTTCCTTACATTGGGCTTCACCTTTCTCTGGTTCCTCCCTGATTAGCTTAATAACTAACCTCCTAAATTCTTTTTCAGGTAGGTTAGGGATTTCTTCTTGGTTCAAATCAATTGCTGGTGAGCTAGTGTGATTTTTTTGGAGGTATTAAAGAATCTTGTTTTGTCATATTACCAGAGTTGGTTTTCTGGCTACTTTTCATTTTGGTAGGCTCTGTCAGAGGGAAAGTCTAGGGTTGAAGGCTGTTGTTCAGATTCTTTTGTCCCACAGGCTGTTCCCTTGATGTAGTACTCTCCCTTTTCTCTATAGATGTGGCTTTCTGAGAGCTGAGGGGTAGTGATTATTATCTCTCTTCTGGGTCTAGCCACCCAGCAAGTCTACCGGGCTCTGGGCTGGTACTGGGAGCTGTCTGCACAGAGTCTTGTGATGTTAATCCTCTGTGGGTCTCTCAGCCGTGGATACCAGCACAGTATTTGGGGTGTATTCTGGGTCCTACAGGAGCAATCTGCTTCCTTCAGGAGGTCTGTGGGTCCTTTCTGGTGCAGTCATTTTGGAAGACAGTTTGGAAGTTTCTTACAAAACTAATCATACCCTTATCATATTATCCAGCAATCACACTCCTTAGTATCTGCCCAAAGGAATTGAAAACTTAGGTTCATACAATAACCTGCACATGCATGTTTATAGTAGCTTTATTCATAATTACCCAAATTTGGAAGCAATCAGATGTTATTGAGTAGGTGAATGAATAAATAAACTGTGGTGCATCCAGACAATGGAATATTATTCAGTGTTAAAAAGAAATGACTTATTGAGTCATGAAAAAACATGGAGGAAACTTAAATGCGTATTACTAAGTGAAAGAAACCAATCTGAAAAGGCTACATACAGTTTGATTTCAAGTATACGACACCCTGGAAAATGCAAAGCTAGAGACAATAAAAAAGATCATTGGTAGCCAGGAATTGATAGAGGAGGCAGGGATGAATAGGCAATGCATAGAGGATTTTTTTAAGACACTGAAAATACTTTATATGATGTTATAATGATGGATATGTGTCATTATGTAGTTGTCCAAACCCACAGAATATGCAACACCAAAAGTGAATCCTAATGTAAACTATACACTTTGGGTGAAATGATGTGTCACTGTGGGTCCATCAATTGTAACAAAAGTACCACTGTGTGGGGGTTGTTGATCATGAGGGAAGCTATACTTGTGAAGGAGCAGGAAATGTAAGGGAAATCTCTGTATCTTCTCAATTTTACTGTAAAGTTAAAACCGCTCTAAAAAGTTAGTCTATTGACAAGTGTAAAAACTCAGATTAATAATTCAACCTGATCACTGAAAAGTATTTAACCTGCAGGGCCTACTTCAATGATTAGATAACATCTTAAAACTTTCTAGAGATTGAAGGTACTTTGTAATTTATCTAATTCAATCACTGAGTTTTATAATTGAGGAAACTAAGATCCAAAGTTTCCTTTTTTTCAAGATTGTATGATATAAGCTTTTGTTCACAGAGTCAGGATGTGTTCAGATTTCTTCCATCCTAATTGAACACTTTTTCTATGATATCTTTCTGTCTCTTATTGGCTCTTTTGAAATTTTAGCATAATTTTATGCAAACGATGTATATATCTTGGGGTTTCAATGTATATATTCAGGGGCCTTGTAATAAGTTACCCATCCTCACTGCACTACTACTTAGAATATTAATTTGCTTTAGAATTCCTTGCTCAGTAAAGTTCTGAACAGTTACAAATTTGGAATTAGTGTTATCCAAATGACTATTACTGTATTTTAATAGTGCCTGTAATTTCATTGTGCTTTATAAGATTTTTAACAGGATACATTTTGTTTGCATACCTGTGCATTTTCCCATTTTGAAAAGATAAAATTAAGCTTTTTAAAGCTAATAACTCAAGGAGAAACCCAACCAGGTTTTAATTTGACAACGTTAGTCACGTGCATGCCAGAATCACAGCTTGCATTTTCCCCCTTACTATGCAATTATCTGTAAATACTGTATGTGCTTGGCTAAAATGCTAGGAAGTCTACAATTATATTAATGTAGCTCCTTAATTGCATATAATGAGATTTTCAGGCTACTGCAACCTATCACATTTATCATATTCTTAATAAAATTATTCAGTTTTTGTCTAAGGCCTTTTTATTTACTCTTCATTTAATTTAGAGGAACTCTAAAAAATAATTCAATTCTTGAGAAATTAAATCATTTTGGATGAAGGAGGAAAATATGAAATCCAGGTTAAGAACTGAATCTACTTATGAAGCAGTTACCAAAAACTCCAAGTCTCGTTGATGAAACATTTTGTGCCCCAGGTGGCAAACATTAACAAGTGAGTCATGCTAGGACTCTTTGCTTGTAAGATTCCCAGCTGTCCTCTGGGGCAAAATATGAATGTTTGTAACCCCTTTGATGTCTAAAACAGGTATCCCTTGGTATATAAAGTAGATGCGTTATCCTCCAAAAGTTAGTTACCTTTAAGGCAAATATCTTCTCATTAGTCCCATTTGCACTGATGGCCATTAAGCAATCCACTTTGTATTTCAGGACCGAAGAATCTGAAGCATATATATATATATATATATATATATATTTATTTATATTTTCAAATATATGTATTTCAAATATATATTGATATTTTCAAATATATATATTCGAATATGTATATTGATATTTGAATATGTATATATATTTGAATATGTATATTGATTTTTGAAAATATAGCCTCATCACACCTGTTACTTGCTCAAAAATATATTGAAATATATATATGTATTTGAAATCATAATAAAGACAATTGTTTATAAGAAAAGCTTAATAGTATTCAAAAATCATGGGAAAGTACACATGCTGATCCCAAAAATACCAAACTCTGTTTAATCCCGCATTGAAGAGAGAGAGTCAAGCCCTAAGGAATGAGCAGGAGAGGGCTATAGGGCCCAGGCAGAATTCATTATGGGTGCCCAGATCCATGAAGGGCAGGCTCCAAAGTGACTAGTTAGGTATTGACTTGCTTGCTCTCTCCAGTTCTCACTCGTCCTCTCTCTTTACATCGCTCTAGCCTCATCACACCTGTTACTTGCTCAAAGCTTTCATTCTGGTGTCTCTAACTCCAGCATTGAATCCCTCTCTCCACTTTTTGTTTTTTTTTTTTTTTTTGAGATGGAGTCTCGATGTGTCATCCAGGCTGGAGTGCAATGTCACGATCTTGGCTCACTGCAACCTCTGCCTCCTCCAGTCAAGGAATCCACCCACCTCAGCCTCCTGAGTAGCTGGGACCGCAGGCACATGCCACCACACTCAGCTAATTTTTTTATATGTTTTTGTAGAGATGGGGTTTCACCATGTTGCCCAGGCTGGTCTCAAACACCTGAGCTCAAGTCATCTGCCCACCTTGGCTTCCCAAAGTCCTCTCTCCTTATAGTTGGGCAGAAGACCTTGGATGCATGTGTGGGAGCAGCCAAACTGTTTCTTTTTCCAGCTTCTGGAGAACCTTGGCACAGAAATGAATGTGTAGGCCCAGACGTGCTGCTTTTGTCTTCCGGTCTCACCACCCCTCTCAGAATCTTCTCTCCAGGTTGATGGTAGGCTCTGGTTGCTCCATGGGCTCAGTGAAAACTTCCTCTGGACTGTGGCCCCTGGGTCCTGAGAGTATGCATTCTGTCTCGGACTACATAGTTCCTAGAGAAGTAGTGTCTTCCTCCAGTAATGCCAAGTTCCCCAGAGAACCTCTGGCCATTGATGCTATGGTCTAAGGAACACTGGAAGAAGTGGGGGTGGGAAGGAGAGAGATAACATGTGTTAAGAGGAGGAGAACAGATAATGACATAGAGGCATTTGAAGACAGGAAGTCCCTAGGTCAAGCTCTGATTCACTCAAGTGCATTGGTGACCATCAGAGACAGCACAGCATAGGGGTTGCAAGCCCAGGCAATGGAACTAGGATTCAAATCCCAGTACCGCTTCTTGGGTGTGTGACCTTTGGCAAGTTATATGTTCCTCTGTGCCTAATTTTCATCATCTGAAAAATGGAGGTAACAGCCCTTATAGGGTTATGATGAGGCATTTTTAAGAAGTAGAAAGGAAATGTTAAGGCATGTATGCTATTACCAGTAGCCCCAGGGTCAAGTGCATGCTCAGTTCACTCTTCTTATGAAGTACCTTGCACTAGTTTGGGGGTCAAAATATTGTCTATCTTTGGGTAAAGTTATTACACTTGGATTTTTAGGGAGCGTAGGTAGCATCTATTTGTTTCCTGTTATATACATACTGTTACTGTGAAATGCTGCTTCTCAGGTTGCCATTTCATGAAATATTTGCCCTATATGCAATACATATTTAACATATATGGGGGGGAGGGCCTCACACACTGGAAGCCTTAAATTGTAGCATCTCTAATAACCAAAGGCTTTAAGGCATTTTCCTTTAGAACAACATGTGCATATTTTCTGTGAACCAAATGCTTTCCTTCGTGATTTTCTTTTCTGGTAATATCTGTCTCCTCCACAACCATCTCCCAAGTCCTTAATCCTAAGTACTAAATACTATATTTAATAGTGCTCCATGAAGGTTGAGCGTCCTTGGATTTATATTTATTCTACTGAGAACTATCATTCAGATCTTACTGGTGAACATAAGGATGACAAAGTAGACTTTAGGAGAAATCCTTACTTTCTACTTCCTCTTCCTCTTTGCCTTTTGCAAGGAGTTTTCTTGTTGGTTAGATAAATTTTAAAAAACATCATAGCTTAGAATAATCTTTTTATTTGCTTTTTTGCGCAGTTTAATGGAATTATAGTTTTGGAAATGTTGAAATTGGGTGTGATGTGTGGAGGACTAGCTGTCTGCGGCTGCCTGGAGAGTGTGAGAATGTTTAGGGGCACTGCGTTATTTGCTGGCCTGCCTGCCTGCTTGACCTGATGCATTGGCATCTGAGAGAAATGAATCTCAGGAGAGAATTTATGTGGGTCACCATAGCAACAGGACGGGGTGTGCGGCGATCGGTCTGGAAGCCTATAAAGAATGCACACAAGTCAGTATGACAACTGCAATACCTACACTTAAGCTCTCTGAGTTGAAATGTTTCAGGGAAAGTCTAATATTTAACTTTTCCAGTGGCATTCAAACTTTTCTTTGGCCATTGGTGGTTAATGTGGCATGACTCAGACTTTGATGTCTGATGTCTTTTTAAGAAGTTCAATTCCTACAGGAATTCAGTGACTATTACATGTTGAGTCATAATACTCCTGTGGCAGTCTAGCAGGAATAAACTTTTTTATTTTAATTATCTTGTTCTATCTTTTTGGCTTCTGACTAATAAAAAAAATGTTCTTTTTACCGATGTGTACTAACACTGAGTGTCCTTCTTTATCATTCCGTTACTGAGCTGAACATTTTAAATGTCATTTAGAAGTACATTATATTGAACTGCTCACAAAGAAATGTCTTTCATGTTGGGATTCAATATGGGAATTTAATTCGGCCCTGTACTGAGATACTGGAAAGATTAACAGATTATGGAATGAGAATGGAAATTTAAATGACAGATCAAAGAGAGTTGAGTAGGCTGTCATCTTCTCTTCCTCAACTAAGAGACAGATGAGTGAAATAAAGCACACGTATTTGAAAAAGGACAGATATAAAAGTACATTACACACTTTTGTTTGAAGTCTCCACACTAGAACCTGTGTGTTGGAATCTGTAGATGTGTGGCAATCTGGAAAATATAGAGGTACCAGCCGACTGTCCTCTTCCTGCCCATGATATGTTCTTACTCTGTCCCAGTTCCAATCTTTCTCTTGCTCTTTTTCCTGCTTCAAATTCTCTAGTTCTCATGTGGAGCCTACTCTTAGTTCCTTCTAGGCACTGAGTAGGGTGGCCAACTCTCTCATTTTGCCTGGGGCTATCACATTTTTAGCACTGAAGGTCTTGTGCAACTCCTCAGTCCCAGGCAAACCAGACAGGTTGGTTCCCCTCATACTAAGTGTTCTTTGCACATTCCTCCTTGCTTTCCATGCTCTATTTCTCATCACCACTCTGTTCTCTGCCACTTATGATTTGTAAGTGGTCCAGACATGCACTGTACTATATCTTAGCCACTAGCTACATGTGGCTATTTAAATTTAAAATAATTGAAATTAAATAACATTTAAAATGCAGTTCCTCAGTCTCTCTAGCCAAGTGCTCAATAGCCTCATGTGGGTAGTGGCTACACTATTGGACAGTGCAATACAGAGGATTTTTTAGAACATTCTAGTGGACAGTGCTGGTCTATGTAATAGCTCCTGAGAGAAGGGGTTGGGCAGTGGCAGGAACACACAGGCAAAGTTTCCCTGCAATTTATGACTTAGATATAATGTTAGCTGGAAATGTGAAATGCTGAAGAACCAAGTCATCTTTAGGTTCCATTTTCTTTGAATTTCTCCTTATACTCACTATGGAACATGTAATAAGGCTATCTGTCACCTTTATTGAGCCATTTGTCAAACAGGTATTGAACACTTGTGCTGGGGATATTATGATGAATTATGGTGTCTGCCATCTAGTAACTTATAGTCTAAAATGGGAAGAAGAGGAGTTGTGATAGTTATCATGTAATTAGACTCTTCACAATGTATATAGGAGGGGTTGATTAGCAATTGAGCTTGGTGGTCAGACAGAGCTTTGTAGAGGGGATAATGATGATGCAAGGAATTGAAGAAGCAGAGAGAGGCAATGTAATGCATAGGCAAGGATGTAGACCCTGGAGCTGAACTGCCTGGGTTTGAATCTAGCTTCCTCCCTCCAGCCACCAATGTACTGACTGTGTGACATTGGTCAAGTTTCCTAATTGTTCCGTACCTAGATTTCCTCATCTATAAAAGGAAGAGAAAATAGTACCTGTCTCCCAGGGCTGTGATCATTAAATGAGTTAATGCTCATAAAGCTCATCGAATAAGACCTGGCACATGCTAAAAACTATGTAACTATTTGTGAACTACAGCACCAAGAAGGAAGGGTACATGAGATACAGAATGTGGAAAGCATAGAGATTACAGTGGTATGGTAGGATTAGAGAACCACAGGCTTTCTGAACTGTAGGAGTTAAAATGGTGGTAGAAGGTGGTGATGCTAGGGGTGTATGGTGAGTGGGGAGTTGAGAAGGAAGAAGTGTCTGAAAGGAAGGGAGATTGATGGGAAAGTTGAGGTACTTATGGGTGGTGCCTACCAAAGAGTGGAGACATTGTTCTTCAAGTGATGGAAAGTTGTTGAAGTTTTTTAAACAGAGAAAGGAGGAGACTAGACATGCAGTTTGCAAAGGCCCCAACCCAGTGGCTGGGAGGATGCATTTGAGATTGACAGCATCTGAAATATGAGGACACCTGTAAGGAGATAATGAATTCAAGAGATTTTAAGAGGTTTAAAAAGGAGAATTTGGTGGCTAGTTAGGTGTGGGAAATGAGTGAAAGGAAGAAGTCCCGTGTGATAATCAACATATTAGTTAACCCAATGTACTTGAAAAAAATATATAGAGTTAAATTTGGGGGCTAATTTCAGACAGTTTTCCCTGCCTCTAGATGCCACAAAAGATATGCCATTACTCTTGATGGCTAATCTGTTGTAAACTCAAATGGAGCTTTAATTTTTAAAAAATAAAATGTTCCTATGATATGGAGAAAGAACAAGGGAAAATTTAAGAGTGGAATATGGTAGAAAGTTTAACATCATTCTGTTATTCTAAGTTATTGCTTTGTCTCTAGAAAAGTAATAAAAGCTTATTTCCTTTATAACTTCATCTGTGTACCCAAGGCTGTCACATTAACCCCACATTAGTATTAGATTTTAATAACGGACAACACGGCAGGAAGAAAGATGGTTGCTAAATCTAGAGAGTAGGCCATATAATTTAGTTTTTGGAGGGTTTCAAATATTGTTTTTATTTTTTCATTGTCTTGAAAATGATATTTGACTTTGTCAAATAACTGCAACAAAAAACAAAGGCTGTGTTCAAATAGTACTTGGAAGATGTTGCTAAACAACATAAGCAGAGATCTTACCGGTTTCTTTACTGTTTTACTTTATAAGTTTACTTACTAGTAGCATTTTGTAGCCAAAATAGAGTTGGATTTCCTGATTAGAACAGAGTTCCTTGGGGTCATCTCTGGGTTGTCCAAGACATATCTTCCAGGATCATCTTCTCTGGTGTGCTCTTTTTCTTTCTCACATCCTCCTTACTTAATGAGATTGGTGATTGCTTTATGTGACCTCTTGTAATGCTTGAGACTCCAATGACAAATGAGCTTTGGTCCTCAGCCCAGAGCTGTCTTCTGCCACTCATTCATTTGGATGGTGTCTTAGCATCCTTTTTCTTTTTTATTTATTTATTTTTTTGAGATGGAGTCTTGCTCTGTTGCCCAGGCTGGAGTGCAGTGCCACAATCTTGGCTCACTGCAAGCTTCAGCTCACTGCAAGCTCCCTCCTGGGTTCACGCCATTCTCCTGCCTCAGCCTCCCAAGTAGCTGGGACTACGGGCGCCTGCCACCACGCCCAGTTAATTTTTTTGTGTTTTTAGTAGAGACAGGGTTTCACCGTGTTAGCCAGGATGGTCTTGATCTCCTGACCTGGTGATCCGCCCGCCTCAGCCTCCCGAAGTGCTGGGATTACAGGCATGAGCCACCTCGCCCAGCCTTAGCATTCTTATTCTGAGAGCCTCTTCCCTTGCTGCTCCTTCTGCAGGGCCCAGGTTTCCCTCCCTAGGCAATCCAAGCCCAGATATTTCCAAGGATAGAGGAACTCTCCTTTAATATCACCACTTCCCACCTCCCATGCCAGGATGTAAGTATGTCACTCCCAAGACCATTAGTATTGTTTATTTCACGTTCATTTTGCTTCTTGGCTCTGGGAGAAGATTAGCAAAAAATGGAGAGGCATAGAGCTGCATGTTTGTAACTTCTACAAGACTTACTGAAATATGAGAGTGGCCAGGTGTGGTGGCTCATGCCTGTAATCCCAGCACTTTGGGAGGCCAAGGCAGCCAGATCACCTGAGGTCAGGAGTTTGAGCCTGGCCAACATGGTAAAACCCCATCTCTACTAAAAATACAAAAATTAGCCAGGCGTGGTGGTGGGTGCCTGTAATCCCAGCTACTTGGGAGGCTGAGGCACAAGAATCACTTGAACCCAGGAGGTGGAGGTTGCAATGAGCGAAGATTGCACCACTGTAGTCCAGCCTGAGTGACAGAATGAGACTCCATCTCAAAAAAATAGATATATAATATAAAAGGAAAAAAAAGAAATATGAGACAGAGGCTCAAAATGTCAGGTGAAACAGAATTAAGCAACGGTCTGTGGGCTTCGTTTGTCTATGCCATGCCTGCCTCCTGGTAGCAATAAGCAACAAGCACTTGCTAGATTTGTTTTGGCATTTTTCCAGGAATGTTTTTTTGACTCCCTGATTTTATGTGAGGTTAGTCCCTTTGCAGCCTGTTTCCCATGGCAGGCTCTTTGGACCTTCATTAGTACTGCAGTATGATATTAGCAGCTAATGTTTTGTGTTGCTTCCTGTGTGTCAGGCCCTGTGCTAAGTACTTTACATTCATTATTTCTTTTAGTCTTTAATATAACCTAAGGATGTATGTACAGTTATTACCTATACTTTACAGGTGAGCAAGCTGAAATTCAAAGAGGTTGAGGGATTTATACAAAGTCAGCCAGCAAAAAGTGGAGAAGCTGGGATTCCAATCAAGGGGGGCCTGGCTCTAGAAACCATGCTCTTAATAGCATCGTGCAAGTATTACTTTCCCTGCCAGCCACCAGCTGCTCACATATATACCTTGCATTGCTAGGAAGCACCACATCTAGTAATAAAGTCTGTAGAGCAGTCACTTAGTATGTACAATTTTGGAGAAACCAGACTTTCTGTTCCATTAGACATGACGGACATCCAAATCCCACTATTCATGGTTCCCAAAATGCTCCTCAGAATCTTAGAGAAAACGACCACAACTCAGCACCTAAGTATTGCACTTCCGCAGGAGTAACTTTGTCTTTATAAGACATTGTGGTAGCAGTAGCTCAAACTCTGTGAGGAGCAAGGCCTCATTTTTATCATTCCCATTTTTGCAGACAGAAAAAGGAAACTGAGAAAGTCAAGTGACTTCCCTAAGGTTGAGCTGCAAGTCTTCAGAGGTGACAAAAAAGGTGCTGAGAAGATAAGGAAATCTCAACTTTCTTGCAGAGTCTCCTAAGTTTGTGGCTTATAGGATTCTCCTCGTGTCTTCAGCTCATATAAAGCCCCTGCAAGGGTCTGAGATGACCTCTTTTTCCCTGGGAGGGCTAATGCAGCGGCAGCAACAAGTTTTTGTGAGGGCCCAAGTTTGTCGATTCGTTTAATGACTGCCTTTTGTTGTGTTCTTTCCACTCGGGAAGGGCTCTCACTTTTTCTTCGGTGCTTACTCAGTCATACCTCCCGTTTGCTGCTGAGAAAGGCCACAGAGTATTTTTATTCTGGTCATCCTCTCATTACCCTTCTATAAAGTAGCCACAGGCACGGCGTAGGTAGCATTTATAGTGGTTTTTAGTAGAGTTGGCATTCCTTTCTGTTTTTCCAAAACACAGCTAAGAAAAATCTCCTGGTAGTCAGAGAGAATGGAAGCTGCTCACCCACAGGTCAAATCCTATTACAAAGAATGCTGCTACTGCTGACATCTCTGTATGATGAAAAGGACTTTCAGCCATAGCACCCATCTTTCAGAAAGCAACATGAGACCCATTTACGCCTTCCAGCTGCTGTTTCATCTCCGTCCTTTCATCTTAATCACTTCTGGAGCACTATTCCATCTCAGCATTTGAAATTCCCAGAGACCCCTTTCAGAATAGCTCTTATTTCTCCAAATTACACAGAACTCCACAGAGCCCAGCCCCCTTTACCAAGACTGTTGAAGGCTCCCTGACTGTCAGATCCAAAGGCTGCTTCTCAGCCACTGCAGTGGTTCTGGTGCTGCGACATACACCTTTATCCTTAACTAGCAAACTCTCTGAGGACCCAACACAATGCCTGGTACATACATAATAGGAGCACAGCGAGATCACCCACTCTGACTTGGGCCTCTGAGGAATGGGCTGCCTATTAGTTCTCTGACAACTCCTCTGTACCTCCCCTTTCCCACTTAAATACTTTGTGCAGCTTTAGCCTGAGTTTCTAAACTTTCCATCTCTGTTTGCGGTTCTCTCTGTCTCCTGATTAATCATCTACACCCTCTGTCTTACAATTTCATCTCTTTCAGCCTCTACAATTACATACTTACTCCAGCCCCTGTGATGTTCCTCATCCCTAATCCTGTCCACACACAGCAACACCCACAGACTAAATATTCTTGGATACTGCTTCCAACAAAGGACTTAAAAGTTTTCTTCCAAGCCAGGCACAGTTGCTTATGCCTGTAATCCCAGCACTTTGGGAGGATGAGGCGGGAGAGTCGCTTGAGCCCAGGAGTTTGATAGATTGATCAACATAGGGAGACCCCATCTTTACAGATAATTAAAAAAAAAATTAGCCAGGTGTGATGGCACATGCCTGTGGTCCCATCTGCTAGGGAGGCTGAGGTGGGAGGATTGCTTCAGTTCAGGAGGTTGAAGTTGCAGTGAACTGTGATTGTGTCACTGTACTCCAGTCAGGGGGATAAAGCAAGACCCTGCTAAAAAAAATAAAAAGGTTTTCTTCTCTTTAGGCAGCGATTTGAAACTTTGTTTACGTATTTTCCTCTTCTGTTTACAGAAACATATAATGGATTGATCAATTCCCAATGGCTTTGCCCTTCCAACCACTTATACTGAAGGTTGACAAATTTTTCTAGAAAGCGACAGATAGTAAATATTTTGGCCTGTATAGGTTGCACAGTCTCTGTAGATATGAAAGCAACTGGGCCAGGTGCAGTGGCTCACACTTGTAATCCCAGCACTTTGGGAGGCCAAGGCGGGTAGATCACCTGAGGTCAGGAGTTCAAGACCATCCTGGCCAACATGGTGAAACTTCATCTCTACATAATACAAAAATTAGCCGGGCATGATGGCAGGTGCCTGTAATCCCAGCTACTTAGCAGGCTGAAGCAGGAGAATCGCTTGAACCCAGGAGGCGAAGGTTGCCATGAGCAGAGATCGTGCCACTGTACTCCATCCAGCTGAGGTGACAGAGCAAGAATCCATCTAAAAAAAAAAAAAAAAGGAGCAACTGATATGGTTTGGCTCTGTCCCCACCCAAATCTCATCTTGAATTTCCATGTGGTGTGAGAGGGTCCTGGTGGGAGGTAATTGAATCATGGCAGAAAGTCTTTCCTGTGCTGTTCTCATGATTGTGAATAAGTCTCACAAGATCTGATGGTTTTAAAAGGGGAGTTTCCCGGCACAAGTTCTCTTCTCTTGTCTGTCGCCACGTGAGACGTACCTTTCACCTTCCATCATGACTGTGAAGCCTCTCCAGCCATGTGGAACTGTAAGTCCGATTGAACCTCTTTATTTTGTAAATTGCTGAGTCTTGGGTATGTCTTTATCAGCAGTGTGAAAATGGACTAATACAGCAGCTATAGATGATATGCAAATTATGATTATGGCTATGTTCCAATAAAACTATATTTACAGGAGAGTCCAGTGGGCAATATTTTATATGTGGGCCAAAGTTTGTCAATCCCCGATCTAGACTATTTATATAGCTTTAGTCTTTGAACCAGTAAAGTGAGAGTCCTAGTGTAATTTATGTGATCAATTTCAGATCAGATTGCTGCGTTTTGTCCACAGCAATGGAGTACCTGAACTCTTCTGAAAGATATGCCCAGATACTTTTAAACTTTTCTCTCACTCTAGCTGAAACTTGGGTTCCACTTTCTGCTGCTTTTTCAGATGTCTATTGACTTAATCCTTTGCAGCCAGGAGAAACACTCCAAAATAGTAAGGGCTGTCTCTAGACAAGACCCTACTACCAACTTTGCCTGCTGCTTATTGCTCATACAAATTGGACACACAACTTCCTCTACCACTGCCCTCAAAGGACAAAAGGCTCCGTTCTATGCTTGCCAAAGAATCCTATCTCTCTTCTCACTGCTTACATCCACCTTCCTGGTCTTGCATGGTTTATCTGTCTGGCAGGACCTAGGCCACTTGCAGAACCAGCATTGTAAAGGAGTCTGAAAACTGTTGCTCTCTACCTTTTGTAGTGCAGGATGGTGCAATGGGATAGCTGAGTGGGTGAATGGCTGTACCTGCCATGACCGTTTATGGGCGACAACCTTAGGTGAATTGCTTTGAGTTTTCCTGTAGATAAAATGGGGACAAAAGGAAATTTCTCATAGTGTGGGTAAGATGATGTTTGTAAAATGTCTACCACATAATAGGTGCTCAATAAATAGCCATTTTATCATTATGAACAGACACTAAGTTAACTAATGAATTTTAAAATATATAAATACACAATGACCATATTAAGAAAAATTTTATTATGTTTAAAAGCATACAGAAATAAGAAACATGGAGCGAGCTTCTCATCTCAATAATTTTAGTGTTCTGACTTGCTGAAATTTTGTCTTTTGGTTAGTTCAAACTAATCCAAAAATAGTCTTAGCACAAGTGCATTTCCTGAATCCAGTGCTTCTAGTCTAACTCCAAACTCTAAGACATCCCCATATCTTTTCATTCATAAAACATGTTTTCTGGTTATAAAAGTTACACACGATCATTCCAGGAAAACTGGAAAATATAGAAAAGTGTAAAGAAGAAGGTAAAAATCATAGGTAGTCTATCATGCTCATTCTTAATTTATGCATGATAAAGAAAAAAGGCATCTATGGTAGCCAATTCAGATGTTCATTGCTTAATGTTAATGGAATTGAGCTTCAAGTTTAGGAAAAATTTGAACACGTGTTTCTAATTTGTTTCTCATTAATGTTTGGAGAGGCAGTTGTAACTGTCATCCTCTTTTTATAATGGAAGGAACTGACCAGAGGTGACCAGTGTGTGTTTTCACAGCTTGTGACTTGATGCTAGGATATGAATTTGGGTCTTCAGAACCCAGGTATTGCTCTGTTTTCATTATCCCATACTTATTTTCTTTCTATGAGCTGTGTCACCCTGCGGTCAATCAGCAACACACAGGGAACAATTCCATTGCATACCCCCTAATTATACTCTTGAGGTGGGCCATTCTTAGCCACTTTCAATAAAAAAGTGAATTCGTATTATCCACTCAGTTTAGGAAAGATAGTTTGCCAAAGATTGTGCCAATTTGTTGCTTAGAAATAACTTTGGGGGGCTGGGCATGGTGGCTCATGCCTGTAATCCCAGCACTTTGGGAGGCCGAGGCAAGTGGATCACCTGAGCCATGAGTACAAGACCAGCCCGGCCAGCATAGTGAAATCCCGTCTCTACTAAAAATACAAAAAATTAGCCAGGCATGGTGTTAGGCGCCTGTAATCCCAGCTACTTGGGAGGCTGAGGCAGTAGAATCACTTGAACCCAGGAGGCAGAGACTACAGCGAGCTGAGATCATGGCACTGCACTCCAGCCTGGGCAACAGGAGCGAAACTCTGTTTCAAAAGATAAATAAATAAATAAAAAGAAAGAATTTTGAGATGATGACATAATGAATTTACAGCACAAGAAGTGGTTTATTGTGTTATAAAGATGGGAATTTTGTTTTTTGACTATGTATGCTTAGCACATACTAGGGTCTTAAATATCTCTTGAACTTAATTCATGTTTATAACAAATGTACTTGATGTATGGAGAAACATGTTTCTAAACTGTTTACTAATGATCAGTCTATGCTTAGAAGGAGTTATTTCCTCATTTTTGGTGAAATGGAAGTAAAAGACAACAAATGAGTACCATCTAATTTAAGTTAATTTGACTGATTTTTTTAAATGCATTAAAGTGTACTCCGACATAATGTTTGAGTTTAGAAGTTAAATGAGGTAAAACAAAACCAAAACAAACCTGGATATGTGCAAGATGCACCAATATCCTTTTTTGTTTTGTTCTTTGGGGGCTGTGTTCCTCTTCCTTTCTGTATTAAACTGCCGGACAGTGGATAAATTGCCCCAGCGCTGTTGTTAAACTCAGGTTATGTACTTCACTGTTATACATAGACCTATTCTTAACTGACTCAGTTTCACCAGGGCTAAAAACAAGTATAGGGGAAAAAAATCTCTTTGTGTAGCTGGTAGAAGAGGATGGGCCCGATTAATTTCTTAGGGACATTTAGGTCTCACACCAGGGCTGTGGGAAGCAGAGCTAATTCTACTGGTGCAGAATTGCTCCACAAGATCCAGCACCGCTCAGGATAGACTGTTTCCCCTTATGTCTCCATGCACTGGGGATGAATCATGATCAATAGGTAACCATGGGAGTGATGGAGGCCTGGCCCAGAGCAGCAAGAGCAGCGGATGGGATGTGCCACCATCAAATTATCTCCTGAGAACTAGAGTGACTGTGTGATTCCCTGCGCAGTATGTACACAGAGCTAGAATTTCTTCTGGAATGTTCCCATATTGGCTTTGTCTATTTGCCTTTTCATTGTTTTCTGTGGACTTTATTTGCTCTGCTTCTTAGCTAGCTTTTTCCTTATTGCATTTCATATAACTAAAAAGAAATTGTCTGTCACAAGGCAGAAAGATGGAGAAGGTGAACAGGTGTCAGTTTCTTCCCCTCTTATGATCACCTTCTAGTCAACAGATGTCACTAGGGAGAGCCTCAGATGAAACATTGTCCTAGGATTGCTTTAGTAGAAAGATTTCCAGGCTTGGAATAGATTATTGTGATCTATTTTCAATGCAAGTCAACAGGGATATTTTATTCCTTGACACTGTGCTTTATTTGTATTTTTAATAAAATTAGTAAGTGCCTACTATTGTGAACATCTTCAGATTTACTTAGTTTTCAAAATAGCAATTAAAGATGAAAACCTAGGCTGGGCGCAGTGGCTCATGCCTGTAATCCCAGCACTTTGGGAGGCAGAGGCAGGAGGATCACCTGAGGTCAGGAGTTTGAGACCAGCCTGGCCAACATGGTGAAACCCTGTCTCTACTAAAAATACCAAAACTAGCCGGGCATGGTGGCAGGTGCCTGTAATCCCAGCTACTTGGGGAACTGAGGCAGGAGAATCGCTTGAACTCGGGAGGCGGAGGTTGCAGTGAGCCGAGATGGTGCCATTGCCCTCCAGCCTGGGGGACAAGAGCAACACTTTGTCTCAAAAAAAAAAACCAAAAAAACAAAAAACAACAACAACAACAAACAAAAAAGAAAACCTAGTTCTAGTTCTTTAATTCTTAGGAAAGTATGAATTCTGGGGTGGAAGTTTAGTTCTTTCTCCAGGGTTAAATTCTGTCTTTAAAAGCATGTTACTTGTAAAATACTCTTTGCTTCCTCATTTCCTTAAAGTGGTCAGAGGGACATATTTACATTTATCTCTAGAGCAGTGATTCTCAAACGTGGCTACACATTAGAATCAGCTGGGGGTATTTTAGGACGTACTGTTCAAACCTGCAGTGAGTCTCATTTAATTGCTTTGGGGTGTGGTCTGAGCTCTGGGATTTTGAAAACTTCCTGTTGATTCTAATGTGCAGCCAAAGTTGAGAACCACTGTTCTAGAACAAGGACATCATAGTGCATCGGTTGGATTCTTGGTGGTTTATAGCTATTAAAATTGACTCTTGCTAACACATACAGAAGAAATTTATTGAAAGGATAAAGGGAAAATCATTTGGCTCAACGTAATAGCTAAATTTCCAGGTTGCAGAGAGGACAGAAACCAAGACAATTATGGCAATTGAGATAACATGGACAAATGGACAAACTCTTCAGGTTATCACTGCTGGGATGAAGTGGCCCCAGCTCTTTTCTGTCCCTGAAGTTCTGCTTAAAGTTCAAATTTCAGGGAGAGAAAGAGGATTGGCCAAGCTCATAGCCCTACCCTTAGCCAGGAGAAGGTGGGATGGGGTAGTTACCCAAAGGGAAATTGATTTGCTCCTCTCAGAAGATGGCACTGTTGATTCTTGGCAGACAATCGTAACAGATGTCCCCACACCCTGAAACCATTTTGCTCTGGAGGAGGAGGATGTAAGGAACGTTTCTCTCAAAAGGCAATTGGCTCCGGATCAGACTCCCTTGGTGTCTGCTAATTTGTTCATGGTAGTTACTCATTCATTCAGAAAATGTTTATTGAATATCTATAATATGAAAGTGTCTCTGGGAATTCCCATGTTGAGAAAGTAGTTGATGCTGTCAGGATGCTTACAATTTCATCACAGTAAGGAGACATGCAAATATAAACATCATACACCAGGTAACGTGTGATTACTTCCATAGAGGAAAAACAGAAGTGGCCAGAGAACCAGTATTTGAATGCCTACAGTTTGTTTGGCTCTCACAGGCGCAGGTCAGTGAAAAGAGAACAGAGACCTTCAGTTGTCCCTGGACAAGTTTGATCCTTGCATCATTTACCCATGGCTAGAATTTCTGATCTTCTGACCGAACCCTTTCCAAGTGTTTCTCAGTGTCTTGGCCTAGCTTATTGATGGTACTTTCCATGTGGTGTACCTGGACTTACAGAACTACCTTCACCCTCTTTGCTTTAGTTAACTTTTCTGGACATAACCTCATGTTTGCCTAACTTAGAACCCTTACCAGTATTATTATTTTTTTCTGAGCCACTGTTCTGACATAGGCTCACATTCTTGCTTTGTTTTGTTGAACAAGATCCAAGAAGACAGGCTCTCTCCTTGCTCTTAGGCACATTCTTTATTTGGCCTGTGGAAGATACTACGGGGGCAGAAAATGTACTCTTAAAACTATTCTCTGACCACTTAGGCTTATGTTCCAAACTCAAACATTGTCCAGCAACTCTGTTAGACCTGTAGCATATTTCAGTCCAGTTTCCTTAATTTCATGTGGACGTTATGGTGGAAATCTGCCAAAGTTAACAATACAGCAATAGTGACCATTGTGGAAATCAGAATTGCTGGGCATACAGGCACTCACCTGTAGTCTCAGCTACTTAAGAGAATGAGGTGGGAGGATCGTTTGAGTCCAGGAGTTTGAGTCTAGACTGGGTAACATAGTGAGACCACATTTCTTAAAAAATTGAAAAATAAGAAATCAGAATATGTTCCAATTTTTAAATTAAAACACAAAACTAAAGGATCCAAGTTAATAATAAAAATAATAGCTAACATTTCTCAAGTGTTTATCATGCTCGGTCCATGGTATGTAATAAATGCCTAATAAAGATTGGTTGTGGTTTTCTGGTTCTTTGTTGATGTTATTATTATATAGCTTGACAAGCATTGTGGTATATTTACAAACTTATTTGTCCTTTCAACAATCCTATGAGGTCAAGGTACTCCTATTTTCCACACCTTACAGATGAGGACACTTAGTAAGTACACAGGCATTCAAGAACTTGTCCAAGGCCCACAGTTAATAAATGGAATGACTTGGAATCAAACCTAGGCAGCAGGGCTTCATTCTCTTAACTTCAAGATGGTTATTGTTATTTTTACTGATGAATACAGTGCCTACATGTGGTTGCTTCACAAATGTTTGTTGAGTGAGTGAATGAATTAATGAATAAATGAATGGAGAGTTCTATAGCTGGCTTTTTTTTTTTTCGGGATGATCCCCACCACCATACTCTGAAACACATGAATTCAAATGTATTTTTAATTTTATCTAAGACATAGTTATGATGACATCTTAGCTATTACAAAAACACTCTATGTTCTACAAACTTTACTTGCAGTTTACCCAGATGTTTGGTTAATGTGGTTCCTCATGATTTTATTAGTTTGAATAACTGAGACACGCTTATCTTCAGGAAAATAATGATGTATTGTACCAGTGTAGACAAAGCTTCAGGAAAATACAGACATAAGCAAGAGAAGCAAGGGGGGCATTTTGTTCTTGTTGTTTTCCTGATTCTGTTTCCTGTGCTTGCTTTCTGTAGGCTGGAAATGACTCTCCCTGAAGTTAATTCCTCAATTGTCCTTGCACTGTCAGATGCCTTTCTTTCTGAAGGATTTCCTTAATCCACTGTGGTACTTTAAGTGGCTGTCTTGATAACACCAAATGTCATCTGGCAAGCGAATGACCTTACCTGCTATCCACATATATTGTCAGAGGGAACTGTGAACTTTGTTTTGGCTTTAATTTTAAGAGCCTGAATCCCAAGGCAGATATCACAGACATGAAGACCTGTCTTATTCCTGCTTCTGTACATTGCTGGAGAATAATAGAATTATTGCTCTTTTTATTTGTGTTTATTTTTCTATTTTTGGAAGAGCTACTTATTGTTAAGTGATAGAGAAAGAATGCCAATAAACCAATACCTGGGTGAATCACGGACTGAAAGTAACCCTGCTGCGGATGCCACAAAGATACTGCTGTGTCTTTCAAACCAGGAGAGCTTGAAAGTGACTATTTACAGTATCTCTTTATAAAACGTTGCCCTCAGTTTAAGTTGTGCTATGACAAAACAAATGGCTCTGATAAACGCTGGAGTCTATTCTTCCTATGCTAGTGACAGCAAAACCTGGACATACTCCTGAGCCTAGTTTACAGAAGATTCTCTGTTTAGAGGCAGAGTTGACATGGCTTCTGTGCTGAAGCAAATATCCAAGCAACTCACAGAGCTAGGCTGGGGGGATGGTGGACGGGGTGGTATTAGGTGAACTCATCCCTATCGCCGCATAAAACAAAAGAAAGAGAAAGTCTCCAGGTGTGCAGCTTATCAGACAATCCTATGCATCCAATTCAGACCAGATTGTATTGGACAAAATTACCTTTGATCCAAATTTTAAAGGAGTAGGAGTTGGCTCAGCAGAGAATTAAGGAGAGCATTCCAGGGAAGGAGGAATGAGTAGAGATTTTAAAAGAACAAGAAACTATGAGTGGTTGATATAGCTATGTGTAGGATAAGGCAGGAAAAGAATACAAAGACTAGATTACAAAGGCTTTGTTTCCCGACATGAAGGTTTCTGCTTTATCCAGAGGGCTGTGGGGAGAAGGAAAGTAGCAGTGTTAAATTTCCTTTTGAGAACCATCATTCTGATTGGCAAGGTGAAGGCTGAGCTGGAGGTGACTGAAAGCTAGAGACAGGAAGATGAGGTTCAAAGGGTGGTTGAAGGATGAAGAGGGGCTTAGAGTTATGAGATATTTTAGGAGGTGAAATCAACAGAATTTGGTGGGTGTTGGAACTTGAGTAAAAGCAATTAAGGACTGACTTCCTCTAGGCTGGGTAGCTGGCTGAATGGTGGCACTGACTTCAAGGGAAAAGAAGGCAGGAGAAGAAGCAGGTTTGGAGAAAAACATTACATGTGGCGACATCTACAAAAGCTAATCAGATTTATATACTGGGCTGTGTTATCAGCCCCAGCTTATCTCATGTCAATATATAGTGGTATTTAAGTTCTCAGCCCTGGCTCATTCAACCCAGTGGTCCCTGTTAAGGTTGTCCCTACGGATTCTCTTGTGAATCATTTCAAGACCATAGGAACTTGAAAGTAGAGGCATTTTATCTCAAAATGGCTGGAGGTTCATTCTCCCCAATGCTTGACCCTTAGACTGGAGAACCAAAAACAGTTTGGCTTACCTGCCTCTTGTAGAGTAGACTAGTGGTACAGCAACCAAGCTACACTGGGCAACAATCAAACCACTGGACCTCAAGGGGAAGTTCACACGAAGTTTGCCTCAATCAGGGTCTTGTGTTCTCTCAACCCCTTCACACAGAGCTCCCTCATATATGGAGCCCACACATTTCTACTTCTCTCTTCTTCCACCCTCACAGCCTACTATGGTTTGAGTGTGTCTAAGTTATGGGTGTTTAAGTTATGGGGGCTTCACCCTCATGAAGGGACTAATGCAGTCCTCTTGGGATTAAATTACTTTGTTCAAGACTAGGTTAGTTCTCATAAGAGTGGGTTGTCATAAGCAGGCCAGCCTGCTTCATCTGCCCTCTTTTTGCATGACTTGCTTTCCCTTTCAATTTTCCACCATGCCATAAAGTAGCAAAAGGCCCTCACTAGATACAGCTCCTTGATCTTGAATTTCTCAGCTTCCAGAACTGTGAGCCAAAATAAACCTCTTTTCTTTATTAGTTACTCAGTCTCAAGTATTCTCTTATAGCAAGAGAAAACAGACTAGTATACACAGCCCTTCTGCAAACATCTTATGCTCTTGGTCACCCTTGGGCTGCTTGCACAACAAGCATTTTACCATTTTCAAAACTCATTCTTTTGAGTTTCAAAGTCTTTCCCTAGGCTAATGGGATCTCAAAGATAATAACAGAAGTATCCCATCATTCTACCTTCACCAGCATAATCCTCTCCACCCAAGTATTTCAGGGAGTGCACAGAGGATGTTGCACATGTGCTCAGAGTCTCATGTTCTTTTGTTCTGACTGGTCACCACAACCAGCTACCACTGCTGCTCCTATTGGCATCTTGCCTCTTTGTTGGAAATACTGATGTTTATACTGTGGATCCTTTAAGAATTATCTATTCTATTTTGTGATCATTAATTTTAGGTGTCAACTTGGCTAGATGATGGTGCTCAGTTGTTTGGTCAAACACTAGTCTAGGTGTTGCTGTGGAAGGATTTTGTAAATGTGATTAACGTTCACAATTGGTTGAATATAAGTAAACCCTCCACAATGTGGGAAGCTCTCAGCTAATCTGCTGAAAATCTTAAGAGCAAAAACTGAGGTTCCCCAGAGAAGAAAGAATTCTGTCTCAAGACTGTAACATGAAAATACAAAGTTTCTGAGTTTCCAGCTGCTGGCCTCCTTTGTGGACTTCAGACTTGCCAGCCACCAACAATTGCATAAGCCAATTTTTTAAAATAAGTCTCTTTCTGTATATGTGTCTCCTAATAGTTCTATCTCTTTGGAGAACTTGGACAGACACAGATGTTTATGTCAATGGTACTCTGATACTCTGAGCCTTCTCAATTCTTGACTTTCCAAAGCTTATGGATGTCTTTGCAGGGAGAAGGTCTCTTTCCTTCACTTGTATGGTTAATCACTCAGGCCCAAAGTCACCCTCCCCATCCCTCCCTGAGTCTCAGTCTACCCAAGATGTTCATAAATACTTCTCTCCTAGCATCCATCTGTAGCAATCACTTCACACTACACAATTACAGGTCCTAGAAGGTAGAGGGCCAATATTCTTGCCTGAAGCTGCATAAAGGGTTGACACCACATTTACTTTGCTCACTCATGTGCCCCAGTTCCTAGTAAAATACTGCCATGTAGTATGTACTAAATAAATACTTATTGATTGACACATTGAGACAGATATTTCCTACTGTCTCCTTTACTAGTCACTTTCTCTAGATCCAACAATCCAAGTGTAAATCAATTCCTACCTGTCCTTCCTACCACCAGCATGTTCACCAGACCAAGTCTAAGTACCACTTTAGGCTCTAATTGAAGAAGCAGGGCTAGGCAGTCCCCCTCCTCTCTGGCTGGAAATCATCCCCCCACCTGCTCCCTTCCCACAAATCTTTGCCAAGCAGAATCCAGCTCATTTGTCTCACTTTGCATTTTAATTACTTTTTTCCACTATCTCCCCAACAAGAATGGGTCCCTGGCTAATCTTATCAGTGCCTCAAATAGTACCTGGAACACCTTATATCCTTAAGTAATTTTTCATAAAAGAAAGAATGGATGGAAAAAGAAAGGAAAAGAGGAAGGCAGAAGGAATGAGACAAAGGGAAAAAATGGAAGAGGGAAAGAAATGGGGAGTTGATTTGAGAAACAAATCCCTAGTTTTAAGGCCGCCTCCACCCCTGCTTGGAATTGCATTTCGCTTTGTCACATTCAGGTAACAACATTTCTCCAAGCTGGTAAATTAATTACTTTTAGAGTCCTATTAATTTTAAAACTGTTGATGCAATACATAGAAAAGGATGCTCGTGGCTTGAAGGAACAGAACCGAAGCTAACTTGAAACCTGAACCTGAAAACTCAATTCACTAGACTAAATTTATTTCCTACACTCACACTCCAGATCAGTCACTTAATGCTGTAATGGAGAACAATTATATTGAGTGATATATTTTGACTAATGAGAATGTGGGAAGGTACTTCTGTGACTGCAATGCACATGGCTTGTAATATGACTAAGTGGGACTGATGCCTGGTTTGCTGAAATCTAGTGTTAAAATTGTTGTATTTGCAGCCACATCCTAGAGAGACTCAGGTGGAAGAATCCTCTACAATTAGAATGTCAAATCACACTTTTTCCTCTTCAAATTGCATTTCTAAAAATAAGATAATGAAAACATGTATTTGTGTGGGAGAGGACTTATTGTGGAAGGCTGCAAATAAGACACATGAAAATGTCTGTGCTCAGAAACCCCATTCAGGAGGAGACTTTCACTGCAGGGAGCTTCTCTGCCATAAAGAAGGCTGCACAATGTGTTCTGTGCACAAAAGGGTAGCAGCCCAGAAAGCTGATTGCATTTCTAAGCCTCTAGAAAGAAAAGGTATGTAGACAACATTGTTTTACTGGTTCAGGCTAGTTTTTCCTCTTGCCTGTCATTTAATCTCAGACATTCCTTGAAGGAGTGGGGGAAAGACTTCTAAAGATTACTAAACCATGCAGCAGCTTTAAACCTTTAAAATGGTCCACTACTGGGTACGTTTGGTGGCCACTAGGTAACGGAAGGCATCTAAGGAGTCCTGAAGTAATCCTATAGGATTTCTCCCATACCTTCTTTTCCGCAGCTTCCCCAGCGCAGATAAAACTAGATATAGTCAAAAGGTTTAGGGTTGTCATTAGTGATGAGTGAAAGACTCAGCTGGTCTGTGAGGTTCCTTCCTTAAGGAGATTATTTCTCACTGATGTGGGTGACTTGAGGCCACCTATCTTTTGGAATAAAAGAAAATATCAAGTGGAAGGAAAAGTTTGCAGAAAATCATCTCCTTAAGATTTTTTTATTTTTATTTTTATTTTTGTAGAAGTGGTATTTTTAAACTCAGAAATAGGCATTTGGAGTGCCCCTTTCTTTCTTTTCTAAAGTTAATGGTTATTTTAGGAATATAATATTTCTCTGACTCAAGTGAAGATGAGAGTGAGGAAACTTCGTTTGAAGCAAGACAGAAATAATGTTTTTATTTTAACAATCAAGTACTTAGTAGGAGGTAATTAGCATGCTAGGAACTGAACCAGCTATAAGTTGTTGAACTACATATTGTTATGAAGATTACTGGCAGTATTTTGAAGATGTTTGCTTTTCATTGCTTCCTGGATTTCAGAGTTGTTATTTGGGATCTTTTTCCTTCTCTCTGAAAAAAATCCTTTTAATAATCTTATTTTTTAGTTTGGATATGCTAGCCATGTATTCTTTCCATTTTGGGCTTTTGAAATATCTTAATTTTTTTCTTTATTTTTGAGTGTAGAAATCTTGGCTGTCAGTTACTTTCTTTCAGCACTTTATGATGTGATTCCATTGTTTTATGATTTTCATCATTTTGATGAGAAGTTATTTGATAATCCTACTGTTGCTCCTTTCATTTCTTTCTCCTTACCACCTCCCTCTACTTTTAAGATTTTTTTGTCTTTAGATTTCAATAATTTGATATGATGTGTCTATAGTTTTTTTATATTCACTTTGTTTAAGGTTCTCAAAATTGAAACTGTCAGTTTTTGTCTTCACAAGTTTTAGAAGATTTTTAGTCATTATCTCTTCAAGCATTGCTTCTTTTTTCTCTCCTGGGATGTTAATTACATATATTTAAGACTTTTCTTTTGTCCCACATGGATCTATGCTCTTTTGTGTATTTTTATTATTTTCTTGTTTATTCTTCAGTTTGGATATTTTTTATTGACTTGTCTTATATTTTAATAATTTTGTCTTCTGCTTGTCTTTTGATGTGTTCAATCCATTCAGTTAGTTCTACATGTGCATGTATACACATACATATATATATCATAAAAATATATAAACATAAAATATATGATATCTTGTATGTAACTGGTTTGATATGTTTCACTATCTTAGTAAGTTTTATTAATTGTATTATTTTAATTCTAAAATTTTTATTTGATTCTTTTTTATATATTTTAGTCCTTTGTTAAAGTTTTACTTTTTTATCTGTTTGAAAAATTTTCTCCTTATGTTTCTTAACTTATAATTCGTAGTTATTTTTAAGGATTTTTTTCTGTTAACACTAATACCTGGATCAACTGTGCACCTATTTCCATATCTAGTCTTTGGGTGTTTGGACATGTTATTTTCTTTCTTGGCATACCTAGAGATTTTTTAAACCATTTGCTAGACTTTGTATATAAAAACAAATTGTAGTAGCTTCAGTTGAAGTTTGCCCTTTATTCTGCTATGCAGATAGAGTTAAGGCTGTTTCTTAATCCAAGTAAAGGCTATGTTTCAATTTGGGTAAGTTTCAGTCTACTCTTGGTTCACCTCCACTCCCAAGCCCTAATCTTCCTGAGAGCTTGAGAATTTCATGGAGTCTCTCACCCTGGCAGGCCCCACACTCTTTTGAGATCCTCAAAATTCTGCTTTGCCTTTGAGTTTATCTACTTAGCTTCCAAGCCTGCTTGCCTAGTTTCAGGATTTGGCACATGTTATAAGAGAAAAATTGGTTGTATTATCAGGCTTAGTTCTCTATTTCTTGTTACGAGTATCTTGGCTCGTTAAGTCTCAAATCTTGTCTCACTGGCCTTACAAAACAGTAAAAACCCCATTCACTCATCTGTCCCTAGCAGTGGGCTTCTGCCTGGGCACGACTCAGGTTTGCATGCTCTTGTGCTGAGCGCAGAATCATCAAAACGCATGCATGATATGAATGTGCCTTTTTCTAGTTCTTCCCTTGCCAGAATCGTGTCCCCTCCGGTTTTGATTATTTGAGCAACTTTCCGATGCCTTTACACTGGCTATTATGAAAAAAAATTTGAATTTTAAGTTATTCTTGGTGAAAATGTTGGTCTGCCATCATACTGGATTTCTTTTGCAGGCAAGAACTGTTCACATCAGCATCTAAGATGCATCAGGTACTGTTTAAGGCATGAGGAGTGTAAAAGCAAATAGAGTTGATAAATTCTTAGGGCAGATTCTGTTTCTTCAAGAATGTGCTTCTGTTCTAAGTTTAATTGTGTCCCCTCGAAAAAGATATGTTGAAATCCTAATCCCCGGTACCTCAGAATGTGATTTTATTTGGAAAAGGGTCATTGGTTAAGATGAGGTTATGCTGAAGTAGGGTGGGCTCCTAACCTATTATGAGTGCTATTCTTTTAAGAAGATGGCCACATGAAAACATAGAGACACAGAGAGAATACCCACAAGAAGATGGAGACAAATTGGAGTGATGCATCTACAAGCCTACAAATTCCAAGGATTGATGGCCACCACCAGAAGCTAGGAGGAGGCAAGGAACGATGCTCTCCTACATGTTTCAGTGGGGCTTGCACTCACCTTGATTTTTGACTCCCAGCCTCCAAAACTGTGAGACAAAAAATTCTGTTGTTCAAAGCCATCCAGTTTGTTATCCTTTGTTAAAGCAGCTGTAGGGAATGAATATAGGTCCTTTGCCTTTAGAAGTCAGAGAAGCTGCTCTGAATAAGTGAGACAGAATAATTAGGAACTCCTGTGGGAAAATAGAGACGGAAGAGGGCTTGGAGGAGAAGAGACAGCAAGTTAGAAGCAGTGGCTTGACAAAATGCTTTGTGTTTCAGTGTTTGTGGTATTCAATGTTTGTGGTACATCCTAGAAACATGACTTTATTGGTGTGATTAGGTTTTTTGAAGCAACCGGAGAAGGGCTTGAGAACGTTGTCCAGATAATTGTGGGATAAAATCAAGTTAACATACATAGGTGTCAGAGGGCAGAAGACCTATGGTACTTCTAAGTCCCTGGCATTCACAGAAATCTTAAGGATTTTCAAATTCCACTGGCTCTGAAAATTTTCTTCAGTGAGAATGAGGAGGGTTGTTTTTAAGAAATTTATCTGGAACCCAAGGATCATAACATATAAGTTACTCATCTGTTCATTTACTTGATTTGTAGCATTTAGTTCAATATGAGCTATATTCTTAAGTCATACTTTAGAAGGTTAGTTACTTTTCCTAGTTATTTTTTCAAGCATAATGCCAACTATATTAGTCAGGGCAGGCTAGGTTAGGCTGCAATGATAAATTTGCCCTAAAATCTCAGAAGTATAACAAAGGGCTATTTATTTTTCATGCAATATGTCTAATGTGGATAGTAATGGGAGATACTCTGCACCACATGGTACTCAGGTACTCAAGATGATGGAGGCCCCACTCCTTGGATCATCAACATTCACAATAGCAAGAGACAGAAGTATATGGAGAATCATGTGCCAGTAAATTCTTTTGTAGCCCAGAAGTAACACACATTACTTTTGCTCATAGCCCATTGATCAGAACTTGTCAGATGACTCACTAAGCTACAAAATAAACGGGAAATGCAAGGCAACACATAGAATATTTCGCTGTGTACTATTGTCTCTGCTATTTCCCATTAGCCTGTAAATTAGTTACTATTACTATCCCCAGTTAACAGATGGAGACATTTGAGGCATAGAGAAGTTAAATAATTTTCCCAAGGTCACATAGCTGGTGAACTGCTGAGCCAGGACTCCAGTGCAGACAATCTGGATTCACAAGGCTACGCTATATTGTGTGGAGAGGAATGAGTGGTCAATATGCTTTTGAATCTTGGTCTTCCTAGTGCTCCTTCCCTTGCCCCCATAGAGTGGGGATTTCATTACACTTCTGCTTCCTGGAGTAAGATATGAAGAATTGTTGAGTGGAACATGTCTTTCACTCTTTTCTGGAAAATGAGCAAAACAGATTACTTCCCATGAAATCTTTCTTAACTAGCTAAAACTGATCTCTCCTTGCACTGAACCCTCTTGGACTTGAACTGCATTGCAACAAGGAGAAATTGAGGAGAAATTATTTTTTTCATAATCCTGTAATGCCCATTGGTCTCTCTACCTAACACACACATGTGTCCATATACATATACATACCTCTTTGTTATGGGCAATTGACATATTCTCAATCTTATGCATAGTGCTGGTCAAATATGGCTTTTAACTTCACCTCTAAGCAAATCGTGGTTCCTAAACTACTACTTCTATGTAGAAGTTCTGGTACTACTGTTTATGCATTTGGGGTTTCACTCTTTAGTTTGAAGTACATATACAGTTTTGAGTACATACCTTGTGCTTCTATATTGTGGGTGTGGCAGTACAATATCCACATACTCTATGGAGTAAAGGCAGGACCAATAAATATACAAAGAAGTATATAATCACTCACTGTAACCTTCCCATGGTTGATTCCCCTGACATAGTTGTAAATTTCTAGAAGGCATTAGGCATGTTTTATGTTTGTTAGGGTCTTCCCACTATGCTTTGTTACATCCTCAGTAACTCTTAGTTGATTATTAATTATTTGGCCATCTGGACAGGAGAAGACATTCTAGGTTTAAGGACTTCTTGGCAGAAGAAGTTCTCTGAAGCTGATATAGATTCCGCTTTGGTTCCAACTTTTTCTATTTTTCCACTTAGGAAAACATTTACATTTTTGGGCTTGGCTTATGATGTGGTCAGAGGTTGATTTGTTCTATTAGAGAATCTGTGTTCACCCATGAAATTCAAAGTACTAAACTGAAGTCAGAGGTACTATTTTCTGCAGCCAACTAAAGTGAAGCAGGTAAGTAAAACAGTTTCTAATGCAGGTGATCATGCTGAGCTAGCACAATGCAGGCTCCATCTCAGAGACCCCTGAGCAGTAACTTGTCTCAAATAAGCTAAAGGGCTCTTTTAACCAAGTTAAGCTCCCTCCTACTTTCTGACCCCTGAACATGGCAGATTTCATCTTATATTCCAAGATGACACCACTTGTGTTATCACACTTGGGACCTGGTTAAAGGAACTTTTATTGAACTACGGCCCCTCATACTGCCTGGAATTCTCTTGTCTTGTTACTTAATAAGGTTAAGAGCTGCATTGATGTTAAAGTGACCATATGACCCGAGCCCAGCAGCCTGCTGAAAATAGTGCTGAAGCCTTGGGAGAAAGAGCTGTGCCTTTTTGGTGAGAGAATGGGCTTATGGTACACCCTAGAAAGGAGGATGCTGGCAGGAAGAAAGTAAGGTGACAAGCCTAACTCTTCTCCTTTCTATGCCAACCAACTATAGTTCAACAGCCTCTTCCATGAGCAAGGCATTTTCCCCTTCTGTTATGTTGCTGAGACAAAGAAATATTTCATCTGTGTTTGAATGGATCACATTTTGGCTGCCTTTGCTTCTAAATTAGGGGTAAGTCCAGAGAAAAGGAAGCAGGTGCCTCCCAGGATATAGAAAACACTATTGCCAGTGTGTTTTTCCAACGTCAGTAAAGACTAGAACATAACCCCTTAGAAGTTTATATGTTTAATTTGTAGTTAGGACTGTCCCAGTTATCAAGAATACAAATGGAAATCTGTAATCCACTCTTTGTTAGTGTTGTTTGTTCCATGTAGGCAAATGTCCATAGGTATGTTGCTAAAATAAAAATCTGAACAACCGGGGAAGTAATTTATTCCCTAGCCTACTGTATTAACTTCCTATGACAGCTGTAACAAATTACTACAAATTTAGGAGCTTAAAATAACAAAACTGCAAACTATCTGGTAGTTTGGATATCCAAAATCCGAAATGGATCTCTCTGGGCTAAAATCAAAGTGCTGACAGGGTATGTTCCTTTCTGGAGTCTCTTGGGGAGACTGTTTGGCAGCCTTTTCCAACTTTCAGAGACCACTCGCATTCCTTGGCTCATGGCCCCTCCTTTCCTCATCAAAGCTAATAACATTGGTCCATCTTTCTCACAATGCCATCTTTCTGTTTCTCTTCTGCCTCTCTCTTCCCTTTTGAAGGGCCCTTGTGATTACATTGGGCCCACTTAGATAAAATAAGGCAATCTTCCTAATTAAGTTCAGCTGATAGCAACCTTAATTTCACCTGCAACCTTAATTCTCCTTTGCCAAAATAACCTAAAATATGCACAGGTTCTGGAGATTAGGTTTTGGGCATCTATTATGGACTGAATGTTGTGTTTCCCCAAAATGTATATATTGAAATCCTAAACCTGAAGGTGATGGTATTAAGGCACTTAAGTCATGAGGGTGGAGTCGTCGTGAATGAGATTAATGCCCTTATAATAAAAGAGAGACCCCAGAGAGCTTTCTAGCCCCCTGTCCATCATGTGAGGATACAATGAGAAGATGGCTGTCCATGAACCGGATGCAGGCTCTTACCAGACACTGAATCTGCCACTGCCTTGATCTTGGACTCCCAGGCTCAAAGAACTGTCAGAAATGAAAGGATATTTTTTAAGCCACCTAGTCTATGGCAATTTGTTGTGGCATCCTGAATTAAGACAACACCTTTAAGGAGCCATTTTTCTGCCTACCACAGGCATTAGGAGGTCTTTTCAAGTCTTTTAAAATTGGATTTTTTAAAATTCTAGGGCCTACACCCTGTCGCAGGTTTTTATCTGTAAAATTTTTAAGAAGGAATCTTTGAAGTTAGCTCTCCACAGAGTCTTCACTGGTCTCAATTCGGTGTCATAGCACAATATTCTCAATTTCATAACTTAAGTAGTTAGATACAGGCATTGATTATCAACCAACTATTTCATGAGATGAGGAATTGCTGATGAATTACTTATTGATTATATATGGCTGTGACATGATTGTCTTTGCTATACTGGGGTCTTTGCACTGACTTTAAGATAGGATGAGATCTGAACTTGTTTCCAATGCGACTTATTCCCTCATCCTGAATAGGTTGCTCCTCTGAATTTCTGATCTTTTCCCAGACAGATAGACTGGAAACATTGGTGTCATCTGTGACATTCCACAGTGTCTGTTCCCAGAGCCCTGACTCCCAGGATGCACCATTTCCCTAATTACTGCAATAGCTTCTGATCGCTTGCTCTGATTCTGATCTTTTCATGCTTCTAGTCCATCCTGTACACTCCATCCAAAAGAATTTTTCTAAAATATGTTTTGGAAATTACTGATTCTTGTTTCATTATTTACTAGCTGTGTGACCTTGCAAAATTACTTAACCTGTCCATGAGACTGACAAAATAGAGCTAGTCACAATATCTGCCTCTAGGGATGTGATAAGGATAAAATGAAATGTAATTCATGTAAGGTACTTAGGCATATATTAAGCACTCAACAAATGTTTGCAGATATCATTGCGATGACCATTTGAATCATTGATGTATTAACCAATGCGAATGCCACCTCTGTTCCTGTCTGCCCCATCCCTCTGCCCCAGTCATCCCATGTGGATATATTGACCTCTTCCCTGCTTTCTTCCCCTTCATCTTCCTGCTACTCACTAACCATCTACAGCCCTTAGACCCAGGACATCTAATCTGCTCTTGGGCAGGCAGAGGTGGAAAGCCTTCCTTTATCTCATCAAGCTTTCTTGCCTGCACATCCTCTGAGCCTGAGCTTCTGAAAACTAAAAGGCCAAACTTCAAACTTCAAAAAAAGTTTATTTTCATTTTTATTCTGTTGACCTTCTGGAGTTTGAAGCTCCACTGTTTGCCTTGAGTGGGGGAAAGTGCCAGAATATAAATAAAAAATAAATACCTGCCCCTAAACACACACACACACACACACACACACACACACACACACAATCTAAATTATTGAATTATCTGGTCTAAGAAGTGTTTTTAATAACAATAACAACAACTAACACTTATTAAGCTCTTTTTAGGTGCCAGGCACTGTCTTTGACCCACAGCCCACCAATTCCATCTTATCTTTGGCCCCTTTTCCATGGAGCTTCTGCCTCAGATATCTGGTTTACTCCCTGCTTCCGGATTGATCTTCCCACCTCTGAGTCTTTGCTTCTGCTATTTCCTGTTTTCCTTGTCTGGACTGCCTTCTTTTGTCTTGTCCATTTATCCAAATCCTCCGTATTATTTGTTGTTTTTGTTTGTTTGCTTTTTAAAGAGTCAGGGTCTTGCTCTGTCTCCCAGGCTGGAATGCAGTGACACAATCATGGTTCACTGCAGCCTTGAACTCCTGGACACAAGAGATCCTCCCACCCCAGCCTCCCAAGTAGCTGGGACTACAGGCATGTGCCACCACGTCCGGCTACCTCCTAATTTTTTATAGCCCATCTCTAACACTTCCTCTGACCACTCTGAAAGCCATGGTTCCTCTTTTGACCAGGCACTGTGGAAAAATGAAGCAAAAGAAAAGGAACTTGCCACTGAAAAGCTAACCAAGGAGACAAGACCAATACAAGATACAGCAGAGAAAACTCCATAGTGCTATTAAACTCTCAGGTAAAAAAATCATAATTGCTTTTCAAATGAGCTCAAGGCATAGTCAAATGACCAATTATAATCCTTAATCAACACATGAATGGACTTGACAAAATCTTTTCACCCTCAAAGCAGAATTCTGTTATGAGTTTTGATCCTGTTTAGATTCCTATGTATAAATTTGTTCAGGAGCTTCCCATTTGCAGCAAAGCTGATGTATACAAAACAGGATTTACTGAACATTTTAGATCATGATTAGTTCCACCAAAAGACTCACCATAAAATTTCTTCTAAGAAGCAAAGCTTATTTGCTAAATAGATTAAAAGGTTATTTGGTTCACAGAATCATTTTATTTACACAGAATTTCAGGACAGATAGCCATTGCATAAAATTGAGGCAAACTTGTAATTACTTTACCAAATAGCCTGGAGTGCTATGAGTTAATACAACTCCCTAATAAGCTTAATTCATACCCAGGAAGTAGCCTGAATTTAAGTTTTGGTAGAAGGTATTAACAGAGCATGTCCAAAAGATAATTAACTGCCCATAGTCATCAATTTGGTTACCCCTGGAGGACTCTCACTGCCATCTCTACTCATCTGTGGATTTATTTATGAATAATGAGTCACTACAAACAGAATGATTAATCCAACAAAAAGGAGAAATCTTGGAATTTAGATTGGATCTCTTTCCAGAGTAAGTTTTCTTAAATGAGATTTTCCAATGATGAATGAGCTTTAGGGAATTCTCAAACACTGGAAATTATAGGCTAAACTTTGTATGTGTGTATTTTTTTGTGTGTGGAGAAGATCCATAACTCTGATTAGATTTTTCAGAGGGATCCATGACAACTCGCCCCTGGCTCCCCAAAAAAGTCACTGCTTATTTTCCCATGAATGAGCTTCAGGAAGTTCCATAAGCCTCTTTGATTTGTATCCCAATCTTCTTTGTCACATATACCCAGAACAAAGCCAACTAAGGTGCCCAAACTCTCAGTCACCTTCATTGCCCCTCCTTCACTCTCCTCTACTTTGTCATTAACATTTACCGATTTTGGTTCTGAGAATTTGACTTTATACTGAATTTCATTAATGCATTTTCTTTAGTATTTCACCTTTTGAGGCATTTCTGCCTATTTTTATAAAGACCAGTTTGGATTGTGCACCTTACAGGCATCTGAGCACCTTGAGTGAAATGGTCTCAGGGTCATCTTGCAGTCATCTGCACCTTGTACAAATTCCTCCTTTCAGAGTCTTGGTGGTCATTCAGAGATGTATTATACAGATATATTATACAGTGACCTTCCTGATGTCTACTAATTCAGTGAGTGTGAATTCACCTGTATTATTCTCATTGGTTTATTTTATCTTTGCTATATTTTTTCTTTCTGTATTGAAGGTTGAATCGCATAACAGAGTATCACTGGTACTGTATATCTTTTTATGAGCATTATCTTAATGCTAAAACAGAAAAGAGCTCAAAAAAAAAAAACTAAAATGAGCAGGCAAATAACCATTTAGTGGCCTAGTTAATAAATAGAAATCACCATGTTGGATTATTTTATGATAATAAATGTTGACTATTGAGAAAATTGAGCCCATTTTAATGGGATCTGATGTTGTTTTAACATAAATGCCTATCAGTTTGGAGGTTGGGAACACAAAACTTTTTCTCATTGAAATTGTAATAATATTTTTGACAAATAGCCCTACAGATTTATTTTCAGGTGAAATTATTCTCCAAAAGGTGGTACAAGATTATTTTGTCCTTGTTCTGTCTAGAAGGACTTGTTTCCAATGTTTTTTGACCCATGACTATAGCTACCCCATCTAGTTTTAGGAAAAAATTTAGTGTGCAGTGTATACAATGGCCCATTCTTCCTAGTGACAGGCAAGTGACTCTTTGTTATTGTTAATTATGTCTCTAAAAATCTCACACTGTAAACATGAATACCAAAGGGAAAAATGAGGATCAATGATTGTCTTATAGAACTTTAGGTAGATAAGTTCCCTCTTTCTCTAGAATGCCCTAATTTTCATCAGCATCAACTAAAAGTGCCAAAAATACAGGTGTAAATCTATTGGACATGTGTGTGCATAGGTGTACGTGTGTGTGTGGGTTGTGTGTGTGTGTAAGATGTGGTTAATTTAGCAGGATTGAGAAGAAGCAGAAACATTGTTATTGGCTCCAAGGTGCTGCAGGAAGATTTTGACAGATGCTGTTTATTGTCGTCAGGGATCTGACTCAAGCTTTCCAGAGAAAGGTCATTAGTGACACCCAACAAATCACTTTTGTGTTGTGGCCAATGCGAAAGACAAATGGAAATTGTTTCTAAAAGTCAATCAGAGCCTGGCTCACTGTAAGTCTGGTTAAAATAACTTTTCCGAAACTTATTAGTTTATGTGCTAAAAAGCCATGACCAAGAGTGAAAGAATGAAAGAGGAAAGCTCTGGCTTTAGTAAACACTGTGGAAACAAAGGGCCAGGAAGAGAAATGTTTTTCAGGGCAAGGCAGATTTTCCCGAGCCAGGCCAGTGCAGCACCCTTCATCTCCATCTCAGCAATGTGGACGCTTAGCACAGAAGGCTGCCAGCACTGCTGGACACAGCGTGCTAGCCACGGCTGCTAGCTCAAGCATAAAGACTGAAGAGAATTGAAGGCTGTGATTAGGAAATTGAAGACTGGCTGAAAACTTGAGATTTCCTGCACTTAGCTGGGGGGAACTCGTGAGAGATTTGATTAGAATGCACACAGAGAGGCCAACTCCTTTGTCTCTCCAGTTCCATATTGGACTGAAGTGGTAGGGTGCATTCCAGTTCCCTTATTGGATTTGTCTCTGAAGCTTTAAAGCATTCAAAAGTAAAATCCCATTGATCTGAAAGGTCAGGAGGGGCTGAAGAAAGATTACAGGTTTAATTTCCAGCTCTGGGTGACTAAAGTTCATAGTACTTTACCTCCGTGACAGTACCTCATCTCTAAAAATGGGAGAAATGAATGTAAAAAAAAAAAAAAAAAGAAAAATTCTTCAGAATCAATACTAATGAAAAAAAAACATGCTAAGTATTTCCAAAATAATTTAGTAAAAATGGGACATTTTTAATATTGTTTCAACCTAAATCCTATAGAACTTACCACCATAAAGAAGGAAAAGACAGACAAGAAATCGTGTGTGGTAGTACATTCTGGTCGGTGTGGACGTAAGTGTTTTTTTAATAAAGGGGAAGGGGCAGTTGGGGCTTCACCGTAACTTTAGATCCATACAATGAAATTCACATATCTAAAGGGAAAAATAAAATAAAAATGTATAATTTTTACTGAAAAGGGGAAAAGACCAGGACTAGATAGGACAGATTAAAGAAAACTGGACTAAATTAAATAGATGAAAACTAAATCAGAAACGCCAAGAAAGAGTCTACTGTGACTCTGGGTGGCTGGTGACAGGGATATGGCAAGATATGAGTGAAGTGTGTTAAATGTGGCTTCCAAATCTCTGGGAGCCCCGATGACAGCGAGATGCTTTCCTCTTCACCTCGCTGAACTTCCTCAAAGTTAGCCCTTTGATTAATTCTGCCAATTTAGTGTCCTGCCAGAGTCATTTTGATTTAGTGACATTTTAAATCCATCTCCTGTGTTTTCTTCCTCCTTCAGTCTAAAGTTAGCATAGCCATAACACTTTGATGTAGAGTTGCCCTGAGCCTTTGAGCCTCACAGCCCCAGCAAAATCCCTAATGTGGCACATCTGATTTTCCTAATATGCAGGAAGGCAGAGCTGAAGCGCGTGTGTAATGGAAAACATTTTACATAGTAAATACGAATGGCCCTGCTCTCTCCTAGGTCACATTTCATATTTAACATCAATTTCATATGCTGGCCTTCCTTTCTTTTCTCTCCACTGGGTACTTTCACATCAGGATTCTTTCCCATCATTTCTAGCTAAATCAGTTTCCACATTGGTGATGGCACAGTACTGTTTATGTCCTAACAGCCTATTTATAACAGGGCGGTGCATTGCAAAATGCCAGGAAGAAATGAAAAAGCAAGAAAAGAAGATGTATGCTATTCATAATTATGTCCCCAATGCCTAATGTTCCTGCCTACATTGCCCATCTCCGTGTCTGGCCCGCCTTAGGTGCTGAATACATATTTTTTTCCAATGGAACAAGTTCATCTAATGATAGAAGCACCAATGCCTAAAATTAATAACAAAACACAAGTTCCCAGAATCATTTTTTAAAAATTAAATATTTCTGAATTTGGGGTGGGGGTAAGATATTTATAATCTGTGAATAATAAGCACCTACATTGGGGAAAGCTATGCTCTCCAATTTGGGGACTATCTCTGTTCATTCCATGCTTTTTGGGGTAATTACAAGTGATGGGAAGAATTTCCTGCCTCCATTTGGTCAGTGACATTATTAGTGCTAACGTTATTTCCCTTTCCTGGTATTCCTTTTCATATTTAACAATGCTTTCTGTCTTTCAGCTTCTTATGCCAAAGCCGTCAAGTCAATCCTATGCTTATTACTTTTTACTCTCACCCCCATCCACTCCATCAACCCATTCTATGTTTCTACCTTCAAACTATCCAAAATGCAACTGATCTCTCCACCTCCATGGCTACAAACAGCGTTCACCCTCTCTAGTCTGGAAGATCACAGTGGCCTCCGAACAGGTCCCCATTCATCTTTTCTCAGCACAAATAGCCAGGGTGGTTCCTTAAGACACATTTAAGTCAGATCCTGAGACTCTTCTGCTCAAAACAATTTACAGTCCTCCCATCTCACGCAGACTAAAAGCCAGTTTTTAGAGTGAACTTGGACCTGGTCCACGTTTCCTGTGGGACTTCATCTTGGACCTCCTCTACCTTGGTACCACACTTTCACTCTCCCTCATCCCACTCTTCTCTGGCCATATTTGTCCTCGTTGGTCCATGACATATTCTCCTATTCCGCACCAGCCACTCCTACCTGAATGCTCTTCCACACCAATTTCCATGGGGCTCCTTTGCCTCCTATAGGTATTTGCTCAGATATCACCTTCTCTATCCATTCTTCTCTGAGCGCTGTATTTAAGATGGTTCCCTCCCAACATTCCTGCCTCTGCTTTATTATTTTTCATATCACTTATCGCCATGTGATATACTTCCATTGTACTTATTTGTATGTTAATTGTAGGTCTTCTCCACTAGAAAGTGAACTCCATAAGAGCTGAGGGCTTTGTTTTGCCTGGTATGTTCCCTGCTATCTCTCCAGAACTGAGGCGAGAACTGACTCATTAAATATCTGCTGAATGAATGAATGAATGAATAAATGAATACTTTCCCACTGTCTTGACCAAGCTGTGATGTTTATCTTGATAAATTTACCTTTTACAAGACAATTGGACTGTTTCCTTCTCTAAAATAACTTAATAGTATGATTTAATATGTGTTTAAAAGTATATTACAGAACTCTACCAGGCTTGTCCTCCTCAAATAAATGCAGTTCTCAGTGTAATTACTTTAAGCTTCATGGGAATCAGAACTATTGATCTAGAATTGCATGCTTCTTTATCAAATTGCCTTAAAAAATTATTGGTACTCTATTTTCTTTTTCTTTTCTTTTTGAGACGGAGTTTCGCTCTTGTTGCCCAGGCTGGAATGCAATGGCGCGATCTCTGCTCACTGCAACCTCCGCCTCCCGGCTTCAAGCGATTCTCCTGCCTCAGCCTCCCGAGTAGCTGGGATTACAGGCGACCGTCACCATGCCTGGCTAATTTTTGTATCTTTAGTGGAAACGGAGTTTCATCGTGTTAGCCAGGCTGGTCTCAAATTCATGACCTCAGGTGATCCGCCTGCCTCGGCCTCCTAAAGTGCTGGGATTACAGGCGTGAGCCCCTGCACCTGGCCTCTGTTTTCTTTCTGAGCCAATGTACTCAGACTTCTCATGCATGGAAGTATAGAGGAATAATCACATGGCCTGGGTATCAGAGAGAAAAAGATGCAAGAGGTTATAAAAGTGGTTGAAAATATGATTATGGTAATACCTGTGCAGATGGAGTAAACTAGCTGTAGTTGATCTTTTATTATATCGAAGGTACATCCCAATTTTTAAAAATTATTACAATGTATAAGCCCTGAAAGATATTAGTTAAATCATTATGTCAAAGGTGGAATTATTATCCAAAGGACAAGCATAAAGTCTTTCCTGAACATTTGTTGGTATTATTGGCTAACCGGAAAAAGCTGTAACAAGATTTCTCATAAACAATAGTGACCAAGGAAAAGTAGACCCCTTCAAGAGCTGACTGCTCTTGAAAACCCATTAAAGAAACTGCTGCATACTACAGTCCACTAATAAGCCGAATTAACAGCATCCTATTTCAGTATTAATGAGACAACTTTTCGGCATTATCTTTGGCCTTGTAACAATGGAAAATACAAAGAACAATGAGACGTAAAAATTAAAAATAAATAATGCTTGCCCTTATTACTCAGCCCAAGAAACTTTGAAACCACCCGAGTTTTCTAGCTGAAAATAATTTAGTAGAATTAATTACTCATGTGAACAAATTGTCTTTTACCTTTAAGTTGGTATAATAAATACTTTCATATATTTATGCTTATATGGACATTGGAATATACTCAAAGATGGTAAATCTAGTAAAATGCTTTACCTGGTATAGAAGTATTATTAGATGATCTCTTATAATCAGTTGAGTCATAGGTATTTTTATCTTATTTTACTTGTAAAATTATTGTTTGGGTATACAGTATTTTTGGAATTCTATTTTAATTTCCTTTATAAAATACTAATTTATTGGGCTTATACCTTGGCAAGCTAGCATATTCCCTTTTATTTAGAATAATGCTAAATTTATTGTTTTTAGAATGCTATGATTTAAAAAACTATGGTAAGATGGATTAATTAAAAACAGATATTAGAATAATATTTTTTTGCACTTTTCTAACTTTTCCATTCAAATCACCACCAACCAATACAAGTCAGGGTTACACCTGCCCATGAGATTTAGAGCAGCTTGGGGAGAAAGGATGTTACAGATCTGGTATTCACGCCTAAGTGATTAAATTTATATCACAAAATATGTGACCATAATGGAGCTGTGTGTAGAAAAGACTGATACCCATTGTAAACCCTGAGAGATAGTGTCTCATTAAGAATTTGGCAAGGAGAGAGGGACGGTTGCTAATGGATAGATATAAAAATATGTAGCCATTTAAAGCTAGTCAGAATGCTTTTCTTCAGTCCACTCTCATTTTCTTATAACGCTTTTGACAAACATTGACATGTAGAGCCAGTGCCTTTGTGGAAGTGAGTTTTTCTCTTTGCAAAACAAAAATAATTTAAAAGAGGTTGCTGTCGAGTTAAAAACAAATGAAAGCCAAACAGCTGAGGTCCTAACCCCTTTGCCACTTACTAGTTATGTAACTTTGGGCAAGTAAATTAATTTTTTGGTGCCACAGTTGTCTCCTCTGTAAAACTGGGATATTAATTGCATCTACCTTAAAGACTTGATGTAAAGATCAAATGCACAAATGATTGTAATATGCTCAGAGCAGTACCTGAAATATGTTAATCTCTATTAAATGAATGAATGAGTGGGCTTTAAAGTCAAACATATCAGGGCTTGAATCTTTGTTCTATTTATTAGCAATATGATAAGTTATACAACCTTTCTCAGCCTTGGTTTTCTCAATGGAAAAATTACAGAAATAATTTCTATCTCCTAGAATTTTTGTACCGTATTAAATGAAATATTTTCCACCATTAAAGCGGAAAACAATAATATATTTAATACTGTATACTTTGGAAAAAATAGGAAAATGATTCATATTCCATTAGTATAGGAGTATAAATTGATGCAACAATTTTAAGAAAACAATTTGGCAATGTCTATTTTCCTTTTACATGCATATATCTTTGACCGTCAGTTTTACTTCTAGAAGTTTATCTCATTGATAAATAAAAATATATGTGCCAGAATACTTATTTCAACTTTATTTGTATTGGTAAATAACTAGGGACAACTTAGATGTCTTTCAATAGAGGACTAATTAGATAAATGATAATAAACCTATACAATGGAACTACATGTAGTAATAAAAGGAATGAGATAGATATACAGATAAGGAAGGATGCCCAAGGTATATTCTCATATGAAATAGCTACTTGAAGAATAGTATATGATAAGTGTCACACACACGCATGAATGTATCTATGTGTGTATGTATACACATACATACAGTAAGCTTATATAAACATAAAATATCTGGTATCTTGTATGTAAACAGTTTGATATGTTTCACTATTTTGGTACACACATAGTCCATTTCTCTGATTCTTTTTCCCACTAAGTGCTCAAATGTCCACCTGTGCTAACGAAATGTATGAGTCCCAGGGTTTGCGCTGTTCAAAGCTAGGGTGTCAGTCCAGCTCCCAGCACCAGGGGGAGCCAGCACAGCAGAGGCTGCTCAGTCCTGTCCTGATACCGCTTCTCCCTTTCAGTCTATATTGTACTGACTGTTCCTGGAACCAACAGCCAGGTGACTCTTGTCCACAGCTGCTGGTTTGCCTCATTCCTCCAGGATCCCGGGAAGCTGGGATGGCTCATGTCTGTGCTGTGGAGGTATAGGTATTTTCAGTTTGCACCCACAGGCTCTGCCATTATTCCCCCAATCACAAGTCCAGTGGTAGCTGTGTCCCCTGTTGGAGTGCATCCATGGAAGCCCTTGGGTCCTGGTGATGAGCCAATGTCCTTTTTCCCTTCTGATGGGGCCTCAGTATCCTTTCCTGATGGACCTCCCGCCACCCAACCCGTTTCCCTAACTTAAGGGATAGGTTGAACTGTAGATTCCTTTCTTTCCCAGAAGACAACGAGGACAAGGGTTCTTTTGCACATTGATCTACCTCTTCTCCAAACTCTGCATACCAAGGATAGGGGTGGCTTTTGCTAAAGCACAAATGCATGAATTGATCCTTTTACACTCTCATCCTAGGACACCGAGTGTCTGCTTTCCTTATAACTATGAGCAGCTACTTTTTCTTTGCAGGATGAAGATGTTTCCTTCAAGGTGACTTTCTGGGTCTGCCTATTCAGACTAACAGGTGGCATACCTGGGGAAATGGATGCTTATCATCGCATTACTAAACCCCCATTTATCTGAATATTCATATTTCTTATGCACAAAGTTTTGTTTGCTAGTGATACATAAGTATACAGAAACTTCCTGGAAGAACTCTCAAGAAGCTATTGATGTTGTTTATCTATGAGGAGTAAGCATGGTGATTAGGAAGAAGTCTCTTGTGTTTTTCTTTAAACCTTACTGTTTTGCTTGGGTTTAAAGAAAGCTACTTTGTAATAAAACAAAAGTTAAGAAAAAGATAATTTTGAAACAGAGGGAATATATGTATATGTACAGAGGGAATGTATGTATATTTACCAGCATATGACAAGTATTAAAATATGGTTGGTTCCTTTCTCCAGCTGGCATTGGCATTTTTGTGACTTGTTATCAGAGGAAGAGAGGATGAGCACATCTAACATGTCCAATATTGGTGAAAGCGTTTCTCTGTGGCAGAAATATGAAAGAAGGGTCAGAAAAGATTTGAACTGTTTCAATGTGGACTGGTGTCCACTATGCGGGTATTTTTACCATAATCTTTGCCTACAGGGTTGCCACGTAGAGTTATGTAGAATGTGCACTGAATAAGAGTATCACATCTGAGAGGTATTTTCATATTGCAGACACAGTCCATTGGTATATTTATCCATGCCTTTGTCTGAAAGTTACAAAAAGTACCCTGTTCAAATAAAATTATTATATTAGAACAATTTTATAACAGATGGAAGTGAAACACATTGGCACTGTAGGGCAGGCCACTGCCCACTGCCAGAAATAATCATCTCTGGCAACGATGGAGAAGGCCATTCATTGCTCTTTTCTGACTTCATTCACCTTCAAGTTTTCTTCCATGTATCACTGAATCCCTCTCCTACGGAGGAAGGAGGAAAAAAATCCATACATTCTCTTCTTCCCCAAACCTTCTCCTTCTACCGCAGAGTCACCTCAGAATTAGTGTGTGGGTTTATTGTCATTTTCTCTAAACCATGATAGAAGTTCTCCTGTAGTCCTTGTTTATATCTGGGTGCTCTTAAGTAGGGTGTAACTGAGCTTAAACTAGATAAAATTTTTGTATCTTCATACAATTTTGTATCTTCATACAAAAATTCCTCAACCTTCAACTGCTATAGGAGGAGAACTTAGGATTGAGAATCTTTGTTTGCGGTTTTAGTATATTGCTCAAAACATAAGAACTGTTGTTAAGACCCTGCTTAGGACTTTCCAAAGCATTTTGAAAAATGCATTAGTGTGTATTAATATTTGTGTATGTTAGTTAACTTTCCAATTAATTTATTTGTAATATAAGCATTAATAGTTGTGCTTATGTGTCCAATGTGCAAAATTTGGTCCTCAAGCTCTAAAAGGCAAAGTGTTACATAAATCTCTAAAGATTATGAAGAAAAAGGAGTAGTTCTAAGAGTCTGCCTGTACAACTCTGTTGATCTTTTCCAAGTGTTACCGGAAAGGGATCCCAATCCAGATCTCAAGAGAGAGTTCTTGGATCTCACACAAGAAAGAATTCGAGCTGAGTCTGTAGAGTAAAGTGTAAGCAAGTTTATTAAGGAAGTAAAGGAGTAAAGAATGGCTACTCCATAGGCAGAGCAGTGGCTGGAGCTGCTGGCCTCCTAAGGATACTTACAGTTATTTCTTGGTTATATGTTAAACAAGGGGTGAATTACTCACGAGTTTTCTGGGAAAGGGATGGGCAATTCCCAGAGCTGAGAGTTCCTCCCCTCTTTAGACCACGTAGGGTAACTTCTGGACATTGCCATGGCATCTGTAAAATGTCATGGCGTTGATGGGAGTGTCTTTTAGCATGCTAATGAGCAGTGAGGATGATCAAAGGCCACTCTTGTGGCCATCTTGGTTTTGGTGGGATTTGGCCAGCTTCACTACTGCAACTTGTTTTTATCAGCAAGGTCTTTATGATCTTGTGCCAACCTCCTGTCTCATCCTGTGACTAAGAATACTTAACCTCCTGGGAATGTAGCCCAGTAGGTCTCGGCCTCATTTTCCCAGCCCCTATTCAAGATGTAGTTGCTCTTGTTCAAATGCCTCTGACACAAGTACAATTAAATAAATCCTCTGGTAACAATGACCCTGAGTAGGGTACTAAATAGAGAAAAGGTTCTATCAGTTGAAACTATTTCAATTGTAAGGGATAAAAACTTATACTGGCATAAGCACAAAAATAATTTATTGGCTCCTACAACAGTAGGAAAAGCGTCAGGATGGGCTTGACCCAGGGGCTCAAACAACATAAAGAGGGCACAATCTTTCTCCAGGCAAGTTTCATTCTTCGGTTTTATATGCCAGCAAAACAACAACAAAAAGCTCTTGACATGCGCTTACCCAGGTTAAAGTCCAGCGGAAAAGAGCATGAGCTTTTTCTTTCATCTTACTGTATCTCGTTAACTAAGACTAATCACTTGCCTGTTCCTGAATCAATTCCTGTAGCCAAGGAATATGATCTTCCGATTGGCCAGGAATGAGTCACATGCCTACTCTTAGAGTCTAGAGTTTACAATTACTCTATTGTAAACTCATTTTCTGGTTCTTAAAGGGATGTAGGGCTGGTTCTTAAAGGGATGTAGGGCTGGTTCTTAAAGGGATGTAGGGCTGGTTCTTAAAGGGATGTCGGGATATGGGTAACAGAAGAAAAGACACTTGGAGGCAAAAAGAAAAGATGCTCACTCTAAAGGTAGAGTCATCTAATCAAAAGAGAGTGGGTAGTTGAGATGTGCAGATGAGCAGTCCTCTTTAAGATGCATGAGAGCCAAAATAAAGAATAGAAGCTTGACATGCCTTGGGAATGTGCAGTGACAATGGTGGTTATGCAAGTCATTCTGGTGCATTGGTTGCTTATTAGATTCACTTAAATTTTAGTGGCCTTTTAATCTAGAGCTAATAGAAACACTTATATTTTTATTTTTAAGATGCTTTTTAAAATTAACTTCTTAATTTTTTTATGTAGACTTCGCTTTTCTTTTATCCCAAATCACATATCCTTATAGAAAACTTGGAAAATGACATAACGTTAAGAAAAATGAATGAAAATCACTAAAACTCATCACCTAAACATTTTCACTATTAGCATCTTAGCTTATTTCCTTTCTTCTATTGTTTTATTTTGCATCAAAAATTATAAGACAGATTTAGAAGGGTTAATGAAATAGGAGCTATTCTAGGCTAGATGCTTGGAATCCAGACATAAAGATTCAGATATAAAATGTTCTGAGGGCATTTAATGTATGAAAACAAACCTCGGAAGACAACTGCGTTTTCTTATGTTGCATTCTGTCCTGCAGGCAAGACATTATTCTTTCTCAGGATCTGAAAGGTTATTTCAGTGATATTGGCTTAAATCAGAGTCAGGTCAATCTGTCATATGTCCCTGAGTTTTCCAATCAACAGGTTTTACAATATTATTAATCACATTTTTATGTCACTTTATCAGCTGTAGAGGTCCTGAATAGGGTGCCTATGAGAATATACAGTGTGTCATACATTTTTAATACACTTGATATTAGGTCTTCCACTGAGCTCTTTTCCATTCATATTGGTGTATTCTTATATTAAATCATTTTTAGAATAACATGAAAGTAAAGCAAAGCAGAATGCTGCTTTCACTTCTCTCCCTCCTGTGCACATGAACGCCATATTTGATGAAATGTTGCCTAGGAGCAGGTCTCCCAGTTGTGTTAGCCTTGGACACTCATGGCCCAGTTTCTCAGGGATGTGTGAAGGCCCTGGCTCCCTTTATTTAATGAACAAGATACAGCTCTCATGTTCTTTTCACATGATCTTATACTAATGGAGCTGGGCATGGTGGCATGCAACTGTAATCTCAGCTACTCAAGAGGCTGAGATGGGAGGATCACATGAGCCCAGGAGTTCAAGACCAGGTGGGCAACCTAGAAAGATACCAACTCAAGAAAAAAAAAGAAAAACATAAAAATAAAAATAATTTTAAAAAATCAATTCTATACTAATGACCTGTGGTTCCTTTCAGTTTTGAATCACGATTCTTAGGTTCCGTGACCACTTAAATAGAAGCTATACATCATAAATATTCAAATTTGGCTGGGTGTGGTGGCTCATGCTTGTAGTCCCAGCACTTTGGGAGGCTGAGGCAGGAGGATCACTTGAGGTCAGTAGTTCAAGACCAGCCTGGCCAACATGGTGAAACCCCATTTCTACTAAAAATACAAAAATTAGCTGGGTGTGGTGGTGTGCATCTGTAGTCCCAGCTACTGGGGAGGCTGAGGCACAGGAACTGCTTGAACTGAGGAGGCAGAGGTTGCAGTGAACTGAGATTATGCCACTGCATTCCAGCCTGGGTGACAGGGCGAGACTCTGTCTCAAAGAAATAAATAAGTAAAAATAAAAAAGTAAATATTCAAATTTAACTACAATAAATTTCTCTGGATGCTAGTGGTGCCCTGAATATCTCAACCTCATTTCTGCCACTTGATTTTATTGGTCATCTACTCAAATGCTATTCCACTCCTTTTTGTTCTTCAAGGCTCCAATAATTTATCCCCAGTACTACAAAATGCTAAGTTGGAAGTATCCTCAAAGGGCATTGAATCAGAATTCTTAAGCTGTTAGCCTTTACTTTCTTTCCTCTGCAAATTTCTCAGTATATGGCTTCACCCTCATCCACTTGGCCAATCTATAAAGTTCAAAGCCATCTTGGACTTCTTTTCTTCTGTCAGCCCTCTAATGGGCCAGTTGGTGTAAAGTTCTGTCAATCCCATGGCTATAGTGTTTTTTAATCTCTGCCCCCTTTTGTTTTCCAGTCTCACAGCTGGTAACAATACTTTTTGTTCTAGTGGGAACCAGACCACCCTCAGTCTACATCCACGTGGCTCAAAAGGGGAGGACCCACCTCACCTCCCACTTTTTAGGTCAAGTCATCCTCAGTCCATGGACTTTGCAGGACCCATGGTAAAGAGTCATTCCTCCTCCATTGAGGGTGCCAAACTGAAGCTGCTTTTGACCACTTTGCCAGCACCTGATTAGAGAATGCCTGAAAGCAGAGCTTCGCATGGCAAGAGGGGATTTCTATAGACATGGTGGGGTGCCTGGATTCTGCTGTACCAGCCTCTAGCATGACTGAGCCATTCCAGTTCCTTCAGTCCATTTGAATGAAGTTTCTGTCATCGCAACCCAGAGTCCTGACCAATACAGAGCCTACTGCATTAGATATGTTCAATTGTAATAGAATTCCTTCCTTGATCCTGTCTCTCCTTCAGCTGCTGTCCTTTCTCTCCTGGCTTTCCTCCTATAGCTCTGGCCCACCATTTTTAGTCTCCTTTGTGCATTTGCAAAGTCTGGGCTCCTGAGGACTCTCTGCCAGATCTACTTTTTTTTTTCTTTCACTCTATACATTTGCCCTGAGTGATCTTATCTGCTTCTATGGCTTTAATCACCATCTAAATATGAACGGTTTTATATTAGTCAATACTCTTTGGGTTTCAACAGACAGAAATCCAACATAAAGAGTCTTAGGTTTAAAAAAAGATAATCTCTTGGTGTACAGACTGGAGAAGTACAGTGCTTTACTTCCATCAGGTCTCAGTGTGCATCCTTGTACCCAAACATCAGCATCTGGGGTCCACTTCTCATCATCTCTAGGGCAACATCTCTTCAAGTCCATTTAGCAATCCTAGTGAAGAATGAGAGTTTTTTTTCCCCTCATTCCCTGGAAGAATTCTGATTGGTTCATCTCTGAACCAATCCCTGTGGCTAGAGTGGTTAAGTATTCTGATTGGCCAGGTCTAGCTCAGATGTTCATTCCTGTGGTAGCAGGAGAAAGGGGATGATGTCAGCTCTATTTGAACTGTATAAAATACATTCTGTTTAGGAAAGAGAGTTAGCTCTGTTATTCAAATAGAGACAAGGAAATATTGGGCTGGTAAAGCCTTCAGTGTTCAAAACAACTCCCAAGCTTATGATTTCAGCTTAGATCTCTTTTCCAGGCCAGATTCCTGCCTAACCAATGGCCTCCTTGATACCTCTTCTTCAATGTCTCAGGCTCAGTTTAACTCACCCTTCTTCACAAATCTGCTCTTCCTCCCATGGCCCTTATCTCTGGAAATTTCTACATTT